>NC_051432.1:18916474-18980361 GCF_001649575.2 Kryptolebias marmoratus
AATCATCAAAATTAAACGAAATAAACATTTGAAATATATGAGTTTGTATGTAATGTATGAATATAATATACAAGTTTCACTTTTTAAATGGAATTACTGAAATCAATCTACTTTTTCATGATATTCTAATTTTATGACCAGCACCTGTATATAGCACTTTTCAGCACGAGGCAACTCAAAGTGCTTTTACAAGGACCATGCACTGAGCTTTGAAGCAATTTTGATTTTTTTTCCTTTTTTTTTTCTTTTAGAAATCATGTTTTTTTTGTTAATTGTGCAGTGACAAATAAATCAAGATCGCAGGGTGAGAAAAATGTGCCAGAAGTGGAAGGCAGGAGACAACGTTAAACAATGTAAAGAGGTAAAAAGGTACAGAAAGAAAAAGAAAAAGAGACAGATAAATGACTGCAGGTATTGTAAAAATATTTCTGGTATGCAACTTCACTTAAAGTCTAACCAAGCTGCCCACAAACACACACAAGCATAAACCAAGGCATTTCTACAGAACATGATAAGGTAATAGGTACATTGGGTTTCCACTTGCCTTCCACAAATCTTATCTGATCTAGGGGACTTCCTGCTCACTCTCCCCTCCCTGTTTCACTCGTTCTTTGATGTCAGCTCTCCACAGTGTGTGCCGTTTCATGTGCATTCATCCCAAACACAACATACTCGTTTCAAAGGACAATTATAGTGCAAGGTGTACATATGTCAGTGTGGTTTTGCACCTATTTGTTTTTCATAACTTGTAAAAATATCAAAAGTTGCAATACAGTAGGGTTTCTTGATAATTATTGTTAGGCCTGCAGATTCAGAGGGCTTGGGCACTACTTGTATGAAAAAAGCCTTTTTATCTTGGTGAGGGGTGTGATGACCAGGTATACTGGTTTCCACCCACAGACCAAGAAATACACATGCTAAATCAGTAGTGTCCAATCCAGGTGATTGATTGGACTGGGATCTGGTGGCTGTGGAGACTGTGGGAGTTCACTGAATCCAGACTCATCGGAGCAGGAAATGTTTTTTTATTTTCTTACTGTCTAGTTTTGGTGAGTCTGTGTGAACTGTAGCCTCAGTTTCCTGTTCTTAGCTGGCAGAAGGGCACCCGATGTGAGCTTCTGCTGCTGAAGCCCATCTGCTTCAAGGTTGGACGTGTTGTGTGTTCAGAGATGGTTTTCTGCAGACTTTTGTTTGTTACAAATGGTTCTTGAGCGACTGTTGCCTTTCTGACATCTTGAACCAGTCTGCCCATTCCCCTTTGACCTTTGACATTAAAAAGGCCTTTTTTGTCCACACAAATGCCACTCACTGAATATTTCTTTCTGTTTTGGACCATTCTCTTTAAATCCTAGAGATGATTGTATGTATAAATCTCAGTAGATCAGCAGTTTCTGAAAGACTGGCACCAAAAGCCACGCCACATTCAAAGTCACCTAAATCCCCTGTCTTCGCCATTCTGATGCCCGGTTTGAACTTCAGTAAATCACCTTCACCACGTCTACATGCTTGGAGCTTTCCATGTGAATGGTTGGTCACACTCCAAACTTGGTTCTTGCAGTTCCTCTTCTGTTCCTGGGACTGCACTCTTCCAGAGTGGGTTGTTCCTGGAATCTGTTCGAGCTACGCTCCCAGTTCAGGGGTCACACACACACACACACACACACACACACACACACACACACACACACACACACACACACTTACTTTAGCAATTTTTTCAGCTGGTGATTCCTTCTGATGGTATTGATCAATAGCAGTGGGCAGGAAGCTGAAAAGTTAAAGAGGCTCAAATGGCCACATGCTCTTTCATCTTGATCCCTTTTAAAGTGGTTTTATGTATAAGACACATAAACATACACACCTAAATGCAGTTACGCACACTGTTTTCTGAGCTCTCTGATGTCCTGCCATGCAGGTGTGTGTTAATCCCTTTAATCCATTAATAATGGCTGCAGTGATACAGTCCAATTGAGTTCAATGGAGCAGCTGTAGGGTGTGTGTTTACAGATTGACAAGCATACACAAGCATAAACACACACACACACATATACATTCATACAGATAGCAGATCATGTATCTACTAAAAAAAGTCCTGACTTTTGTTTTGCTCAAGATGTTTCTTAATTCTCTCAACCAATCCAACAATTTAATTTATGAACACACTGCATTTAGTAGATTTGAATGGCTCTATAAATAGACTATTTGGTTCTGACTAACATTCTTATTTATTTATTTGAGATTAATTATATATAGTGGATAATGAGTAATAATGGTTGTGTAATCCTTTATTTGTTTCTCAATTTCTTTGTTTTGTTTCTTTTGTTACAGAGACCAAGTGATAGACCCTTATACAATATCCACACTCATTTTGGGTCTGATTAGTAGTCATCTTGAATCAAGTTGATTCCAGAAGTTATTCAGTTGTATTTGTCAACACAATAATTATATTCTGAAAGTTTCATTAAAATCTGTTCAGTGATTCATGAAATATTTCACTTACACAGACAGGCAACAACATTATCGCTCCAACTTTGGTTTTGGCAGTGGGAGATAAATATGTCTAAAGTTTCCAGACAAAAAATAAAATAAAATAAATTGAGTATATTTGAAAGTTCTGACAGGACTTTGAGTCTAAAAAAGGTGTGCCTAATTTCTGTTTGGGACCACTTTAATCGATGAAGTTTTGTGTTGTTTTAGATATTTTCAATTTTACAAAGCTCACTTTTGTTTGTCATTTTTCTCTGCTCTTATTTTGTCGCTGAATTTCTAATAAGTCCTCCTTTTCTGATAAAAGCTTCTCTTTGCAAACATCCTATGATGGTATCTCGGGGAATTGCCGCTTTAATCATGTACATTTTTTTAAGGCATAAACATGTGAGTAATGTAACATAAAAGCTCCTCTCTATTATCAGAGACTTCAACCCAAGATAATTTCTCAGTGGCAACAAACAAACAAACATGTAACAATGACACTTTTCCTGTGGAAAATATTATGTAACCTCACAAACTAACACACTTATTGAGGACAAGGCAAATGTCCCGTCTCCTGTCTTTCCTTTCATATAATACACACAAACCCACACACACATACACACACACACACACACCGACTGGTTAGTAATGGCCTATTGTACGTTATGGAAAAGACTATTTGTACAAAACAGATGGGGGGAATTTACAGCACTGAGACAATGGAGGGAATAAAACCCACTGACATCACAGGCAAAACTATAGTGAAGTAAAGGAACAA
This sequence comes from Kryptolebias marmoratus, assembly GCF_001649575.2. Taxonomy (NCBI): domain Eukaryota; kingdom Metazoa; phylum Chordata; class Actinopteri; order Cyprinodontiformes; family Rivulidae; genus Kryptolebias; species Kryptolebias marmoratus. The sequence goes on from NC_051432.1 coordinate 18,919,725, forward strand.
AGAGACGCGGAAAGATGAAATGTTGGAAGTGATTGTTGAAACATAATGAAAAAAAACCCGCGATAAGTCAAGATACATTAATTGCAGTGTAATTCATTGCAACTGTTGAGGCAAAGGAGAATTGAAGGAGTTTTGAGATTTATGGAAGGGGAGGCGAGGCAGAAATGGAAACATCAGGACAGAGCAAAGAACGTGCTGAGTAAAGAGATTAAAAGAAGGATAGAGCATAAGAAGGACAAACACATCATGACTTTGCAAAGAATGCATAGAACAGGAAGGTGGAAACAGAGGGGAGAGTAGAGGGAAGGTGAGATAAAGTAGGTAAAAAAAATGGAATGAAGGAGAAATGAAAAGTACGAAGGAAGGTTGTGAAGCACGAAAGAAAAAAACACTTGAGGAAATAATAAAATAATTGTTTTTTTCTTTATTGATAGAAACTAACATGGTTATGGAGTGCGGAAGTGACTGGAAACAGACAGAACTGCAGCTGAGAATGGGGAGGATGTGGGTGCCAGGAAAAGGTAAGGTCAAAAAAGAACACAGGAAACCTGTAAAAGTAAACATGAATACTTTTTTCTGCCTAATTATCGCCCACCGAAGACAGAGTTATAATATTTTTCCCTGTGTGTGGGTGTGTGTGTGGTGGGGGTGGGGGGTAAGTGTCTGCATGTGTTTGCTTGTACCATTAGCAAAATATCTCATGAACCACAGGACAGATTTTAATGAAACTTTCAGAAGGTTATCAATGTATGTACATCTACAAGTGATTAAGTTTTGGAGTCAATCTAAATCAAAATGGCCACCTCCGCTGAACAACAACTGCAACACAAAAAATGGGTATAACTCAGTCAATTTTACAGATAGTGAGCTGTAATTAGACGTGGTTGAAGCTGAGAGTCATTCACAGCACATATTCTGAGCGTGATATTGTACATTATTTTGAAGATGATCCTAGTTTAAAACTATGCATTGTTTCAAGGACTACTAGACATATAATCTATGTTACTGTGTCCTTGGGTCTCACAAAAGGTGCTGTAAAAATGTAGGTTATTATTATTGTGTTAGGTTGATGAGATCTATAGACCGGAAACAAAATAGGAAGCAGCTAGTAGACCACGAAGTGCAAGAAGTAAAAAAAAGACTATAGCTTTTGAGGTAAGTTTCTGCAGGCCGCCTACAAGCAAAAGAAATTATCTGGTCTATTAATACCAAGTGGGCAGGCTAATATGACTCAATGAACTTAAATAACAACAGTGTTAAACACCATGAATGGAAAGTTAATTTCCTTTTGGTCATTCTTGGAAATAACTTACACCAAATGTTCCCCCTAAAATAGAGAAGACTTGACCGAACCAGTCATCGTTTAGATTTGGGGCACATTTGCACTGACTTTTCTGATACCCTTTATGAACTATGCAAAACACACTTCATTTCACTTTGATGACATTTGTGTATGCCTCCACTGAAATACTTCAGGTTTAATGAGGAAGAGACTTGGTGAAAGGAAAGAAGAAGAAGAGGGAAAAGTGAAGAAAAGAGGCCATGATGTATGAAAGGAGGGAAGATGGGAGGCAATTACTGCAAGAGGGCGCAAAATAGGGAGAAAGCGTCTTCCTCATTAAACCACAGCTGAGAAAGAAACCCCAGAGCTCCATCATCAATGGTTTTGTGCGTGCTGCCAAGTGTAAAAATGTGCATGTAGTTATGCAGCTGCATGCGTAATGTTACGTGTGTCTGGTCACATCCTGGGGGCTTAATTGAGTGAGTGACTAATTATGGGAGGCCCCTTAGGACAAAAAACATTCTTCCTCTCACATACACTATAAAACCCTCTCACATATCTAAAAAATCTTATTCTGAAGTTTAAAATGTTGCATCTTGACTTTTCATTCAGTAAAAACGTGACATACAGGTTAAAGAGTGAGGTAAATCAAGGTTCTGCATCAGATTGTGTGCTGTTCATAATAAGCCTTCAGACTGATTTCACCTTCAAAGAACTAATTAAATTAAAAATATTGCTAAATTGATTACATGGGCCTATTTCTATAACAATTTAAAAGAAAATAGGAAATACATACAGAATATCCTACATTTCAGAGTACATTTTATTCTCATATTTTGTTTGATGGTGTATGTGAAAAGGAAGAAGGGTTTTTGTCCTAGGGGGCCTCCCATAACTAATAGTCCCGTCTGCTCACCATTACAGACATACTCTCATGCACACACATCGAGGTTACACAACCGTCATCCACATAATCTTCTTGGTCTGTTTTTTTTTTATCCTAAAGGATGAATTTCAGCACGTCTAGATTACTCAGTCATCTAAAAATCCTTCACTCTGCTTGTTTAATCCCTGACCTCTGCATCATCCATCCATCCTGTAGTCCCATAGCTTGTACAACTCAAAAAACCTAATAGTCTAGTAAAAATTCCATTTACCTTCCAATAAATGAGCTGCTTAGCTTCAATTCAACCAGCATTACCAAAGAATTTGGCCATTTTTAATTCAACCTTACATATTTTATGATTTTATATACAGGACAGGCCCTTAAAAACCCCATGTCAACTCACAATAGTGTGTCTTGTTGATGTTTTTGTTTCTAACCAACTTAGATGTCATAAAGAACTTTTGCAGATGAACAGAGAAGTCAAGGTTGAGGCACAGATTTCTGTTTCACACACAAATGAAGGTAAATGCCTGAACCAGCAAACAAGCACAAAATATAAGACAATTAAATTCTGCAGATTGTGATGCAATCGGCTCAAGACTCATCTGGATCCTGAACAGGACAAAGCAAGTATGAACGTTAAATAGATAGATGAAAGATTTGTAAGAAAGTCTTGTGTTTGTTTGATTCACACATCTTGAAATATATGGCACTAACAAATCAATCACACATGATTTTAAATAAACTAAACCAAAGACTTTCTTTTGGAAGATCATGAATATATTATAATAAATAAGTTATTTTCTCATTTAAAATGAACTCTAAGGAGGGCAGTGAGACCCCCAGTGACTCTCTTAGCCGTTTTCACCACACAGTGCAAAGTCTTCCTGCCAGTCATACTGCAGATTCTGTACCAAAAAGTGGCACAGCTGGTCAGGATGCCATCAATAGTACCCTGATAAAAGTAGATAGAATGATGGGGAAAATTCTCACACTGTTCAGAGGAAGTGCATTTTCTGCTGAGCATTCTTAGCCAGGAGCGTGTTGTAAAAAGAAAAAGTCCCAGAAAGATTCTTAACGATAAAGATTCCCCAAAATTTTGTGCTGTTGACCTTCTCCACAGAACAGCCAATGATGTGCAGGGGGGATGGTGAGCTTTTCATTTTTCTTGTTTTTTTTTAATCCACAAATAGCTCATTAATTTTGTTGACATGGGAAACGTTGTCTCTACACCATCTCACTACTTGTTCCACCTCAGCTCAGTAAGATAAGACAAGTGCTGAGTCCAACCATTACTATTCCATCTGCAAATTTATTGAGCTGTTCTGTGCTTCATGTGATGGGGTGCAACATCCATCCATTCATCTATTATCTGCCCCTTATTCTGGAGCCGGGCCACAGGGGCAGCAGCTTGAACAGGGAAGCCCAGACAACTTTCTCCATGGCCACCTCTTCCAGCTCTTTCGGGAGGATTCCAAGGTGTTCCCAGGTCAGCTGAGAGACATAGTCTCTCCAGTGTGTCCTGGGTCTTCCCCAGGTCTCCTCCCAGTTGAAAATTCCTTGAGAGGAGTCTGGGGGGCATTCTTACCAGATACCCAAACCACCTCAACTGGCTCTTCTCAATGTGGAGGTGGAGCAGCTTAACTCTCAAGTTCCTCCAGGATAACCAAACTTCTCACCCTATCTGTAAGGGAGAGTCCAGCTACCCTGCAGAAAAAAAAATAATTTTGACCGCCTTTATCTGTGATCTCGTTCTTTGGGTCACTACTCAAATGTCATGACTGTAGGTGAGGGTAGGAACAGAAACCGACCGGTATACAGAGAGTTTTGCCTTGCAGCTCAGTTTCCTCTTCAACACAATGGAATGGTACAGACTATTCAATACTGTGGAAGCTGCACTTATCCGTCTGTCGATCTCACGCTCCAGTCTTCCCTCATTCGTGAATAAAACCCCAAGATACTTAAACTCCTCCGCTTGAGTCAGCACCTCACTCCCTACCCAGAGTAAGCAGTCCGCCTTTTACTGACTGAGGATCATGGCCTCATATTTGGAGGTGCTGATTCTCATCCCATCCCACTCAGCTGTGAACCGCTCTAGTGAGAGCTGGAGATCAAGGCCCGATGATGCCAACAGGACCACATCTGCAAATAGGGATAAAACATTGATTCAGATTTCTGAGACACTGCAGCTGTAATGTTATCTATGATTGTTTCCTGTTAGAGAATACTCTGAACGATTAAATCAATTTATTCCAAACATGTCAAAAAGAAATCTAGAAGTAAAAATATTATAATATACCAGAAATACACAAAACATAAATTTTCAGACTAAAATAAAAAGACTCTCTCCCATTTTTCCCATTAATTGAAAATAGAAATGAAAATATCCAGAATGCATACAATGTTTATAGTATCTTGCAGCTTAAAACACAACTGAACACGCAAATTTGATTCTTCTCCTAATAAAAAAGGGGTTTTGTCTGTTTGTGTTCATTCGGGTGTTGGCTTTAGATCACTTAAATGGACCCTCTACAATGTAAGAATGACTCTATTGTTAGATAGAGTCATTAAATCATTAAATAGGTCAGTAAGTCAAAGGCTTGTTCTACAAGACTTGTTACAAACATTTGATACATGAAAATTTGATGATCCAAACTTCTCAGCATTGTTTTTTATCTGTTAGAGAATGAGAACAAAAAGATTATGTCTCTCACACATACTGTATATTTCCTTCAGAATCAGATTTATCTTTACACTAGCACACATATAAACACACACAATCATACACCACAGAAAAGAGAAAGTACTTTCAGCCCTTTAGTGCGTCTCTAAATTTGGAGGTGATAAAACATGCTCAGACACATACACAGAAGTTTCAGTTGATGTTTATCGTGTTGTGTTTTTGATGCCTCCATGTCAGCGATATTTATGATCGCCAGCAGCACTTTTCACTTTATTCATCCACAAAGACTGGATCATTGTGTGCGTGTAGATATATGTATAAAAGTGTGCGTATCTGCATGCAGACATCCACCGAGGTGTGGCGGAAATAAATAGAAAGTCATCCACAGTTTAGGTAATGCTGACACAACAAGCAACAAGGGAAAATCAAAACATGGCCAGCTGCTCCGACGCACAGAGTGGATGGATTGTTGTGAACAAGTTAGCTCAGACCAAAACAAACCGGGAAAGAAGACAAATGAGACAGATTTCAAGAGGTGAGAGACAGGACAGGAAAGAGCGGGAGAGAGAACAAGAGCTCACAGCTGCTGATACGGCTGTATGTGCAGCGATCGTATCGGACAGCATCAATGAAACAGCATAATTAAACAAATCCACTTCACAGTTACACATTTTACTGTCTATCTCAGAATCTAAAAAAGAAAAGTCAGAAAAAGGAAATAACTGAATTCATCTGAAACTGGTTGATTGTAAAGATAGGCTTTCTTTGTTCATTTCTAAGATGTATATTTTGATACGATTTAACGTTTCTAATTTGTTTAAGTCTTCCAGGAATCCTAAAAAGGTTTGCTTGTTCAGTTTTAATTGTAATATCTGCAATAAATATTGAGTTAGTTGTAGAAACTATTTGTTCTGCCTTGCATAAATGAGCTAATATTTAAGACTGAAGCTGTCTTGTGGTATAAAAAACATGATCATGAATAATTGTATATGTTCTATGTTTCATATAGCGGTTCATTTTCAGATAACGTTGGAGTCTATTTAGTGTACTTAAAACATGTTCCTACTGACAGAAGGCTGACAGCCGTCTCACGAGATGTGACATACAGGATTCAGAAACGGGTGAGGTTCTGACAGAACCAGACCAAACAGAACTGAGCTTTTTTTTCCAGCTACAACGTGACAGCAGCTGCACCAGTCACTGCAGATCTGGCTCAGAGCGAAGAAGGAAACATCTGGATTATGTGCCTCTGTTTACCTTATTGTATCAGTAGCCATGTAACAGTAAAGCTGGAGGGGGGGGGGCATCCTCTCTTCAATTAAATATGTCTGTACTGATGTAATATTGCTCACCAACCTTAGGTAAAGGATGATGAGTCACAGCACTAAAATAAAATAAAAGTATAACTTGTGCAACACTAGCGAGCTGACGAAAGTGGTTCTAATGTCTGCAGGTTAGTTTAAAAATAACTTCTTTAGGTTGTGACTCGGGCAGATGTCTGGCGCTTGCTTCACACCCTTCATAGGGCAGAATTGTTCTTGTAAATCTTTTCCCCTCACACACTCAGACACACTTTCGTGCGCTCTCTCTCTCTCTCTCTCTCTCTCCTTCACAGTTTTTCCCTTCCATTCATCCTTTCATGTATCAATGGCTCCATTGATTAGTTTTCCATGAGTCTTTCTGGGTGGATTCTGCTTTGGGGGTTTTGTCTGCCATTAAATATCCTTTCTTGTCGTTTCACACAGACTCACACACATATAAAAAAAATACACAACAACCATTGTAAGTTAATGAATTGCATTCTTTCCATGTGAGTGTGTTAGCAAAATATATGTGAGATCAGACTCTGAATGTCAGATTTTCCACTCACTTTGTGCTGTTTTTGAAGAAATATCAGCAAGATTATGATTTATAATACACAAATGCATAAAAATACAGACTTAAAAAACCCTTTTTTCCACAATTTATTTTAATAAAATAACAAACTTTGAAAAACACAAAAAATACTTGCAATCCAATGTAGCTCAGTTTAGCGAGTATCATCCTGAGAAGCTATAGATGTATTGTTTTTTGTCACGTTTACAGCTGTATTGCCATAGATCCTTTTTATACAGACAATCTGTGAAAAGGACCTAGACAATGACAAATGAACCGCCATAATAGAAAACCAACACAACGTAGTCAAACATAAATGTCAAAGTAGATAAACAAATTGTAATAACTCAACAAAGACTTTTGTAACAAAATCAACTAATAATAATGACTAAAAAATCATTACTGACATTTATATCATCTCTCATAAAAACAGCTTTGTGCCGTAATCCCAGTTTTAGACGCGTTGTGGGCAGAATTCCAGACATGAGCTCAGAGGGAGACTCCCTTTGGTGTGGTGGGGAGGTGGGGAGGTGAGGGGTGAAGATTTCTGGTGTCTGCAGCGCCCAGGTGGGAATGCATGGTTTTGGAATTGTCTATACCTTCATAACTGTGGCTCAGGTGTTCAAGCACATACACACCCACTCCAATCTATGCATGCATGCTTACACTTGCACATTTTTGAGTTCATTCACAAACAAATGCTTTATGAGCCCTGAAACAACTCGTGTATAAAGCAACACTGCGCCAACAGTTGAACGGTTATGTTAACTCTGGCCAGCCATACAATTGAAGATTGAAGGTAATAAGGCATTTTAGACTTTGCTGTGTCATTACTGTAATTAAAGACTCCTTGTGTCTCCTCTTAGTCAGAGTAACTATTCAATCATCAGCCATCTTGTCAAAATATTCTCTCTGTGTACTCTGTACAAGTGCACTTTTTGTTTTCATAACTCCATCCTAATTACTGTCTTTAAATATACTGTTGATGTGATCCTATTTTACAGTTATAAGTCTATTAAAGTAGTAAATTAAATGTGCCCTTGGCTCATGTAAAGGGTTGTAAGCTTAATAACAGCAATGGAAAAGAGAATACATTAACAGGAGTTTAAACCACCCCTTGTATTATCAGAGTCCAATCTGTGTTACCAAACCAGCACAGAGGTGTGAGGGAACAAAAACTGAGGCCAAGGTGTGTCCGATTTGTTCTGGTGGTCTGTAGCTGAGTCAGCTTTGGCTCTTTGTGGAGTTCCCTTCATTTCTGAGCAGTTTTAAATATAGTCAGAGCTGCAGCTACAGCGGACCTTTGCCCTGACAGACAGATTTGCTCTTTCGTGATGTTTAGGAGAGTGGAATGTCAGGTGTCAAAATAAAATTCACATAAAAAACAAGGGCAGGGTTTCCCCACCATAAAACAAAGGTTTCATTTACTTCCCCACCATAAAACGAAGGTTGCATTTACTTCCCCACTTTGTTTTGCATGTTGTGGCTGATCCAACGCAGCTGTGAACATTTTCCTCTAAATCTAAAACACTGCAGAGAAAACAGCCTAAACCTATTGTGGTCAAACTGATTCACGAAAATTTCTCATTTCCAGAGGGGATCTTGATCTTATTTTTGCTTTACAGTTACAACAAAAAATAATTTCAGAATAAGGAATCCCTGTGATAATGATGTTGTCATTAATTTATTGGTTAAGATGAGTTTTTCTTGACAGTGTAGCTTGCAGATAAATACACACAAGAGCTTATGTAACAAGTCAAATATAACTAAATCACACCTGCTCCTTTAATTGTTAAAAACTGCACCATTATTTTCACATTACGTTATTAGCTTTGGAATAAGACTGAAGTGACTGAGAAATCTTCCGGCCCACTCAACCCCCGAGACAATCACAGGAAGCGGAGATGATGTGTTGTGAAGGTGCTGAACCGAAACACAGAAAAATAAAACACTTGTCTCCTTTTAAGGTGTTTTTTGTCCTCCTGTTTCTCGAAACTCTGCGTTACATCCTCCGCCTCTTTATCAGTCCAGTACCTGTGAGGTCACCGATGAAAAATGCCGCACCACAGAGGCTGCAGTGAAATTCTGGTTAATTAGTGACTTGAATCTGAACTGATTTGGCCTCCGTAGCACACAGGCACAGAAACACAGTCACTGTGTCATTTGTCTCAGTTTTATATACACACATAAATCCTAAAACACACACACACAAAAAACAACCCCATCATTTATCAGTGTGCAGTGTCTGGTATTTTTATACAGAATGTCTTATCTGTTGTGCTTTGTTTGAAAATTGCAAGTCATTGTTAAACAGAAGACAAGTCAACCATAAAGAAAAAGGAAAAAGAGGAAACTTGAGAAACAAGTCAAATTTACATGCTTCTTTAAGCCTTACTTTTAAGCATCACCTCCTTATGGAAATAAAAGGCCTATCATTTCTTCATCGAATGCATATCGCCCGCGGCTTTTGTAGCCAGAGTTTTAAACAAAGATCATGTTATGACGAAAAAGGGCGAAGTTACAGTTGTTTTAGTCCAACTTTATAAATGATGCCATTCACAATCCCATCCAACATTGCAAAATCTCAGATGATCTATTAGCTCTCAGTCTGGGTTGAGGATGACTCTTAGCTACTACCACATACAACGTTAGCACAATATCTGTAAATTCTTTGTTTTAAGCACATTTTTGAGCTGGCTAAGGTTGATTAACTATGGTGCCCATCTTAATTTCAGTTGTTTATGTTCATCCAATGATTACTTTCTGAAGGTTTTGTTTTAAATCTGTCCAGTTGATAACAGACATTAGTGCTGACTCCAACAATTAGTGCCAACATTTTAAGCACATATGTTGTACAATAATAATACATACAGGAAATACTTCACCACATGCCACTTACATGTGTGTTTTTATTGTATAAAATGTTGATTAAGTTGTTATTGTTATTCTCACAGAGTTTTTCTGTTCCCAGACGGAAAGTGAGTGATTCAGTGATTTTCTGAGCACACCAGGACTCCAGATTGTTTTATTTGTGCATTGTGACATGCCACAGGTGTATGTACAGTAGCCTTCTTACCGTAACACTCATTTCCTGCCCTCATGGTCTCACAGACCTCTCTGACTCACCTTGATGACATCACGGTGATGAAGTCATTGTCCTGTGAGCCTGGGAGCAGATTAAACTCGTGGGAGTCTGCTGCACGAGGGTCTTTGTGCAGCTTAGCGTAGCCATGTGAGATCAGTCTGTGTGGCTCAGCAGATTAAAATTTGTGTCGTGCTGCGTGATGTCATAACTTCGGGTCACATATGACCTATATTGCCCACATTATCCTCGCTTTTTTGCCTTATATATAACCTTCACTGCCATCTCCTCCACAATCATCCCACTGAAGGGGTCAGTCTTCAAGTTTCCATCCTGGAAAAATAACATTTTAATCCCTTACAGCTTGTTTGCATGGAGAATTTCTTTATATGATTGAAGGAAACGAATGAGTAAAACAGTCAAAACCACGACTGATCATATTTACTTTGGAAATGCACCAATGTTAGTGTTCAAACCGTGAATTCATACTGTTTTATACACGACCACTGGGCCTATTGAGAGCTGAGATCAAGGTTTAATTAACGTTTGTATTTAGCAAAAAATGCATTAATTGAGTGCCAATATATTCAAGAGGACAGCTAATCATGTTTGTGTGCACTTGTTTGTGTTTTGTTTCATTTTTTCTTACAAAAACAAAACAGATGTTATTGTTTTATTATGGTTAATGTCCATTTTAGAATATATATATATACCTAAGGAAAGTGTCTCAATTAAACAAAATGCTGTGAGCAAGTATAAAAAGATGTGTATGCGGTGGTGGGAGTCAGGTGGGGGGTTCCCTTTTTAACCATATGACTAAATGCTGGCTGGCGACAAAGGAAAATCCATTCTGTTTATGTACATTCCTTAAATTCCAACTTTGTCAGTTTTTTTTCTGCGGAAAGCCAGATTTGAAGCTGGAAATGCTCCAGTTTTCTCTTGAACAAGTGAACACACTTGTTCGTTGTTTTTTACTGGGGGGGGCATTCAGCTGAAAAGGTGAAGTTACCGAGATTTTATTGGAATTTTCGCTTAAACTGTCTGAATTTGGTTGTTTTAATGTCTCAAACACACTTTTAAAAACAACAACAACAACAAAAAATTGCTCTGCTGTTTAGTGCGTCGCCTTTTAAAATAGCTCCTAAAGGTCACAAAGTTCTTTGAAGTTAAAATAGACAGATTGGGGGGGGGGGGAATGATGTGTGTGCTTCCTTTAGCTGGGGTTAATTGAGCAGTGAGAGTTGCAGTTCCTTCCTCAACGAGACTCAAACGTTGTAAACATCCATTAGAGTGGTGGCTGTAGAAGTCTGGCTTCAGTTCCAGAGAGGCTAAATTTATGCTTCTCACCAGACTTCAGCTATAAAATATTTAGTGAATAAATGGAGCCGAGCCTTCGAGTTCAGTTCAGGAGGACCGTGAGCATGAGAGGGATGCTCGAAAAACACACCTTCTAATCAGGCTACTCATTCTTTCCAGGACTTTGTGCATCCTTTAGAGTTTGAAGACCACTAATTTATTCATTTGTGTGTTTTCCTAAAACACAAACCCCAGTCCCATACAGTTTATAGGTGAAATTTAATTTCATTTTATGCTGTGTACTAATATTGCACCAGCTACTTTTAATTTCAGAATATTCACATGTTAGAGCACTTGCTCTGATCTGGAGTGGGGTTCTGTGGAAAGGTTATGAACAATCTTTTTACTTGTTGTAGTTTGCTTTTTGAGCAACCTCAGTTTAGAGAATTAGAGTTTAATTGGAAGCGAGTTGATGAGCTAACAGCTGGTCAGGACCAAAATGGATTGGTGTTGTCTTAAAACACCTCCGATCTCCAAAATGTCATAGTTTTTCAAGGAAATGTGGTTTTATAAAGCATAAATTTTACAACACGCGGCTACAAAAAATGTTTTGGTTATTTGCAAGCCCAAATAGCCACAGCAGCTAGCTGTAGCACTTCCTTGGCAACCTGGGACACTTCTGGCAGGATTATCATAATATTACTCCTGAAATAAATGTGTATTTAAAAACTGAGGATGGCATAAAGGTTTATAAAATAGTGTTTGCCTTCGAGTTGGTTTAAGATGGCAGCAATACACTTTGGTCTTGGCCATGCTCAGACTGACCATTGTTTCATTAATTAAAATACAATTTAATAAAATGAAAGTCTGTTTCTACACCAGGTTTTACTGTTCGTATCCTTTCCACAGAACCCCACTTCAAAAGATCTAAACTAACCTTTTACAGATGATTAACAAAAAATGGAGAAACTCTCAGATGGTGAAAGGAATTTTGGATATTCTGGGTTCATTGTAAAATGATTCCAAGGTGTTTGATCAGTCTCTGGTCCCTGCTGTGTTGGTTTTATGTAAAGTTTAATTACACTGAAATTGTCCTTGTGGAATATAGTTTGGCTTAATGAACCATTGATTATTTTCTCATGATAATGTGTAAATAATCAGCACAGCACAATGCTAGACTTACTGAAAGCAGACACATGGTACTGATGGCTTTACAGCTTATTAAACCCTGATAAAAGATTGAAGGCGATGACTCAGACAGTTTGAGTGTGTGCATGTCTGCGTGAGTGGGCAGTGTGTGTCACCGTCTAAAGGTGTGCCCCGCGTCTCTTAAAACAAATTTCACTCTCTCTTACACCCTTCTGTTTTATGCCCCTGTGCGCGTTCATCATTGTTTCCTATCTGTTCCTCTGCAGTGCACATTTCACTCTATTTTGATCACATTCCCACCCACTGACTTCAGTTTATGTGTGTGTGCCCGTGATGTGAGCTGTTTGTTTGTGTACCATGGTTGTGTCTGGGGCACCGGCTGGTAGATAAGCAGGGTGGGAGTCTGTGTGTGTGTGTGAGTGTGTGTCTGGGCTCTCTGAGTGTTGAAAGAAAGACAGGAGGGAAATGCCAGGCATGAAGGAGTGCATAAAAAATGTTCTGCTTAAAGCTACTGGAACTGGCTTCAGGAGAGATGAGCTTGTCGACTTCACAGACTCCTCCTCGCTGTGGAGCAGCTGATGATTGAGTTTATTTCTGTTTCGCTGTGAATGCTGCTCCTTCTGCCCTGCAAGAGGAAACTGCAGTCCAACGATAACTCCCCCCTGAGACAATGGGCTCATGGGGTGTAAATACACACAGTGATGCACAATGTATACACAAAAAAGCTCTGGGGTCCTGTCTGAGCTGCTGATAGTCTCCAAAACTTCTGATATTGTTTATCAAATATGGAACACCCTGTTTCTAGATATAACAGCTGCACTTTTAAGCTTTTATTGTTAATTTCTCTACAATCACCTGTAAGAATTTAAAAAAAAAAAGATTCACCAATTTTCCCTCCCCTGGCTGAATTTTGTCTGCCCAGTGATAAGGTCAGATTGGATTTATTTTGAGCCGCTTGTAGTACTGCAGGCCCTGCGGGTTTCCTTAAAAGCATTCTGTTGTGATTTGGTAGGTTCGGTTCTCCGCGTGAGCCAACATTTAGCTTCACTGTCTGAAAGGTTCGACCTTGAGAGGATGCATACCTGCTGCTTGTGCTGGAGTTTTAAAGGAATGAAAGTGTTTCCATTATGGGGTTGTTGCTCCATAAAGTATTTTCTGCAATTTTACATATTATCCATCTGCATCCTAATATACAGTAATTGTAAATAACTAATTGTGTAAAACCAGAAAACAATGATAAAAAGAAACAAATATACCGTATAAATCATGACAGATCTGTTGCAGATTTGTGTGCAGATTAATTTAATTTCGTCAATGTGCACACAAAAGTCACAGCATGCTCATTTGACAGCATTTCCTAACAGTTTTCAGACCAATAGGTTTAAATTCAAATTATCACATGCAACATTTAAATGATCAAAACACAACAAGAAAATGTTTAGAAGCTGTATGCAGTCATTGCTAGTCATTGCAAGTTAAAGCATTTAGTATTAGCTGCAAATCTTGTGGCTCACAAGAGTCTGCACTTTAAGCATTTGCAGCCTGATCCAGTGAGTTGACCTAAACAGAGTATAGTTTGGGTCAAAATAGCCTCTAAAATCATCTTTTGTAAATTTAGGATGGAAATGTCAAGATTTTGCAAAAAGCTGTTTAAAGCTTTTAGTGTAAAAATATATTCTGAAATTGGAGTACTTGAAACATTCATTTCAAGCAGTTATTTTGACACAACAAAATAATACGGTTTAAAAAGTGTCTTACAAATTCAAGTATTGTCCCTAACATCATCAGTTAAGAGTTAAATGGTGCTTTAAAACTTCTGACCCTTAGGCCTTGTGCAGAATCTACCACAGCGAAATGGCTCCCCCGTGTGGCTGCGAGTTTAAATTACAAGGTGGTAGTGAAAAACAATCCTGGAGAGGCCGGTTACTGCCACTAGAGGGCGCCGTTTGTTTTGTTATTTGTGGAAGCACGGCACCAGAGAGAGAGACCGGAAGCAGGTAGTGAACAACATAATCAGTGTGGTCGTGTACAGAGTAAATAAATAAATAAAATCGATTAAAATTACATTTTCTGTTGAGCACATTTCCGGAGAAATAATTTACTTGATTTATTTGGCAACGAGGTTTTTGGTACTTCTTCAAACGGAATTAGGTATTTTGATGAAGTTCATTCTCTTTTATTACATTAGTTTATATATCACTACAGCCAATATGAATACAACTGCTGTCGCCATTACTTTAACACTCATAATAATAATAACAGCAATAATAATAAATATTAATGTAATTGTGTCAGACGATAAACACGGTGAGGACCTTTATTTTGAAAAACTTCGCCGGAAGTCTCCGTCTCATCCTGTTAGCTTGGTAACCGTCAACGTTTGTAGCGGTGAAGGCAGCGAGCCGCTGTCACTCGGAGCGCCGCGCTGTTTCTGCAGCTGCTCCAGTCTGCGGTCATGAAAGCCCAAATGACGCCTTACTTGTGGGAGTTCGTCGAAAGGAAACTTGCGCTTTTGGCATTTCGTTGCGCAGACTTGTGCGCGACGAGGACGTGTTGAGCGAAAGTTTGGGGACTGCGTTTTCACAGAAGGAGAGCGGATTGTATCATTTCCTGAGAATTTGACAGTTGGCTGGTGGTTGGTTAGCGGGTTGTTTTGTTTATCTACGCCAGACTTCACAGCGTAGCGAGGTAAGTAAACAGGCTTTCCTTTCCTCTAACGCCTCATGCCTTTGGTCAAACATAATTCGTAGTTTTCGTGTGTCGGTTTGCATCACGTCGCTCTTTTTGTCAGGATGCTTTGTTGTTGAACTACCTGCTGCGTTCACGGACCACTGTAATGTGTAGCTGCTGTAACTCCTATACTTAAAAGAAAACCAAACTTGAACAGTTCTTCTCCCCTGCTCACTCAGCTATATAAACGCATTAGCTACATATAATTCTAAAATTAAAAATAAGTAAGAATTTGTTTAATTTAAAACTATTTATACTGCAGCAACATCACCATTTAACTGTCTGTAGGGTTGAGACTGTTAGCCCAAATGTAAAAGACTTGTATAAATGGCTATTATTATTACTATTCCCTTTAATATGAAAGTGTTTTACTTGAATATTATTATATTTGACATATATATATGCTGCTCAAAGGTAGACATGAAATTTGACAGAAGCAAAGTAGGACTTGTGTTAGGTCTGAAAGAGTTTGTTGTGGCATCATAAGTTGGAATAAATTGCTCAAATGCTCAGCTCCAGCTTCTCAAGGAGTCTTCACTTCTTGACTTCTTCAGTCTCACGGTGGCTGCTTCGTGTCTCTCTGTGTGACCTTTGCAATATTTCTGGCGCTTATTGGAAACATTAAGTGCCTGAAATATTACAAAGGTCACAGAGAGACACGAAGAAGCCGCCTTGAGACTGAAGATGTGTACATAAAGACGTAAAATAACCACATGGAGAGACGTAAAGGAGACAAAGATGGAAGATTGTGATTTTATTTTATCCAAACACAGAAATGTCCACAAAGACATTCTTTGCAGGCTTTAATTTATTTATAAAATAACTATTTTGCATCAGAAATAAGAAGCTGCTTGGCTTTTCTGAAGTCAAGTATCTTAAAGGTTTCTATTTTAGCATTTTTTTTTCTACAGCACTTCTTATTTAATCAAGAATCTGAATAAAACTAGTTCTGCTTTACACATTTAAAAAAAAATCAGTTGTTAAAAATAAACTTATAGGCAAACAAAATCTTAAGCAGTTTTAGCGTAATGAGAACAGAGCTCAGAGAGGCCCCTGAAGGCATCACTGAGCTCCACATCTCATTGTAGACAAAAACAGTTTTTTTTGGTCAATGGAAAAAGCAAATGAGGAGGAAGAGAATGAGAAAATACAAAGGGGACATCTGGTTTACATTGGTATAAACAAACCATATTAGGTAGGTAGCTGTTAAACTAAATAGATTAACTCTCCTTAAGATTTTTCCTCTTTTTCTTTTTTTTTTTAAAGAAGAAACTCGGGGTAAATGTTTGATGCCAGAGGCCACAAAGATTCATGTGCTCTGAGTCATATTTGCCTCAATGTTAGCCACAACCTTAAACATTTACCAGCCAGCGTTGGTTTGATGGAGACTGATTAGCCACATTCCTTTCTTAGTCTGCTCCTTCCCACTCTTCTTACTTATTTTTTGTTTTTCTCCTTTGCCCTAAATTACTACAGATAACATGTCCTCACAAAAGTGTTCGGGGTCGTGAGGTTATCCTGCGATATACAGCCCCTTTTTGTGAATTTTTACATTTTTGAAAACCTCACTCACATTTGCGATATTATCCCTTCATCCACTGGTCTTTTCTGACTGTCGGGCTGCCTCCTGTCCTGTCTTTCCTCTTCTTTTCTCTCCTCTCTCCCAGTGCTTTTGTCCCTGTTCTCTTTAGTCCATGCTCTCTCTTTTTTTCCCCCTCTCCACTCTTTTCATCTTGTTCTCCCATGCCATTTCCCCCTCTTTGTCTGTGAAGAACCAGTTGTCAGCGGTCAGGGCCAGTGGACCAGCAACAAAGCCCCACCCTGTCCGGCTGTGAGCAAATGAGAAGCTACTCTCTGCTCCCGCAGCTAATTGTGATTACACTGTACTTCAGTAGGTTCCTGCAAGTGGCCTAACTAGAAATGATCTGTTTATGCAGACTCTTGATTTTAATGTCTGTTATTTTTTGCTTTCATTTCACTTCTTACGTGAGCCGTTTCACAGCCTGACGTGCTCGGCTCCGATTTATTTTAGAAGTGCAGCTCTAATCTCACATGATTTTTATAATATTTTAGACGTCTGTGCTAGCTGCTCTGAGTCAACGCCATCTTTTGTGTCTTTTTGCACATGACCCTACAACATGATTCAGTTCTGTCAGGGAACGTTTCTGTCTTATTCACCACTTTCCTCTACATATGGAGGATTATATGGATTGTGGAGTAAAAAATACATGATGTGGCCTTATAAACCATTTTGCAACAAATACGGCATTTCACCATTTTGTTACTTTTTATATGTATTTAGTTTTGTAAGGTGCAATCGTGTTTTCCTGCAGTAAAACAGTCTTCATGCAGGGGTGTCTGGAAATGAAAGAGGGGGAAGTGGGGGTCGGTGTTTTCAGGAGAGCAAATGTGCTGAGCGAGGCTGCTTTGGTACTACTCGTATTGGGTGGGGGAGATTTGAGAGAATTAAAGTACAAACTGCTTCCTTCTCTGCACTCTTCGATAAAGCCCTCTGGATGTAGTAGAAAGGAAATGCTGAAATGGTCTAAGAGAGGTGCTTGTTGTCTCAGACGGTTGTTGCTGTGGAGTCCAAATATTTGTGACAATTCTTTCTGTTTGTTTTGTGATAATCATATGATCTGTGTAGTGATGCTTCACCCTAAAAGAAAAAAAATACCACTCTTTCATAGTTTGGTAGCTGCACTCATTATTATTGGTTGCTTTACCACGATTGCTACTCTCTGATTGCAGTCATTGGAGGTTTGGTTTGCAGATTGCATGAGCAGCCCTGGAATGAGTCGTTGTGATGTGTGTTACCAAAAACAGAAAAGTCATCATTCCTTACAGCAGCAACCTCAGCATGAGATGGTCAGAAGGCACAGCGATGCTTGATGCTGATATTTGCCTGCTTGCATCATCTGAACATTTTAAGCTCTTATCTTTGTCAGCCTCCCTCCCCATCTTCCTTGTTTAGTCTGTTCAGCTGGTGTTTGCTGAGATATTTAAAGACAAATGTGATTCAGGAGCAGCACGGAGTGTGTCAGCTACAGATAATGGGGGTTAAACCGTCTGGATGGCATGAGCATACAAGCCCCTACTCTTAGATGCTAATGTTATTGAAATGAATCATTTTTGGGAGGCAGCGTTTCCGTGTGCGTGTGTGTGCTTTCGCACAAACTTCCTGTCTGTTTGGGTCGGGTCTGCCACTGCTTCCCTTTCTGTCATCATCTGCCGCTCTTTTCCGCCGTTGTGGTAGTGATACGCTCTGCTGCAGGCTCGTGCCAAGCTTGCGCCATCTTCGCTTTGACCAAGGTAAGCGCTCTCAAACGAAGAGCTTTTTTGTCATGAAAGGACCCACGCTGTGAAAACGGTCTAAAACTGGAGAATTCTTTGACTGTGTGAAGACTTGAGTGAATGTGGTCGACTAGAAGCTGAGTAACAACCCAGGGGAGTGGATGGGCTAACACGTACAAATGTCAAAGTCTCAGTGCTTTTTAACTTTGCACTTTATTTACCAGATTATTTTGCAACTTTTGCAGAATTAAGTTTGGAAATCAGTCCTATTGATATACTAGTATAATGACATACAACATTTTAGTTCTTCTTTAAGGGTTAACTTGTTTCTTCACCTGATGGGAAACTGAAGAGCGGCTCACGTGTTCTTATCAATGACATTAAGCAGAATTGAGTTAATACTTTTTGTTCCTCTTAAAATATGAATTAAATGAAAGGGAATGACAAAACACCAATGAGGTCAGGTCTTTTTACAGCTGAACCTGCCAGAATGTTGGTACAGCAGAGCGTAAAGCCCGTGAGCTTATTTATGCTGCTTATCTGCTCAGTAAGAACACATCTTTGACCAATGAGAAGTCGTAGCTTAAGATGCCGATTACATAATCTTTGTGATGGCTGGGTAGCTGAAAGTTAGCCTTGTTAGAAAGAAAAGAAATTGCAACTGAAACAAGTCGCTTTCCCCTTTTATATGAGGCGGATTTTGTTAACTTGTAAAGATTTTTCTTCACTTTAAGTATGCTGGGTGAATTAAGATATGCAGGATTTGTATGTGTCTGTCTGTTTATCTGTGGGGTTTTTTTGCTTCACTGTACTGTTTTGTACCAGTGCTTAATCTAAACGTATCTGCATCAGACCATAGTAACAGTTTCCGTTCTTTAGGCGGGTTAATGTGCTGTGCTGTTGGCTTTTTGGGTGTCTGAATGCTTTGGTTTGGTTTTGCTGCTGTGTAATCTCACAGTGTTTGAGCTGCAGGCTGTATTAGTTGGATTACAGGAGACCAAGATTAACTCCAAAAGCATCTGTTTGGTACTTAACTGTTAGCATGTTTACTATGACTACTGCATCAACTATGGTTGTTGTTGTTTTGATATATTTCACTGTTCCATAGTAACCAGCTTTAAATGCTGTCGCTTTTACTCCCACTGCCGTGTTTGCTATGGTTACTGCTCCTTAAAGTAAGGCTGCCGCGCGTTAACCTACTTAAACTTGAAGAGATATAGTAACCACCCTCACTGTCCTATCATTGTGATACCTTAAACCATTCTTCTAGTTTTGCAGTTTTTATATTAAACACTTTTCTTGGAAGCTTCCCTCCTACCTCGTCAAGCATCTCTGCAGTTTACTCCAACTTTACACGCTGCAGCTCGTAGTACTGTTGCTGATGCTACAACTTTGTCTACTAACTTATGTCATACTAATATTTTACTTCAGATAGATAGATAGATATGCCGTTTTGTTTTTTTTTTTCACCGTGACTCAGAGTTTCAGAGTTTCTTGGTTTATAGTGGTGACATTCTGCCTTTCCAGATATATTGATATGATAACACAAACCATTCCTGTTAATGTCTTTATAGCTGTATGAAATATGAAGTTATATGAACCTAGCCTAACTTATCCCTCTGCAGTTTTTTTGTGTCAGCATCCTTTTATCTTTTTAATTTCAGTGCTGGTCAGGAAAGCAGATTTTCATTGTTTGCGTCCCAAGCTGCCTCTCTAACCTTTAGACAAGGATATTTTGTTTTAATCAAAACTTATGATCCTTCAAAAAGGAATATGTGGGATTTAGTAATATCTAAAAAGCAGATTTACAGATTGGAAGCACCTGATTGGCTCCCAGGCTTCCCTTTCAATCGTGTAAAGAATACTATTGTTGCCACTGAAATTATAAAGGCTCTCTCTAAAACTGCTGTTTGGTTTGTCCGAACTTGGTGACGGCTGAAACAAGACACTGCAGACTAGTGGAGTGTGTACAAAAGGACCTGCTTTGTGTCTGCAGCTCTCACAGGAATTCTAGTTTTTATGTAATTCATCGCAGATGAAAACATGTGGAATTAATTGAAAAAAATGTGGAATAAATTGCGATGTGGCTAATAAACTTCCCTGTGAACATTTATTATCTCTGTTAGTAGAGATCTGCAAACGTAAACAAAGATTTACTTGTCTGATTTGTCTTCTGACCAATCGTGTTTGAGGCTTTGACTGCGTGCAACACATCCGGTGGTGTGGAGAGCAAAAGCTTCAGAGATCCCATCGTTTTACTTTTGAGCTCCTTCATCATAATGATGCATCAGCCAGATAAAATTGCTTTAACTGAAAGATAAATTTTACAAAAAAAATTATTAAAAAACATATTTTTAAAGAAAGTATGATCCTCTGTTCTATTTTCTATGTACAAATGAAAAATATATTGTCTTTGTATCTTATTAGAGTTAGAAATAGACTTTTCTAGACATAACAAAAGTCTCTTTCTTGTTGACTTCGCTACAGAAGGTATCTTGGTGTGTATCCATTGGCTCTGTGATGACTTGATCACCTCCTGTTAATGTTTACAAATCAGAGATAATGTGTTTTAAAGATTAATGAAAATAGCACACAAACTTTGTCCTTTTTTCCCCTCTTTGTTGTGTTTCAGTCATGTCTCGTAGAAGTTCTCGCCTGGTGTCCGGTGGCTACTACAATTCAGATGAGGAATCTGACTCAAGCAGTGTGACAAACATTTCCTACAGAGAAAACCCTGTCAAGTAAGTAACTCTGTAGGGGCAAAGTTAGGATTCTGGTCAACAAATCTACTTAACAACATGATTCGCAGGAGTCTTTGTCCTTTTTCTAATGCTGTTTTGTTCTTTAGGGTTTTCAAGAAGAAGTCTGGGACTCGGAAGTCCGGCTCCCGAACCTTCAGTAACGCCAACAGCAATGCTAGTTATGTTACCCCTGAGACACCTGTCACTGCAGGCCAGTATGACCCCAGCATCCAGACACCGAAGTGCTTATAATAATATCAGATCTAATTAATATAAAAGTAGTAATACCACGAATGAAACGGGAATGCTTCAAAGCAGATAAAACATTCTATGCAAAGTTAAAAAGGATTTTTTTTTTTTATTATTATGGCTTATGACAAAGAAAAATCCTCTTAAAATTTGTAATTAGTATGTTTTTATGTTTCTTTGCTGTAACAAGAAGCTTGAAGAAGTAGAACAAACAAGTTATCCATAAAAAAGATTTGAGAAAAGTGGTATGAGTGCACTATAGCTTTCTGATATTTTCCCTCTTCTGAACCATGTGATGATATACACAAAAAATAAAAAATTTAGATAATATAGTAAATGCAAATTGTGTATTTTTCTGCTACTAAACTAATAAAATTAAAAACAAATTCATCAGCTGTTTTACCATATATATATATATATATATATATATATATATATATATATATATATATATATATATATATATATATATATATATATATAAAGCTTTTGACAGGGAAACAAAGTTAGTCCTTTATATAGTTATATATTTTTGCTCATCTCTGATTTGTCTTACAGGTGTGAGTGGGACGAATAGCCCCTCCAGCAGTCAGACTCCAGCCATGAGGACCGTACCTTACAGCCCTACCGTGGCCACCCCTCGGCCGGCCCTGACTCCATCATCCCCCCGTGGTCAGACGCCCACACAATGCCCCTCGGCGACCCCCGAGCAGAGCCCTCCAGCTGGCCCCTTCAGCTCCAGTGCGCCTACTCTACACTGCAGAGCCAACCACAAGGAGCTGAGCCAAAGTGGCGTGGACAGCTCGGGGTACTCATCATCCGAGGGCACCTACAGGAAGCCTTTACCCGTCACCAGTAAAACCAGCAGCAGCAGCAGTGGGACTCCCAGTCCTGGATACAGAAGCAGAATCAGGAGTGCCTTTTATAGTCTGACGGGTGAGCACTTAGCCTTTGTTATCATGCGTCTATCTTTGTGCTACGAGTGAATAACAATCTGTTTGTTTGTTTGTTTTTGGGCAGATTCGGCCTCAGTAATGGCTGATGTTGTACATTCAAAAATGCTTCATCTGAGAGCTTCAGGTATGTTATCTGTATCTGTAACATGTTCAAGCCTGCACACGTTTGAACAATTAAACCTCTTAAGCAAATATTTTCAAGTAATTGTCACATTACTTATCAATATTTAACATGTGAGTGAGCATTACGTACCGTGTTCACGTGCCAGTATGTTTTTCTTTCTGGCAGCTAATAACTCACTCAGTAATAGGGTGAAGAAGGCTTTTGTTCTGGTCCTCCTCCTTCTCCTCATACTTCTGTGTAAGTAACATAACCCTTTAACACATTCCAGCCTTCATGTTGTCTGGTTAATGTTTCATACACAGTTTGAAGGCATCATCTTCAGAGGACACTTGGGGAGATTTCTTTGACTTGACTACTCATTTTTACACTTGTTTGTATTTACAGAACAGTAGTATGCACCCTTCTGCATCGTGCACACCGTTTGATCTTTGCTGAAAATGTTACATTATATTGGGGGTTTTCCCCAGGAAAGTAGAAAAGGTGGCAGGGTCCACCACAAAATGTTTTTTGACTCAAAGCAGCTGCTTGATCTCTGCTTCTGTGGTGGATTAGGAGTCCACCCCAGAGTCACTGTGTGACACAGTCAGGTTAAACATGTCAGGACCTTTGATCCTGGAGTTAAGTGATTGTTACTTTGTGTGTTTCTAAGTGCTTTCCCTAAGGCGTTGTCCCTCCTGTGTCCTCCAGGTATTTGGTGGCTCCTTCCTTTGTTCACCTCGCTCATCTCCCGCACGGCTGTCACAAAGACCCCGTCGCAGACAAAACCCGAGAGTCAACCAGTTACCCCCACCAGCCTTCCTCCTCCACCCAACGAGCTCCACACGCCTGTGGTGGTACGACTCTGTGTGTGACTCACTGTGTGTCTGGGTTTAATAGTTTGGCACAGATGGATCGATTTCTGGAGTTTAATGTTTTCTGTTGTGGTTTACCTGCAGAGTACATCTACACAGCAAATTTATATTTTCACTGAAGAATAGTTGTACACCAAAGGTTTTAAGACTGGACTTCAGCTCACATTAGCACAAGTAACTAACAGCAAGCACAAGTTATTTAGTATGGAAAATTCCTTTTTACGGGACTTGTTTCAGACTCAGTGGCTCCTTCCATTAAAGAGTAAATTACATTTTCTCTGCATGACGTTGAAGCATAAAACCGGTTATAAAAATGTTATTTATAACAAACATGTCATGTCTTCTTTCTTATTTAGGATCCTGCTGTCGTATCTGCTGCTGTAGAAGCAAAGATGCAACATTTTCTGGTAAGACAAAAGCAACAGATTGATAAAAACGAATATTATAAATTTTCAAATTTTAAATTGTTCCGTGTTGCATTGTAAATAAAAGAACTGCATCTTAAATGCATTATAGGATCTTTTCTGATTGACTCTCTGATTTGTTACTTCAGAACTTAAAGACCACCATTACAGATTTTTGTGTAAACTTTAATGAAATGTGTGAGAAGGATTTTAAAACCTTTTTTTTTTAAGTGTAACTCATATCGATGTTTTTGCAGGTGGAGCTTCAGCTGAAACAGGAACAGCTTCTCTCTCAGGTGGGAATATTTTTCAGTTTGTGCTCGCTTCTTTTCCTTTCTTTCTCTCCGTATATGTATTCAGGACAGAGGGTATAAGATGTGTTTCTGCTGAGGGGTGTCAGGATGAAAAAACAGGTTTTCCATTCCTCCTGACTGCAGCTTAACCAGGATTTGATTGCAGGGACATCTAGTGTTGCTGATGTGAAACTACATCATGGGATCTTTTTTAACTGACTCCAATTTGGTACCTCGAGCACCTTTACAGATTTTGGTGTAAATCTTAATTTAAAATATTTTCAATAATTAAATAACTCCAAAGTCCAAGCTGTCTCTAACCATGTTTGTAAATTGAAGATAATCCTAAGAAATATATATTCACAATAATAAGCCTTCATTCTCAGATAATTTGATTTACTTTTAACTTTGTGAGATTGACTTTGTATACTTAATAAGACTGGGATATTTGTGATAACAGGAGCTCACTTTCTATTAGCTGTGTTCAGTAAATTTGATCTTGGTTTTCAAAAGCAGTTATAGCCATTTATAACAAACACTTTGCAGTCTATCCATCTACCCACAGATGGATGGGTGAACAGTGCTAACCCTTGCCGACACTCTTCTTCCATTCTCAGCAGAAGTCCGCTAAAGTCAAATGTGTTGCTCTTTCAGATGAAGGAGAGACAAGTCCTGGACACACAGGTTATGAGAGCCAAGCTTGAGGCGGTGGAGTCAGACATTCGTCGCCATCTGGAGCAGGAGGTTTCTGGGCTGGACAAGCAGATAGCAGAATACCAGACAGACAGCCGCTCTGCTGCTACCAGCCTCAGCCTCAAAATCCAAACTTTGGAGGCTCAGAATGTCAAGGTAACAGTGTTGATCAAACTGATAAATTCAAGGTTTCTGCAGTGTTTTTATACCAACACAGAGGAACTAGTTAGTTCTGCTGGTTGGTTTTATCTCAGTGCCTGACCTTTTTTTCGGAGCAGTGCGTGTATTTATTGCGACTCTCTTTGTCTCGCAGCTGTCCCAGGAGTTGTCATCCATCCAGCAGATGCCTCCTCCAACCCCGTGTCCTGCCATCAGCACGGCCCCCATCAAAAACCATCTCACCCCAGAGCTCCAACAGGCCATGGAGAAATGGCTCTCTGACCGAATCAAGGTACCTAAATAAGAGCTGTGATCAGACTCTTAAAAACCCCTGTTGTAAATGAGTGTGTTTGTACTTTTGTGCATCCATGTCTTTCTTACATCACACTATTTTTGTGAATCAGGAGCAGGATGCCATCAGGCTGGCTGACAAAGGAATCTGCGCAGAGTGCAGACGTCCCATGGCGGACAAAATGGCCGACTTTGCTCTGGAGACTCAAGGTTAGAATTATTAGGATAAAAACTTAATTTAGCTTGCAAGTATTCATCTCTGATTTGCACGTACTCTGTGCATTCTTGTTGTTTTTAACATAAAACAAACAGCATTTTTCATCATGTTTGTGTTTCCTTAATGCATTTATTTGTTCACTGGTTTGTCTTTTTTGTTATTAGTATTGTACACAGATTTAGGTGGTGTTAAATATCATCCTGTTCATTAACAGCGTATGATATTTATTTTATGAAAGGCTATTACGTTCAACAAAGTCATACACTTTAAGTTGTTTTTTTTTGATTGCGTTGTTTGTGTGTGTGTAGGCGCCAGTATTGTCAGCACCAGGTGTTCAGAGACATATCGTATCCGTTCCGCATGCGTGACTCTGTTTGGTTTTCCTCTTTGGTATCCGTCTGAAAGCCCCCGCACTGTTATCCAGGTACATTCCTCTGTTTCAGATCAGCAGCTAAAGATGTAAAGATGAGCCGCCTCAGTTCGACTAACCGGGCCCTTCTGCCTCTATCCCTAACAGGGCTACTCGGTCCTGCTGCCAGGAAAATGCTGGGCGTTCCATGGTGTCCAGGGCACTCTTGTCATCTCCCTCTCACATCCCATCAGGATAACTCATGTGACTCTGGACCACCTGCCTCGCTACAACTCCCCCACCGGCCGCATCGACTCTGCGCCCAGAGACTTTGAAGTCTATGTGAGTCCTCGTGGTCTGAGGCTGCACAACCTCATGTGGTTTTGTGCAGTAAAATGTTGACGTTTTTTTTTTAAGTACTAATCTTAATCACTCAAACTGTCACTGTTATTTTTACTTTATCCTTTTCACTAATGTTTATTTATAGCAGTACATATACATCTACAGTCAAAACACAAGTACTTTCCACATTTTGTACTGCCTGATGAAAAATAAAACAAATAAGTTTTGAACAATCCAAACAACCCTGCAATTTAATAGTCAAATACTGTGTATCAGTTGTATAAATGTTTAATTTATTAAGATTTTGCGTGTGCCTTAAATTTGCTTCAGGCTTTTTGTAAAACATTATTTTTACTGGAAGTTATTTTTTTATTTTTCATTGTCAGAGGAAATGTAAAGCAGAGACTATAAGACTGAAAGTCACTCAGAGATGCTGTCTGGAAGCAGCCAGTTTGAAACTTTAACACAATTATTTTGTTTATGTTTTGTTTTACAAGGGGCTGAAAAATGACACCGAAGAAGGAACGCTACTCGGGACGTTCACCTACGATGAAAACGGAGAATCAACTCAGACTTTTGAGCTGCCTGTGAGTTTAAACTGGTCCACCTAAGTAATAAATTCAAGACAATTTACTGAAAAATACCCCCTCCTCTGTATGAAAACTGTGATGTTGCTTTTATAAAACAAACCTCATCATGCAGCTCTTTAACATTCATCTCTCTTTTTGTGCTCTTCGATTCTTTTTCTCTTTCTTTACTCTGCTCCTGTGCTTTCACCTCTGTCGTGCAGAAGCCGAGTGACGTGGTTTATCGGTTTGTGGAGCTGCAAGTTCTCAGTAACTGGGGTCACGTCGACTATACCTGTCTTTACCGCTTCCGTGTTCATGGGAAGATCGCCTCAACATGAGTGTCCGTTCGCATTTAACGTCCGCTCAAGAACACAGAACTTCGCTTTTATGGTCGGTGATGCGTTCAGGACCGAAAACTACTGAAAAAAAGTGTCATTTCCTTCTCTTGTGACATACAGTACGTCCTGAAACAAGTTTTGGTACAGCAATAGTAAAATGGCAAATATTATAAGAGCCTTTTGTGCAGTGCACATTTGGATTTAATAATTACAAATCAAAATGTTAAAAAAAATGTGTGTCTGAAAACCAAGAAGTCTACCTAGTAAAATAATTTTGAAGTGTGAGGTTCAGGTAACTTTGCTTTCAATCATGATTGTGCCACTTAAATTTAAATATATATATATCTATTATATTTATGCATTTTTCTGGCCTGCGAAGCGCACAGTCCCACGTGCACGCTCTGCCTTCTCAGAGGTACTTTAGATGAGAGAGAGGAAGAAAAGTTTTGGTCTTTGCTTCATTTTGTTTTGACTAAAGCTTTAAGGTTTGAAAATAACAACTGGATGTCGATGTCTCTTTATAATTAATAAAAGGACATAAATGAAGTTGCTAAAAAACAAAAAGAGTAAACTTATATTCCTAACATGTTCTGTCCGTTTTTGGACACTAAACAGAAGTCCCTAAGGGTCTAAGTTTGTTTAAACAATATGATTTAGTCAGGTTCAAACTGATGGTACACTCTTTGATTCTTGCTTGTTGTTGATAATAAAATGCAGCACAGAGAGGTTTACAGAAGGCAGCAATAAATGATTTTTAGTCAGTATTGTTTTTTTATTCCTAACTTAAATTTGATGTAATATTCCTTTGAAGGGTAAATATGCAGCTTTGTGTGCTATAGTTCATTCTCCTCTTGCGTTCTCCAGCACATAGGATTTATTTTTGCTACTTGAATACTTGAAAAGCTTTATTGTTGACTCCGTGCCGAACGCACGATCGATCCGCTTCTGCTTCCTCGTTCAAAAGGCTCCAACTTTGTTATGAGCCAGTCAACAGGAAGGAAAGGTGATATTTATTTGCAAGTTAATGATGCGTCTTTTGAAAGGATAAGCTTGACAAGATTATAACTTATTAAAACAGATCATCAACGTATGGAGAACTATTGTTTAAAAACCGTTTGAACTGCCAAGTTTTTTTGTTTGTTTGTTTTTTTATATTTAGAAACACAATAAAAAGAAAATGTTTTCATTTTATTCTAAGATGCACTAGAGATGATGTCAAGTAAATTCCTGCTAATTATTTGTCAGATGCAGTCAGCTTTTTTTCCCCCCTGTTAAACAAATCTGAGCTTCTGTTCTGATATTCTTATATTTACAGTTTAGGAAAATAGAAAACACTGAATTATTATTATGCATTTCTAACCAAAACCCTGTAATTACTGCACAAATGGAGGTTTTCAACATTTGTTTCAATAGGTTTTAAATCAGGTATGCCGTTTTGAAAATCAACCCTTTTTTTTCCCACATTTCCAAGCAAGTTGTTAAATTATGCATTTTATTCTCAGTTGAACATTACCATCAGTAAAATAATTCTCTATAGCTAGTATTTTTAATTTGCAAAATTTCAATGCATTCAGTATGTCCATTATTAATAGCCATACTTTGAAAATACATGTAATAGGTGTAAAAGGCTTGTTTTGAGATGTAAAACTGAATTTTCAGCAGCCTGTTCCATTTCCAGTTTGTTTTTTTGTTTCATTTCCTGAGCACAGATCAGATCGTATAATCCTTCCTGAACTCCTGCTTCTGTTAATAGCAACTCGGAGAACAACGCTTCATTTCACCAAACTCAATCAGGCTCATTTTATCCATCATCATGTTGTCTCTATTTACTACATATTTATGTTCAAGCAACGATGAAATGTCCTTTTGAATCAATGCGTAGGCACTGACGAGACAAACTGGTGTTTGATATGCTCAATAAAATGTTGCAACATGTTGAGTTTTACGTTTCCTTTATGTTTCATGTTGTATGAAGTGTTTTGATGGAAGTATAGTTGGCTCAGAGCTTATTCACGTGATATAAAGCCCACTCGTGGCTAAAGATGAGAGTGGAAATCTAAACCTTGCTGTGAGACGGCAGCGCTGACCACCACTCCACTGTGCAGCCCTCCAACACAAGCAATGCTGAATTATAATTTCTAGGATTTCATGTGGTGTAAATACTGAACATTCATACTGAGAACCTGGAAATTCTGACTTCTAAATCATAAACTTTACAACAAATTGAAGCTTCTAGTTTTTGCTTTCAACTGCCTACATTACTCTGATAAAAATACGTCTGCTGGTTCTGCATTTGAGAAGATTATGTAGTCATATCAGAGTTCAGAGAGTTACTACATATGGGACTGGTTAAAAAAAGACTTTTGGCTGATGATAAACTAAAATCCAAGGAGTCCAGTAATCTAAAACTGAGTAATGTGTTGAACCTAACAAAGACTGGAGCAAATGAGTTTTAATGAAACTATCAATAACTGAACCTTCAACAACAGCGTTTTTTTTTAGATGTGATCAAAAAGGCTAAAACTGTCATTTTCAAGATGATAAAAACAGGCATAAAAGGCAGCAGTGCATGTATTCATACCGCCAAAGACTGTCAGGTTTTTTTGATTGTCACAAGCTTTGGTTTTACAAATGTAACCCTGACACTCAACACAAAGCACTTCAGTAAGATCTTGCAGTAGATTTCTCATTTGCTTGCTTGCATCACCTGTTTACAGCTACAGGTTGCATCAGTGAGAAGATTAGGCTGCAGCGTACAGAAGGACATAAAGCCCCAAAGGATCAAACCTGGTTTCAGGTTTTTAACACGTCCTAACATGGACCGTGTGAGACAAATGAAATGGTAATTTGTGCTGGATTGCTTGAGAAAACATAAACACTGATAATAAAATGCTACAAGTGGGAATATGTATGAATACGAGCTTGGACACAGGAGATGCACAACTGCAGTTTGAACTGTTATTTAAATACGCAACACACTTGTTACGTGAATGCTGTTCTAAAACAAGTTGCTCGATGGTAAAAGAGCCTTGAAGGCATTTCACAGAGCAAACCAGTAGTCTACTCCATCTAAAGCTCCAACTCAACTTGAACACGCCCATCGTGCATCTTAAAACTATCCAATGGCTTAAGACATTCAAATTGCTCTCGCTCACATTACTGACCAATTACAGAATAGATGGGACACAACCTTGTGAAAAGATATTAAATAACAAAAAAAAACTTGCTCAATCCAAAAGCACAAATTGGTTCTTGTGACGTGAGTTCATAAATTCCTCGGCTTCTGCTGAACGTGAAGAAGACTGAGACCAAACTGAGGTAAGCTGGTTGATTTTTTTTTTTTAAATGTCATTCATCCTTACCTATAAAAGCTATTCTCTGAACCTTTTTCTCCACTTTCTTTCTCCTGTCATCCCAGCCTTACTCTTCCAGCATCAAGACCTCTTACGGACAATGTTAAACACCAACCTGAGTTCAGCCATCAGCCTCTACGACAACTCCACCAGCCTCGGGGGTTACCGTGGCCCTCCGCTGTGGTATCACTACCCCGAGTGTGAAAAGACCCCTTACAGCTTTATTTTCTACTACGGGGTCAAAGTGCTCAACTTCTTAGTTGGATCACCAAGTAACATCTTCGTCATCTGGCAGATCGCCAGCAAGAAAAAAAACACCTCCACGTCTGACGTCTTCTTCTTCAACCTGGCTTTGTTAGACGCGTACTTCTGCCTGATGACGCCGATAGAACTGCTCAACAGGATGGTGTGGAGTAATGATTACGTCTGGTACTTCCAGAGGTTTGCATACGGGGTCAAGGACTTAACGCCGCTTTTTCTCGTAAGTGCTTAGAATTTCCTGTTGTTGTGATGTAGTTATTAACAAATCAAACCAAATATACCTATAAAAAAAGCAAATGGATACAGATACAGAGGGGTTACGTTTGAAACACTTAAAAGGTTCATAAGCCTTTATACAGTGGGGCTACATTACCCACTGTAGTTTGGAATATTTAAGGATTCAAGTACCCAATAAAGAGTAAAAATACAGTTAGATTACACCTTTTTTTTAAGTGTACTTGTAAAACAACCTTGTACAAACAAATCCACTCAGTTAAAAACATATATATATTCTTCATTATTGTTTAGGATTCCTGAGCTTCAGACTTTCCTTATAGGTGGATGACTAAACTGAAAATAAATTTTAAAATACAATAACTCAATCCTTCTTTCTTCTTCTTGTCTGTAACCCCAGGTGTGTATCTGCATAGATCGCTACATGGCCGTGGTCCATCCAGTCACTTTCTCTAGATACCGAGACAACATGGCCCGAACTGCCATTTCTGTCATGGTCTGGATTCTGATCATGCCTTACGGCCTGACAAAGTCCATCCTCGGAATCATGAGTACGACTGACGTCTTCGGCGGGGTCATCCTCTTCGCATTTGCAGTTATGGTCTTCTGCAACATCTCCGTCATCTGGGTTCTCCGTCACTCCGTGGCGGGGAAGGAGGTGATGCACCCAGTGAAGAAGAAAGCCTTCAAGATGGTGCTGAAAAACCTGGCCATCATCGTGATCAACTACCTGACGCCCGTGGCCACCATGCCCTTCGTGCCGTACTACACGTACATCGAGTACCGCTGTTTCATCAGCATCATCGTCTTCTCCATCATGGATCTGAGCTGCATCATCGAGCCTCTCCTCTACATCACCAAGATGGAGAAACTGAATTTTATGTGCTGCGGGCAGGGCGCCACAGAAAACCCACCTGATGCTAAGGTTTAATCAAAACGTCATCAGTGCTCTTCTGGGAAATTTAATACACACACAATTTTGTTTTTTTGAAGCAATATTCTATAGATTTCTCCAAAGAAATATTACTAAAACATTAATGCTTCTTGGAAGAATTTAAAATATCAAAACTAAAAAAGCAGACTAAAACAGCTAACTAAACTAGCAATTTAAGGTTATCTGCTTAAGGAGAGAAAACGTGGATTTAAATGTTTAAGACAAGGTGGACAGTTATTCAAAGCCACTCTTTAGTAAGGAAAAAGATATTTTATACATTTCAATAAATTATTACACACACTAGATTACTAGCTAAATATAATAAAGAGAAAAATGGTTTTAGAGATAACTGCCATTTAGGTTTTTACTTTGGGTTTTAATTGTTTTAGCTACAATTTTAAGTCATAAATTTAAATGTATAAATAGTAGAAATAATTACAACAGTGTATCTTGGAAACATTTTCAGTTTTCCCAGTTCTGTTCAGTTTCAATCACTATATTTTACATGATTACATTCTGACATTTTTAGTAGCAGAACTAATTTAAACATGACAAAATTAAGTTTTAAATGGTTCGTACTTATCTGGCACCTTTTAACCTTATTGAAGTTTTGACAATTTGTAACAGATTTTTAAATTAGAAGACAATTGCTGATAAACAAAAAGTGTACATACGTGTATTAATGAAGTCATTAAATAAATTGTGTTTTTGAATATTTTGGGGAATCCAAGTCCAACTGTGTGTCGTTTCACATTAAGTTTGTATAAAAAGTTCATTTATATCTGTTGAGAGAGAACGTCAACATGAACTTGCTTTTTTAATATATGTTCATTAAGGACTAATAAAATATAAAAGACTAGAATGCACAAATTAAAAGACCGTCATCGCTGTTAAACAGAATTTTAAAGTCAAGGGCGTTGTTTTTATAAATGACCTTTCTCTTATGGTTGGACAGATCAAGCTCAATAATTAGTTTTCTAGCTTATTATTTATTGATTAGCCTAATGAAGTTATTTCTTGATTAGGCTAAAATATATACATTTATATTTTTCTGTGGAAACCAGATTTAAAAACTCCTCCCATTAACAAACATTTCTTTAAAATGATTGAATTTAATGGAGCCAAGGGCGCTGTCAGATTTACAAAGCACTTATAAAATACTTAACTGGTAATTAATTCAGCTTCGGGGGCAGCATTCCTCAGTGGGACCAATTAGAAGTGATGTAATGAGCGGCCATAGAGATTTTACACAATGACAAATACACAGTGTAATTAAAATAATAATAATAATCTGATTGTAGTCCTCAGGTGGAGGAGGAATGTAGGTCTGTGTGTTATCTGCATAGTTATGGTACTTTATCTTGCTGTTTTTTAAGATTTAAGCTAAAGTACCAGGTGAGTACCCAGTGACTACTAAATACCTGGTGAGCTGGTACTTACTGGCACCAGGTACTTACCTGATACCAGGTGAGAACCTTGTACCAGGTAGGTATCTGATACCAGTAAGTACCCAGTGAGTCCCCAGTGCCAGGTAAGTTCCTGGTGTTGAGGCATACTTCCTCCCGGACAGCACCACAAAAGAAATTTGTCACAATAACTGTGATATGTGATATGGGTCACAAACAGAAATTACGTGATTTTCGTCACGCGACTATACCAGATTTCTTCACTTCTTGTGGAGTAAAAGAAATAAAGCATTAAGCACAGAATTGTGTCTACAGTTACTGATTTGAATGAAAAATGTGGACTTTGCGCAAATATTTTCAGTTTAATAAAAACATTTAGCTAAATTACATATTTGTAGCCTTATTTGAACAAATGGCGTTACTAAACTAATCTAAATGACTAAATTAATCTGTCTTCCAGGTTTTCTGTTATTTCAAGTTAATTACAAGTAGTCTGTAATTTCCTGCCTTTATACGTGTCGGCACAAATCGAACATTCCTCCACGGTTAGTCTGAGTAAATAATGACTCACATCAATGAGTCAGTAAAAACACCACAGATCGTTAAACTGTAACAACATCAGTAATTTCAGCCTGCAGCTTTTTCAGGCTCTCTGAGCTGGCTTCAGGTCCGTCCTCCGATGTGACGAATCCAGGGTAAGTGGGGTGACACTGTGGAGGGCTGGGGTTACTAACGTTGGGTTCTGCCCCTGGCGATGAAGGCTGAACCAGCGGTATCAGCTTGGCATGAGCGTAGTCTATTTCATAACCTTCAAAAATAAGCCCCACCCCCCAGGCGCCCAATGCCTCCTCCAGGAGGTGCGACACCTTCTTGGTGGCCAGCACCAGAGCCTCGTAATCCACTTTCTCCAGTCTGAAAATGTCAGAGGTTAAAGGTCGGCGTGGGACTAACACGGTGAGGCCCGGGGAGTTGGGGAAAGGGGTGAGAAAAGCTACGTGGCTTTCATCCTCCCACACCCGCCACTGCTGCTCCTCCCCACGAACAATACGAGAAAAAAGGCAAGCGTGGTCCGGATCGTCCCCGAGGAACGTGTGATCATGCGGGGCGTCGGGGAGCAAGAGCTTGGCTCGAATTCTGGTCTGGATATCAGTCAGGCTGGACTCACTCC
The DNA here is from genome assembly GCF_001649575.2 of Kryptolebias marmoratus. Taxonomy (NCBI): domain Eukaryota; kingdom Metazoa; phylum Chordata; class Actinopteri; order Cyprinodontiformes; family Rivulidae; genus Kryptolebias; species Kryptolebias marmoratus. The sequence continues at coordinate 18,953,934 of NC_051432.1, forward strand.
ATCGAGGGGCAGTTTTGGAGGTGCAGAAGCCCGGGTCATGGACATTGTGCTCCTCTTCTCCGGCAAGGTGAGGGTTCCACTCCGCATCCAGACCGTGAAGGGGGAGGATACGGATCTGTTGGGTCCACAATGGATAAATTATTGATCAACTTAAATATTACAGCCTGTAGACTTCACACTAAACAGTACATGCTGCAAATATATAAATGGCACCAATATAATGTTCAAATCAGTTAAAAAAAACACAATTACAGATTCACCTTCCGGTTTACCTTTAAGCAATTTGGGAACTTTTTATAACACTTGGACTATTTTCATTATTCTGGTTTTTAATAAATCATTTCTGGTGTATGATATTTTTGGTGACAATAGTAAACTCAAAATGCACCACTTGATTTAGTTCAGGATAATCTTTTTTGTTTGATTTCACAGCTTTAATTTAAAAAAAAAAGAAATGCCCCAGAGTTAAACAATGAGTACTGTCCTCTTTAAGTTTTTATGTTTTAAACGAATGTTAAAAAAAAAAAAGTAAAGAGAAAAAAAAAAAAAGTAATTTTAATCTAAAACTTTAAAACCTAAGAATTCTGACAATGAAGGTAAATTAAACATGTTGTTAACAGAACAATTTGTCTACTTATGTGCGCTTGTTTAATATAAATAACCATATCAACTTTAAGGTTTTAATCGCTTTTTAAGAATAATGAAGGCTTCTTGCTTCACAATAGAAACAACAGAATTTAGTTCTGGCTGTGCTGCAGAGTAATTCTCACCTGTGCAGGTCTGTCTCTGTGGGGTCTGCTGACCAGAGCGCACCTCCGGACCCCCAGCCTGTCGCACAGCAGCTCTGATACGGCCCTTGCCCCCAGCAGCCAGGATAAATACTCGGACTGACCCAGGTGGAAGATGCTGCCTCCTGGACTAACTGGAGTACTGCTCTCCAGGATCACGGACCCTGGGGTCCAGGGCCGGGGGTTCAGGTAGGCCACCAACCCGTCTGACTCCCAGACAACATGACGAGAAGCTGAGGACATCCTGTAGGGCCAGGGTGGACAGGAGAAGATAAAAAATATATATGTCTGAGATAAAGTCCTCTTCTGTTTGGGATTTATTTCAGCATAGGTAAAAGTAAGAAGACAACAACATCATAATAATATTGTGAGATAAAGTCACTAAAATACAATTTAAGGAGGAAGAAATGCATTAAGAAGTAAAAGATTGCAAGTGTTTGAAACAGTCTGTTTTTTTATTGATTTACTTTCACCAACTAAAAACAGAAAACACTGAAATTAAAATCCTAAACTCTCTGCAATGCACCACATCGCTGAAAACGTTTTGTTTTGGATATTTGGATTGTTTCTGTGTGATTCAGTAGTCATCTGACCTGACTTCCACTTTAGGTTTGGACCCAAATGACTCATCCACACGTGACTGGAAACTGGAACGAGGGTCAACAATGTGGACATATTTATTTTTAAATGTAGCTAGTTAGCCATAATATCTTCTTGTTTATTTCTTACCTCAGGTACTGGACAGGTACTGTCAATACATGCAATTAAGAATCATTTGGTCCACTCCCTTTCGGTTCACCTGTATCTGACTCGGCTAGAAGTAAAGACGTGTACCGTTTGAAATGCGTAAACACCGCCTACTCAATCACCGCCACATGCGTCGGCGTATAAATGGTGCAGACCCAATCTAAGCTCGTTCAAAAAAAAAAAACTCGTAGACGAAAAGCCAGCGGTTTATGTATACACAAGTTTTGATAATTGTGTAAACAGAGGTTTTTAAAAAATGGTTTCGTTCCATAAACCATTAGTCAGTCGGCAAATGACTCGAGAAAAGACGGTCACACAAATTTAACAGACATACCTTCGAAAAATCAACCTAAACAGCATAAATGTGTGGGGAAAAAGCGCTCCTATGACCGACCTGTCTTCTTCTGTTTCTGTCCGCTGAATGGAGGAAAAATAAACACAAATAGCGACAAAAGAGGCAGCAAAAGGAGCTCTAAAACACATGAACCGCTGATGATGAAATATAAACCGAAACTGAGCTGAATTACCGCTTTGTATCCGCTCAGATGACTACAACTTCTTCCTCGTTGGACAGTCCTGCTTGTAAACCGGCTAAAATGCGTAACACCGCCACCTACAACACAAAAATGTCATCTCACCTGAAATTGTTATTCAGCTGTAATACGAATATTTTTCAACACCTTTAATAAATTCAAGTTGATTGGTAACTATTTGAGATTTAGTTAAAAAATTTAGCTGCTTCAAGTTTTAGCTGCATTTTTTTGTCTGTGGTCAAAAAAACTATTACTTCTTGTTCTTTTTTTCTTTAATCTTTTCTCTTTTTTTACATCTATTTTCACACTGAAGCTGTTGGCACCTTCTGAGTTTCTTTGCCTGCAGCTTTACCAGTTAACACCAGGGGGCGCGCTTTAGCTGTAGTAGAGAAAGGGTCGAAAGCTGCCTCTGATAAATTATAGGCCAAGTATATATTCCTTTTTTAAAAGGAATGCACCTTCTATGGCAGTGTTTTAATTCAAGATGGCCACAGCCATATACCACAAGATGTGGTAACGCTCAGAGTATGTGTTATGGGTAGCTTTCAGCTAATACCACACCAAAGTTTAGCTCAGTATCTGTAAACTTAGCTGAAATGCAGTCATTTTTTGTGTTTTGTAAGGTCAATTGACTGTGGTGGCCATCGTGAATTGGGCCGACTCCTAAATTTATTTAGTTGCTGATGTATACCCAATGATTGTTTTCTGAAAGTGTCATTAAAATCCGTCCTCTGGATGATGAGATATTTTACTATCGGTACAGAAAATTGAACATGTGTACACACACACATACACCTTTGGCAGCGGTCGATAATAAAAACGCACAGAAGGAAATAAAAAGAAACACCACTGCAAAAAACCCTTTTATTTATCTCTTTTTTTTATAGAGGTCTATAACTTTTTGTTTGACTGACCTCAGAAACAGAGTGAGTTCCTCCAAAGTTCACTTTCAGGAATTTACTCATCTCTGTTTTACAGAATGTCAACACAGGCAGCAAACTGAGAGCCTACTTCTCAGTTTACTACAGCCTGAATGAGTCATCACACACACCACTCCTATTTACACACACACTAAATGTACCATTTGTAACTTCACTTACGAGAAACCTCAACTTCCTCATATCTATTCTCAATCTTCCATCTCTTTTACCATCCAAAGTCTGTAAGTCAACGTAAACACAACATTCGGAACATGCAAATATGTTCAGTGTCTAAGAATATGTTTACACTTTAACACGGAAACTTTAGCTTTCCCTTTACTTTAAAGTATTACAATTGAACAAGAATTTAAGGAAGTGAAGCAAAAACAAAGACAAACAAACAAAGTTCTCAATACCTGAAAATGTCCTTTTTTAAAAGTTGTTATTATTCCCTGAACAAGCCATAATCAAACACACAAATACGAGCATCAAAAGTGACAAAGATACAACTTTATATTGCGATATAATAATCAGTATTAGGGTTTTTTTAATGTCAGTATCATGCATTTGAAGAAAATAGTGCCACACACACTCTACTGTAGTATTTACTGCGGAATACAAATCTTTATTTTCAGAGAAACTTGTGTATATAACATAACTCTTAATACATTCATTTGGTTTCATCTTAATATAATTTCTTCATGCAGCCTTACAGAAAGACAGTGAAGCCACTTTGAAAGAATAAATCCATCTTCCTAATCTGCATCTCCCGGCCTCAGTAATGAGCTCAGCTGCTCAGAGATCCTCTGTGGACAACGTCACCACGATTCACTCAGTGAAGACAAGAGGTCCAACTGGGTGAAATTAGAAGCAGATCTAACTCAGTCATAACTGGTTGAGATGCTGGTTAAAAACTTTATTAATGGGTTTGAGACTAAGAGCTTCTTTCATCTAACTTCTATTTGACAGAAATCCTCTATAATTACCAAGGTGCCTAATTAAAAGTTCCATCTCCTTTACCATTATAGTTATTTTACACTTTTAAAAAAAGCACCAGGACTCAAAATATAACGTGGATTACAGAATTACAGACACTTTTTTTGGGATAGACTTTAAACTGCTCATTAAAGCACTAAGAGTTCATTTGAGTCAGAAAAGATAAATATAAAGTCCTAAACTGAAACATTTCCACAGTGCTGATGCTCAGGGAACGTTTAGCATCAACACCAACCTAATGTGAGTTAAGTTAGTGCCTCACAGCTTCTGGTTTTGCTCACTGGCGCGAGGCAGAGGTGTGAAGTGAAAAATACTTTCCTCTATCGAAGCCGTGCTGCACAGGACATGATGCAACAAACAAACCGAGAATCTATGAGGAATAAAGGTAAAACGACAAGAACTGAAAGTAGACAGAAAATGTAATAAAACTTATTCTTGCATCATTTCAGAGTTAAATAGTTCTACAGTAGAATGGCCTTGGAAATTTGATTCTTTTCGCTTAAACCTTTTAAGCTGGAAGTTACAGGCACTCATTGCAATGTCAAGAAGACTGGTTAAAACAAGATCATTTATAAAGTGTTTCCATTGAGTGCAGACCTGCATTTCAGACCTGCTTATCTGTATATCTGAAAAACTAGTGGAGTAAACTCTTTCAAACTAAAGTTCAGGATGACCGTTTTATGTTTGATCTCGTCGTTTGCAACGAGTACCTTTGACTTAATAACAGAATTTGAAATAAACAGGAAAGTTGCAGCCAAACATAAAGTTTGCAAACAAACGGTCTGACTGTGACAAAGAGCTGAGTGATATTAGGAAAACACAAAATTAAAATACTATTGTTGAATATGGCGATGACAATATTAGTTGTAATAAATCCACATTTTCATCACTTATATTGTGATATTAATGATAAATATCTGATATCATGTGTAAGCCTACCGTGAGTTATAAAAATAACATATCTAAACTACATTATGTTTTGTAAGAATCAGTTTCAGTCAAATTTATCTCTTTATTATCTGTTCATGGCTAAAACATCCAGTCGCACAGACAGTGAGATCACATGGTGGAGCGAGTTGAAAACATTAGCCTGAAGCTGCGTTTACATTAAACATGTTTACTGGTTTACGTAAGAGACGAGGTGAGCCGTCGCCACCAGCAGACACAACTTTATTTACAGTAAACTATAACAGACCACACCTTAAACAACCCTCGGACATCTGGGCAAATACATATTTGCGGACAAATAAAATAAACTGTTCACCTTTTTATTAAAAAACAAAAAACATCGCTCTGTGAAAATTTTTGATATGAAAAGAAGGGATGTGATGATTTTCACGTCAGAGTTTTATAATGAGATCATCTTATTCTGTAGATGCGCTGTTTTGTAGTAAAGTTAAGCAAATATAACCTTTTTGTGGTGCTCCAATATGCATTTTCATAAATAAATAAATATATTTCAGCAAGACAAAAACTATTTAATATCTTCTGATTCTATTTTTCTTAATTTAGCCAAAGCTGGATAAAAAAAAGATGCATTAAATAAGACTGATTCTCTGCAGGAATCAGACAGGAATAGACCTGTGAGTGTGTCAGATTGTTCAGATTACAGCAGACAAACTATAAAAATGCCTTCAGCTTTTCTAGGTTTCACCTGTCGGAGAGCCAAACACCATCAACCTCTATAGTGTGAAATGAAATACAGTTTCAGCAGCCTCACTTTAAAACCCTGAGAGTTAAAGTGAAGAAATCAGAAATCAGAGACCATTCAGCACCAACCTCGGCACACATCAGCAGGCCCAGGAGGACTCAGTGCAAACGGATTCATCTTAGATATTAATTTGATTCTGACTGAAACATTATGTAGGATGAGAGCGCTGTGCACAGCTGCCATCATGTCAACCAAATCTGTGCGGACCAACATATAAACCACCACCAAAGTCCTCAAGTGCTGCTTTCTGTTCCAACAAGTTTATCCAGGTTTACGTTTTCCACACAACGCTACACACAGACTCAATAAGTGGGTCACAGACTCAATACCTGCCGCACCATTGTTTTAGAAGGCTTGAATCTGTGGGAACTCAGCTGCATGTTTGTTATTAACACCTATTCGGTGAAACAGCTCTGTGAGCTCAACCTCCATGAAGGTTGTTATGGTTTATGTGGTACATGCTGTGCCGAGAGCAGACTAAACCTGTCACAACAAGACAAGGATCTGAATCTCAAACATCTTCCTAAAAAGAGCTTTTAACAAATCTTGCCTTAGGAGGGAACAAATTGTACAAAAAGGAGAGTTTGGAAGATATTTGGCTTCTTATAAATTACATTAGAAGCACAAAACTGATTTGCTTTTAAAGACTTTCTCACAAAATGTTGTCAGGGATGATCGTCAGATGTGACGAAAGGTTACAAAGCTCTTTATTAGAACACAAAAATGGATCCCAGTTAAATTGTTTCTGGTTGTGCAAAAATAGCTCAGGGTTTCACACAGAGCCATAAGGTAGAATTTAGAGTCCCTTCTGAAGATAAAAGTGTGCAGATAGAGAAAATTATCTACAGAAGATCCCACTGAAACAGCTGTGATTTTTATCTCCACTAAGGCATGTTTGAGAACAAACTTTATCTACAACAAATTCCTTCGAACCACCAGACCTGAACAAGATATGTTTCTGTCAAAAATCACTTCCTGGAAACTTGAAGGTTAAAATTTATTTTCTGTGCATTTTGGTGAATTCCTGTCTGGACTTTTTGGTATTTTTCTGTCAGTGGTGGAGACCTCGTGAGGTTTCCTCCACGGAGCCCATCGTGGTTCAGAATGCGATGTGACCTTTGACCTTGGAGTTCAGTTTGAAGGGACAATCATTTGAAGAATGAACAGGGAGAACGTTTCTTTACTCACAAACAAGATTTATTAGTAAATCATCTAAACGGCTCATCTGTGACCTAATTATCAGTCTTAAGAGTAAAGCAGCGTTTTAATCGCCTGCTGTCAAAGGTGGATGATGATTTCAGCTGTTTGTCTGTTAGCAAAATATGTCATGAACCATTAGACAGACTGGAATGTTAGGCCCTTGTGCTTTTTTTTTATCTGTACCTCGAGCTCATTTCCTTATCTGTGCTCAGGGCTGGGGGTGCCTCAATACTGAGAACTCTGCCAGACAGACGCACGTGTGTGTGTGTGTGTGTGTGTAGGTGTGTGTGTGTATGTGCTTAAATGCGTTATGTGTTACTGCCAGGACTACATTTACACAGCTGCTTAGCAGAAGTCTGCAAAACTGACCAACTCTGCAGGCGTCCCCAGCTTGAACTTTCTCCTTTTTTTTTTTTTTTTCAACAGGACGCACATGTTTAAACAGCCACTCTCACAAAAACAAAAAAAACAAAGCTAACACCTGTGAACCATGTGAGAGACAAGTCTGGTTTCACATTTACAGGGACGTTCCCATGAAACGGTCCACATCTGTTTCTCTTCTTTTTTTTCTGTTTCTCGTCTTCCCCTTTCTCGTTTCCTGACTGACAGAACGGTGACGTGTGACCTCGCCTCAGGTCGCTCTAATGCCAGCTCTACCACATTCAACTTGTTTTACAGGTTCGGACTTAGAAATAGGACAAATATTTCAAATTCTTTGTGCACTTATTTCTACTCCTGGTTAATATTGACATTTAGTCAACAAAAACACATTAACAGACTGGGGTTAGATTCCTGCCCTTTTTCTACCTCCTCAATGAAGGAATTTGTCTTTTTAATATCCCTTTAGTTCCTGTTGTGACCAAGCCTGTTGTCCTTTGTTTCCTCCAACAGAGTAATCAGACAGGATCTGTAGGTATCATGACAGAGTATGCAAAGTAGTACTGTGGAAGATAATCTCTGCTGCAGTCTGCCTCAGACAGTAACAAATCCAGCTTTGGTTCTGTCAGCGATGCTTAATCAAAGAGGTACTCCTTCGGACCTTTACTGTCTAAATATTTGCCCGAAATCAGTAGAACTTTAAGCACAATGTTCTACTAAGAGGTGTTTTTCTTATTGTGAAAATACTATTGAATGTAGTGTTTTTAGTTTTTATGAGTTGAGATTTTGCTGTTTAATAGGTGTGAACAGCTTACATTTTCATTGTGGCTTAATTTGAGAATTCTCTTCATATTCTACTTGGTTTAATAAAAGGTTCACCTGAACAAGAACAAACTTGATATTCAAACTTTATTAAATGTTTCATGCTTCACTGCTTTAAAGAATTAAAACCTTTATAAAATTGGTTTTCATGTACTGATCAAACATGAGGAAAGATATTTCCTGAAGTCGTCTGCTGACCCACTGCTGAAGAAAACACACGACACGCTGCTCGAGTACTGATATATTTATTAGAAAAAAAAAGCAAAGCATTTTACAAGCCAAACACCTGCACTAAAAGACAGAGCTACAGAGGACAGTCCTGATTCATCTAGCATTAAATTAAAGCCACAATCAGCAAGCAAACGAGAAGGAAAGTATTTACAATCAAAATCCATGTTGACAGTAAAAGATCACCAATTCACAAACCAGATTAGGCCCCTTTCTGGACTTCAAGCTGTTAAAGAGGAAGATCAAACTGGGGTAACAAGATTAGGAAGAAGGCAAGAAAAAGGTGGAAGTACTTTCATACTTTGACACTAGTTTCTACTGCTTGGGGAGATGTGAGGGTGGTTTCGTTAGTTCAAATATACGCCAACATCATTAACGACTACGACTCCTGTTTTGCATGCTTAGTCTACAAAAACACACCCTGCTCTTTTACGCAGGCGTGTTGGTTAAGTCGGGAGTACACAAAGGGATCAACAGGGGACTGGGAGACAAGCATGTACAAATGCTTCACCTGACAAACTCCCAGCCCCCGGTGGTTAACTAATCTCATCAACTTCTATAAGCTTTCCAAATCTTTTCCCTCATCCCATCAGGAACGCATCTCACACACACCGGCCTTTAATCTCTTACAACATATGGCCAATACTAGAAATGGTTGTACTTTGCAAATGTGAGCACTGAAGCAGGAATAACCACCATCACATCACTCTGAAACTGAATATTGTGCCACGTGAACATTTGGCCTTCTAAGCGACTGAGGGGGTCTTGCCACGCCGGTGCTTGCGAACCTCCTCCATCAGATCCTTGAGATACTGGATCTCTCGGCTGATGGACTCCGCTTTCTCTTTCAGCTCGTGATTTTTCTTCTCCAGCTCGTCACATTCCACGTTCAACGACTCCTGCTCGACCCTCTTCTTCTGCCGGTAGCGAGTGGCAGCTGTCTTGTTCTGCTCCATCTTCTTCAACTTCTTTTCAACCACCCTGGGTGTGCCGGACACAGATTTAACCCTGGAGGCCTTGGGGGAAGGAGAGGCCGTGGGCTGTGGTTTACAGTAGGGTTTGGTTCTGGAAGAACCAGGTGTGGGGGAACTGGGGGGAGTCGAGTGACGTGTGGGTGACCCAGCGCCTGACTCTATGCCAGAGTCACTGTCACTGTCGCTTGACGAAAAGATATTGGACTGATCAGGGAGGGGTATGAAGGAGGGCTCCTCTTTGTTGGCGAGAACCACTACCAAGTGACCAGCGGCGGGAATAGAGAGGACAATAGGAGTGGTGGTCTGAAGGATTTCACTGGGTTCTTGGATGACAGCAGTGGTGATGGATGTGGCCATTTTCTCAACGTCTAAAATATCGACTTCACTCCCCAGCTCCAATGTGTAGGCTGGAGAGGAGGGGGACGGAGAGGTGACGGGAGACGGAGGCTCAGACTTCACAACCTCCTGAACAGGAGCCACCTCCTCCGTCTTGACCTTGGGGGAAACGGGAGTTTCCATGTGAAGGGAGGGAGCGTCAGGCAGCACAAGATCAACATCTGGGCTGCTGGGGTGGATGGGGGCAGTTGGGACGAAGGAGTCTAGATCCAGGTCCATCTGGGAGTCGAGGGAGGACAGGAAACCTTCGGGGAAGCTGGGAGACTCTTCAGATGAGCATGTACCAATGAGAGATTCCAGGTCAAATTCGTTCAGGTCGATTTTTTCTGTCATCCAGTCCAAATCCTCAAAGGCATCTGCTAATAGAAAGTTTGATCATTAACTTTAAACAAACAAAATAAGCATCTACAAGTTGTTTTTTTTTGTATGACGACTTGCTGGCTACATGTAAAATATATAGATGATAGTTGTTTAAACCAATAAATCAACTCAAATTTAATCTCTCCTTTCTGTGCCTCAAATCATACTTGTGCGTGTTTTCTTATAATTTCAGATTTCTCACCTTCGCTATTGTCTGCTCCAACGTGGGCGTTGAGCAGGTCGCTGGCAGCCAGCAGAGACATGGACAACAGGTCTGTTTCAGCCTTGGTCCCCAGGAATGAGGAGGATTGAGTGAGGGGAGGAGAGGGAGGTGGCGAGGAAGAAGCGAGTGGGGATAATGGCATGGCATGATAAGGGGAAGAGGAGGATGCATAGGAGGAGAAGGAGAGAGAGGGCGAAGCTGGCGCCTTCACCTCTAAAGAGGAGGAGGGAGAAAGAGCTTCTTCTTCATCTTGGTCCAGAAGGGGCCCCATGGGGTCAGCCATCAGAAACGGGGACCCTATAAACAAGGAAGTGAATAAAATGATTTAAAACTCGTTTAATTTTGAGTTTCACAGCGACTGGCATTCAAACTGTTGAAGTGCTGTGGGAACATGTCAGTGAGACACCAACCTAAGTACAGGGCCTCCAAGTCCTCCAATGCCAGCTGGGAGTGTGTCATGGCGGCTGCTGGTCAGTGGCAGGCTCAACAAGGTGAATGAAAGCAAAGGAGAGTCTGCTAAAAGCAAGTCGAGGGGTCTGGTACTGCTGTCGACGGCAGCAAAGCTGAGGGTGGTTGCCGAGAGAGACCTGCAATACATAAACCATGTTATTGTGATAAAGTGAGCAATCGATGACTGTTTGTGATATAAGAGACTGCTCCATTCTGAAGATGGTTAATATGCAAATCACATTTTCAAAGTATGTCACTGAAGTGCCACTTGGTTTGTACAGTACTAGTTTAACCAGCTTTTACTATTATTTCCTACAGTATGTAGTCCCGGAAAACAAAAAAAACACGCAATTCCGGACTATCAAGTTCTGCGTAAATAACGTCAACTTTTAATGGGAACTACAAAGGGTGTTCACGGCCCTGTGGTGGGGGTGGGGAGGCTAATTCTAGCTAATCTCCACCGAAGCGTCAGTGCACGTTAGAAGGAGACGCCCCGCCCTCCACCGGGGGATAACATTTCCTAATTTGGTCATGCTTTGGCTCGAAACTCCGCCCTCAGTTGAGAGTCACCGCGGAGAAATGGGGAGGGTGACCGCCATTTTCACAACACCGAGCCAACTGCACGAGGCGGGGTAGCAAGTAAAAACTAGGGCGCGCGCGCCATTTTGGCCACGCCACGTTGACAGTGTTTAATGTATATAAACATCAACTCAAACCTAAACAATCGCGCTGAAAGGAAGCCTTTCAATAAAAATTTAAACAGGATTTAAATTTGTCAGCTGTCCGACTCGAGGACAGCTGACACGCGCCGCACGTTATAAACGTTTTTAACCGCTAATCAAACTGACGCCGACTGGGACAGCCCCACAGCTGACTGTAATTTGACACTACAACTTTATACAAGGAAATTAACAATTTAGGTTAAACTTTACAGTGTTACTGCCAGCATTTAGATTTTTGTATGATGTACTAACATTATTCAGCTGTTAAAAGTATAGCTGACCTAGCTACTAATTAAGTTACCCCTAAAATATAAAGAAATTGTAATTTACAAAAAAAAAATACTTACGCCATTTTGCCTAAAATAGCCAGTGCACTTAGCCGTTGCACTGCCGAGTTTTTGCCGCTGCAAAGATTGCTGCCGCACGCCTTTATACAGCCATTTTAGCCCTGGTCAGCTTCGTGCTTTAGTTCTAAACAACAACAGTGATACTAGGGAAGAACGGGCGGAAATTACAGCCCAAGCTTATAAAGAGTCGAAGCACCGCTGAGCGTACTCCTCCGCTCTTCCGATCCAGTGGGCGTTTGTTTTCAGAACAGCAACAGCGCGAGTGAGCGGAGTTTCCGTTTCCGACGACAGCTTGAACACAACATGGACTGCTTCTTTCATCGGGGCACTACAGTTAGCTTAAACAAACTCAACATTGTGAGCGTAAAACCTCGCTCAGATCTAATTGGCTGATTTGCCTGACGTCTCCGGCCGACATTATATAGATCATGTAGAGTTTTAAAACAGAACTTATGTCAAATGTTGGTCAAATATTAAATGTAAACAATACCTCAAAGAATACGTTAGTCCTATCCTTAGCTCGTTGCATTGTATATGAATTTGATATATTGTTTTACGAATGTTTATATATAGTGTTCAACTCCAGTAGTTTTGCAATGATTATACTTCAATTATCGTTAGATATTTGTTTTGTATTTTTTTAAGTCAGTTTGTTGTTTCCTTTGACTCGTGAACATTTGAATTTACGATCAGTTGAATTTTATTTCCCGACATACGAAAGTAATCTTGCTCTTTTTATTTTATTTTGCTGTGGAGGTGTAAATCTGTGAGAATGTCATTTTATTGAGCTCTTTATGTTAGAGCTTAGTTTATGTTGTTGGAGTCAATAAATTTGGTTTTAAAAAGTTATTTCAACCCAGCAGTTGCCAGTGAAAGGTACTCCAGTGAATCTGGAGTAGACAGGTAAATGAGATAAACCACAGACTGAGTGGAAATAGTCCGCCCCCTGGTGGTTAACTTCAGCTGTTTGAACAATAAGTTTAAATTTGTGGAAACCTCTGCTCTGCTGTTTGCTAGAAAAACAATTTGGGCATTTTTGGTCACCAAAGAGAACTCCTAAGTTAGAAGGTAAATGCTTTAAAGCCTTGAAAATGAAAAATCAAAACACTGATACCTTCATAATCTCCTCATATTCAGGGATAGTTTCGTATTGTTCTGAGTCCGGTTTTACATACTTCCTTGGTAAGAGTGAGGGTGGAGTTGAGCTCAGTTCATTCTGGAGTTTGAGAAATTGAATCCAAAATCAAGAGAATAGAAATAAACAAATTCAACGTACAAAAATGGGCTTTGAGAAATGTCTCAAGCATTATAGTTTGAGGTCATAGGTTAAATCTAATCTGTATTACCAGACTCACCTCTGAAGAATATGTGGGAGACTGAGGAGCAGAGTTATATTTCAGCTTCTCATCTAAAGCTTTTACCATTTGATCAACTTTACCTGAAGAAAAAACAGGACGCTTTGGCTGCAGAGAAGAAGAAATATGTTAATGATATCATCTGGAGGGCCACTTTTAAATATAACTATTTCAACCACAATCTTCAATGTTAAAAAACACCCCAAAAAACAAAAACACTTGAGCTCAGCTCAAATAAGCCACTTCATTGAATATGAATTTTCAGAATTTCTTGAATCAGTTTATCACTGTGTTAAAAATCAGTAATATGTATCCTTTTATCAAATCTGCAGATAAGTGATATGTGTCAAAACACGCTCAACAAGGGTTATTGTATAGCCAACAACTGGTGTTTCATTTTACTCCATGAACACAATCTGCCAAATTACCTTTTAGGAAACTGAGTCATTAAGAAAATTATTTCATTTGTACGCAGCATTAGAATTTTATTGGAAGGATATTAAAAAGCTGAAGCTTTTTAAGCTTCAAAAAGCTGAAGCTTTTTAATATCAATATGAATATTCTTATAAATGCAATAAGAGATGTAAAATGTTTACCAGGGTTTCAGTCATATCAAGCTGCTTTATTGGCAGTGGAGGAGGTCGCGCCTGAACTGGTTTATCCTCCTTATGGCAAAAAAAGGAACAAAACAATTGATTTTACTGTAAAAATAAAATCTATTATAGATCCATTTCTTAGTTTAGGACCAGTCTTTGATAGAGTATGTACTGGTGTTTCATAAATAATGACTTCAATAAGCTCCAAACTACAGCCCAAATAACAGTTTGTTTCTTTTATTAGAATTCAGAAGTCACTCTTACTATACGACTTGTTCACGGTGCACTAGAAAGACACAAATTGTTGTTTGGAGGAATTTTTGTTTTTTGCAGTTGAAGTTTATTAAATATTCAGAAACTTAAGTGGAAATTTAGACATTTTTGGTCATTAATAACTTGACAGCTAGAAGGTAAATCTTGAAAATAAATCATAAAGACACTGATACCTTTATAATTTCCACATATTCGTGGCCAGTTTCACGTTGTTCTGAGTCCGTTTTTACCCACTTTGTTGGCAACACTGGGGGTGAAGTTGAGCTCTTTAGTTCATTCTGAGTTTGTAGGATCTGAATCAAAATTAAATTAATAAAAACATTTTTTGAGTGATGTCTCAGGCATATTAGTTTGAAGTCCCAGGTTTGATCTTATCTGGATTACCAGACTCACCTTTGAACTATATGTTGGAGACTGAGGAGGAAAGTTATATTTCAGCAGATTCTCATCTAAAGCTTTTATTATTTGATCAACTCTCTCTGAAGGAGAAACTGGATGCTTTGGCTGCAGAAAAGACGACACGTTTTAATGTGAGCATGTTAAAATGCAGTCAGATGACAATCGACATTTGAAGGCTTGCTAAATGAAAGAATAAGTGTCAAATATTGTTTAGATTGTATGTTTAGCATTCAGCATTTTAATGTTCTGCTCGAATTTTACAAATCGATTGCGTAAAACTCCGGTCAATGCAAAAATGATCAGCTGAAGGGGAATTTATAAGCACAATAAGGGAGAGATTTAAGTATTTACCAAGGTTTCAGATGTGTCATCATGTTGCTTTTTTGGTGGCTTAATCGGCAGCAGAGGAGGTCGTGCCTTAACTGGTTTATCCTCCGTAAGAGAAAAAAAAAAGGGAGATGTGGGCATTTTTGGTCACTAAAGAAAACTTTACTAGAGTCAGAAGGGAAATGCTTCAAAGCCTTGAAAATGAACGGCTGTAAATAAATCACATCACTCCGATACCTTCATCAATTCAACATATTCATTATCAGCATCATTTTCTTCCAAGGCCCGTTTAGCCAACTTCCGTGGTGGTGGAGTGGAGCTCCTCAGGTCTCTCTGAGAATGATAATCACCAAATTAATCAAAAGGATCGGAGTTCAACATACAAAAACAGTGTAACGATCTGCACATCGGAGTCTGAGCTCAGGTTAAAATCTAATCTGTATTACCCGACTCACCTCTGAGCCATATGTGGGAGACTGAGGAGAGTTATATTTCAACAGCTTCTCATCTAAAGCTTTTACTAGTTGATCAACTTTCCCTGAAGGAGAAACTGAACGCTTTGGCTGCAGAAAACATGATATATTGTGAGCATCTGAAGACCAATCTGCAACACGTTACTAGCTATTTCAGCCATTCACAGAAAGAAATAATAGAAGTATCAGTTAAAAGAATTACTGACAGATGTCTGTGTTAAACACATATCTATAGATGTGCAGTCAGTGAAATTAAATTGAATTTAAGGCTGGCTGAGTCAAAGAACGAGCACCAGAAAGTTTTTGACACATTGATGTTCTTCACCATGATTTTACAAATATTAAGCATATTAATATGATGATGGAACATTTTAACACATCAAAAGCAACACACTGATTTTCACAACTTTTTTAAACTACAAACAAAAAACACTTTAAAGTAAGACTTTTAAAAAGGTAGTTTTTGATCTAAGAAATTAAAAATAAATAGGGTTAAATCAGCATTTTTTCTCTCCCCCCAAAATGCATTAATGAGTATCAGAAGCAGAATAAATTTGTGCTTTTAATAAGATTTTGCATTCATCAAAACAAAAGATCTGTGGCTTAAATGTTTCGTATTTTCTTAAAGTAAATAAAATGTATCTTCTTACCCGTGACATGGTGAAAACTTTCACTTTCCTGTTTCACTTTTCTTCTTCTTCTCTTTATTCTGGTTCAAACTCTTGTCTTTTTGCTTCACTCATTAAAACTCCCAGCAGCTGGCAGCCTTGTTGAACCATCAGCTTGCAGTGATGCAGGTGTGAGGTCTTATTTGAACTTGTTTAGAAAAAGGAGAATGAAGCAGCAACGTGACGTTAATCCAGCCTGAACTGGACCAAGTGGAAGTACGAGAAGGCAATGAATATTCTCTACATCAAGTGGTGATTATAAAATTGATTAAACAAGGAGAGCTTTTACTGACTGCACTCCTTTTCAGTCAGCTGGGAGTGATGAAAAGTGGCAAAGGAGGAGCTTCTCTCTGAAACGGAGGGGAAGAGGAGCAAGCAGGAGGTGGTGTCAGGGATGGAGCAACGAATGTATTATTATTATTATCGCTAACTGTAAAAAAATGATGGTGGGTGATAATGTTTTTATTACGTGTGTGTCTGTTAGCAAAATATCTAAAAACTGGCGTGGTAGTAGCTGAGACTGATCCACAACAAAAATTCTGAGCACTAACAGATTACGGTACACAAGATCTTTGATTGAAATTTTAGAATTAACTATTTGGAGTAAATCCTGCCTGTCTGTACATTATCTCATGAAGCACTGAATGGATTTTAATGAAACATAATAAAACTAATTATTAAATGTTCTTCTACAACTGATTAACATTTTGGATGATGGCCCCACAGCCAATCAAAATTAGCAAACACAAAAAGGTTATATCACCTTTATGTTTACAAATACTGAGCTAAAATTTGACATGGTAGTAGCTGAGAGTCAGTCACAACCCACGCTCTGAGTGTGACATCTCACAATATTCCTTGAGATGAAGTATGTTAAGTATTTTGACCAAAATGGCTACAACTTTGCTATATCTCAACATAAAATGATCTTAGTCTGAAACTCTGGCATGAAAGGCAGCAAAAAGGAATGCCAAGCATTTACATTTTACAATCTTTATCAAATTTTATGTACAGGAAAAACTACAATAAGTAACAAAAAAGATATCTTTAGGGTTAATGAATACTTTAATATTAGGATTAGAGCTTTACAAATTCATATTTTTAATTATGATCTGGCCAACAGGCAGCAAAAGGAAAAACAAACAAACAAAAAAGACTAACAAAAAGGGTAGATTTATCATTTCATACAAGAAGTGTACACATTTAGAAGCTTTGTAGAGGTCCCATATCCCTGGAGACACCCAAATGTCACACAACAAGATGGATTAACTCTAAAAGGACAGAGTCAGAATAAAGCTGATGGTTCTTAATCAAGCCTACTGAAAACATCCTTTATATGCATGAGCTCGTTCAGTCCTTTATCAAGGTCCTCTGCTAGCTTGCGAAGTTTTTTTGCAAGCTTCGACTCGAGACCTTTCTTGACCTTCGGCCCATCTTTTCCCTCGGTAAAGAAAAAATCCATACCGAGTGCGAAGCCTTTGATCAACCCAGACGACTTGCTGCTCATCTCTGAGGTCATGGCGGTAGCATCTCCTGTCACCAGCTGCACGATGTTTGCCACCCTGCTTGAATACCTCTCAGTGTTATGTAGAACGGAGACGCCGTGTAGCTTCAGTGACTCCATGCCTTCATTGACGAACTTTAAACAGCTTAGAATTTTCTCATGACAGACGTCGAAGTCTTGCAAGGTTTTGTCGATTTTACTCTTCTCTTTAGACAAATTCGCCTGGAGGAGCAAACATTTGAAACAGTCATAAAGAAGCTTTAATACAAATGAGAGTTCATCGTGCATTTTTGGCATTTATTTGATTATTTAACAGCTATGATGACATAAATATGCTGAAAAGGCTTTGTGATCTTTGTGTTTGTGTACAGTATTTAAAAAAGCTAATCTCTATCTTAAGCTTCCTCATCTAAAATATATGGACACCTTTGCATGTAATAATTTATAGGATTTATATATATAATAGGTAATACTTTATTCTCTTGTTGCCTTTTACTCTTCAGGAAGATCATGCATGATTTATGTTTATAAGTTCACCAAAAAAAACAAACCAAAAGAGATGCAAAAATTTTTTTTAAAAAGTTGCTGTTTTTATGGGCCCTAAAGTTTGTTAACCATGAGTTCACCTTGTTTGCGATGGCAGCCGAAGCACCGGTGACGCCGCCGGCTGCAGCCACACCCACACCGACAGCAGTGAGGGCCAGAGAGGCTCCTGCTGTGAACGGAGACAGGATCACACCAGCAGCTGCTGCCACTCCACCTGCCACTGTTGAAGCTCCTCCAGTGATGCCAGCGATCTTTGTGCCCTTTGAAAACTACAAAGAAAAATGAATAAAATAGATCCAGTCAATACTCTCTGCTCAAATTACTGCCTGCAATACTTTGACTAAGAGAAAAGACGCTGTGTATACATTCTGGACTCCACTCTTTTACATGAGCTGGGTTTCTACACCTTTCTGTGATAAGAAATAATTACCTTGTCTAAGTTGGTGGCGATGCTGTGCAGCTCATTAATGAGTTCTTTTAGGTTCCCACTATGTTCAGTCATCAGCTGGTTGTACAATTGGATTGCTTTGTAGAGAAGTTCAGCTTTTACATTGATGACCCTGAAATATTAACAGTTATATTATTTATGACACTTTGGCCTACATGTCTAGTCAGTCTGGGACACATTAATTAAAGTTTATCAGGTGCAGGTACACACAATTTGATGAAAAAACACTATACTTATGGCTTTAAAATATTATAAATCCAACCAAAAATTCTACAGCTACAGAAAATGTAGCTGTTTACACATACAAGTTTGTATTTCTGTTCATTAGGACCATGTATTGGCTTGCATTCATTTCTGTAGCCTGACCCTGACCTTTACCCTGAACCCGACCATTACCAGTACATACCTAAACTCTAACCTAAACTCAATTTACACTTTAGCCATAAACCTAACCCAATACACAAAAGTGGTATTCCACCATATTAGGACTGGGCTGGTGGTCCTGACAAGGTAGGTGTGTATACCAGACAAGGTCCTTAAAAAGTAACAAAAAAACAACAGGTACACACATACTGTAAGAAAAACATGACATAATAACCAACTCACTCCGTCTCTGATGATCCTCTAAGTTTGAGATCCCTGCACACATCACTCCAAGCTGTAAATCAACAAAAGTGGAGTTCAGCAACAAGACGTTTCCAACATCATCAGAGAGGAAATATTTGGAGTATTTTTTTCACTCACGTGTCATCACCTCGTAGGAATCTGACAAAGACATGTCGTCCTGGTGAAAGAAAGAGTTTATAACACAACTTGTGCTATTTTTTATAGCCCTTTGAGATTACCAGCGCAACAAGAAATAGAAATATTTACCAGGGTTTCAGACACGCGAACAAGCTTGTGTTTATGTTGTCTAGCCGGCAGTCGAGGAGGTTGTGGTTCAACTGCTGCCTTAAATGGTTTATCATCCTTATAGGGAAAATCACAGTTAAGTTCAGATTTTCTCTTTCAATATGATTCAGATATTTATTTCTTGGTATAATATTTTTCTTTGCTGTTGTTTGAATACTAATGTCATTCATATTTTTCTTTCATTTCAGAGCCTTCCAAAATAAAAATCTGTAAATAAATCAGAAAACACTAATACCTGTAAAACTTCCTCATATTCATGGCCAGTTTCATTTTGTTCTGCCTCCTGCAGAACCCACTTCCTTGGTGATAGTGGGGGTGGAGCTGGGGTCGGTTCTTTCTGAGGTTTAAGAAATTGAATCAAAATCAAACAGAAATAAAAAAGATTACTACAACATACAAAACAACACTTTGAGTAATGTCTCAAGTGTTGTAGTTTGAAGTCACAGATTAAATCCCATCTGTATTCAGACTCACCTCGGATGTGGGCGACCGAGGAGAAGGGTTATATTTCAGCTGCTTCGCATCAAAAGCTTTTATTATCTGATCGACTTTCCCTGAAGGAGAAACGGGATTCATCGGCTGTGGAAAAGAAGAAATAATAACATGAGCATCTGCAGACTCACTGTAACTCATTACAACTATTTCAACGACAAAGTAAATAAATAAATCAGAAAATACTGATACCGTTATAATTTCCACATAGTTGTTGCCAGTTTCATAGTCCTGCGTTGCCCACTTTCTGTGTAACGGTGGGGCTGGCTCTCTCTGAGTTTTCAGAATCAGAATCACCAAGTTAATTAAAAACAAAAACACTTTAATTCAACAACATATAAAAAAACCATGTTTTGAATAAAGACTCACATATTTGAGTTTGAACGCACAGGTGAAACATAATCTTTACAACTCACCTCTGAACCTTTTGTAGGAGACCGAGGAGTCGAGTTACATTTTAGCAGCTCCTCGTCTACAGATCTTACTGCTCGGACCATTTTCCTCGGAAGAGGAACGGGACCCTTAGGCTGCAGAAAAGACGAGATGTTTATTAATGTGAGCATCTGCTGAGGCATTCAGGAACCCTTTGTAACTATCTCAGCTATTTACTGAAGTATGTCCAAAGAATATAGGTTGATATTAGACATTCAGTGTAAACCATTTATTAAATTTATAAATACATTTTTTAGATCTCTGAGCTCAGATAAGCCAATTTTAATAATAAACCAAGAAAGTATTTGTAGTTATCTTTGCATACTGGTCTTAATAACTGTCATTGTAAAAATATTTCTCATGTTTTCTGTTTTTCTAATCAGAAACCTGAACAAGACAAAGCACTGCATTCTGCATTCCTGACCTGAAAACGCCGTAAAGACTCTTTAAGTCTGCAGATCAGTGACCCCTTAATGAATGTGGTCGAACAAGCTCAGCAAGATTTATTGCTCTGCAGGCACAACTGCTGTTTCATTTACTTTTACTTTTACTTTATAAACACGGTTTATTCAAACACTCGTTAGGAAAATGCTGATATTGTACCAAAAATTAATTAAATGATAAGTAGTAATCAATATCAGAATTGAATGCATGTTAAAATGCCCTATGCTTACAGTAACAAGCCTTTGTAAAAATATGCAGTTAGTGAAATGACAGTTTACGTTAGCAAATTTAGACATTTAAAAGCTTTATTTTTTAAGTGTTCAGCAAGGAATTTGTTAATTTTTCTAACTGTTTTTTAAATGTTATTTTGTGAATATAACTCACATCACAAAACAAGAGAGAGCAAATGGTTGCTTTATTATTGATATTTTAATGCATCAAAAACAACACACTAATTTGTGCATCAGTAACTTTTTTTTATTGTAGTTCCACAAAAAATGTGGGACATTTAAATAAGATTCTTTAAAAAAAATAAACTCTTTTGTTTTTTTTTTCAATAGGACGGTCTTAAAAATAATTACAACTAAATTTAATAATGACTATCAAAGGCAGAATGCAATGTGTGTGAAACTATGCAATAAAAAAACAAATGTGCGGCTCAGTGGTTTCATAATTTCTACAGAAACATTAAATGTTCTCTTTCTTACCTGAGACATGGTGCAACTTCCACTTTCCTGCTGCTCTGCGTTGACTCTGCTGTCCTCACTCAAGACTGGTATCAGACTACAATCAGACCTTTTTATATAACCTTACCAGGTGGATAAACTGGTATTCACTGCATTTTACATCTGCATGCCAAAACAACACATACAGGAAAGCAACGAACATGTTTAGGAATGTTTTAATAGCATCCTTACACAAACATTTACTGCAAAGTAGGCATCTGAATTATGATTGTAAATAAACCTTGCAATTCTAGACCATGCTAAATTAATCTTTCAGGTTTTTTTTAATATTATAGCATTGTTTTTCTCTTTTGTCTGGATCAAATGCGTACACAAAAATGCTCAAAATTCAAAAGGAACCATATTGTGGCCTGCCTTGTGGACCTCCATGTTAAAGCACACCAGCCTCTGCACATGGGTGTGTTACCTGTGACCTGGAAAAAAAACAAGCCCCAAAGTTATGGGGATCAGGTCACATTCTTACTGCTTCAATCACGCTCATTAAATTTAGAAACAGTTGCCACCCTATTGAATCATTACACTCTGTAGAAATACAGGTATGAGATTCTTCTTTTAACTCACAGCGCATCGTTAAACCAGCCTGAACACAACTAGGCAGGTGAAAATAACCACGAGTCCATGCGACTAAATAATGTCTACATCAACTGGTCATTATAATTATTATTATTTTTTCCAGAGCCTGACTGAATGATTAGCCAACTAAAAAAGCATTTCTCTAAATTAAATTTTAATATCTTAGGGGAATCTAAATTCTCCACCCACATATTTGCATATTTTTAGATGAGAAGGAAAACTTAAATTGGGACGCATGAAAAAAATCAATAGATATCTGGTTTTTCAGCATACAGTCTATATATTTTAAAGGAAACTTAAATACAAAAAAGACAGTGACTGCTTCGTTGGTTGCATTTTTTGTTAATATGTCATACATTAGGTTATTAAATCTTGTGTATCTGCACAAATCAAAGTCTTCGCCAGTTGGAAATTACAACTCAGTGGTACATTTCATCATTTAAAAACTGAAGCATGTATTTCGGATGTGCAACAAAATGATTCTTTGCTGCTGTGAAGTGGGAATGACTTCCAGTACATAGTCTGATTCAAAAACCCTCATTAATCCACAGAACACAGCACCAGCTGCTTCCATTTTGGCTGCGGTGTCTCTTTTCAGGGGGGGTGTTATTTCTTCTCCTCAACAGTCTTGCCAAAGTATTCTTTCTGGAACTGCTGAAACTCCTCCTCTGTAAACAAAGACTCTGTCTCCTTGGGCTTTTTGACAGGTTTGTCTGGGCGATTTCTCGACTGCCGTCCTACGTTGTGGTTCAAGATCTGAATCAAAAAGAAACCAAGTCGACACTTTAGCTGGAAAATCACAGATTACATTGATAACTGGTTCTGATGGGGTTAGATTGTGATGGTTGATTTTAAAAGTTGACATTACTACATGATAGTTTGTAGTTTTAAAAAAGTATTTACAATATATAGTGACAGTTAAAGAGATCAACATTGACTCGTTATAAGAAATCAACCTTCATTACCTTTAATGTATCAGAATCTGTTGCTTTGCAGCTAGTTTCCAAAAAGTATTTCAGGTTGGCACTCATCTGGCTCTTTGCTTGCTTCTTACGGAACTCTTCTACAAAAAAAAAAAAACACAAAACAAAGAATATAATTTTACAACAAACGTGCTGTATGACTAGACTAAACCAGGAATTATTTTACATATTTTTGTCAACTTTCCAGTCTCTCAAATATCCAGAGACACAGATTCAAAGATGTGAATAAAGAAACAGAAGAATGCTGGTTTTAAAAATGCCTTTGTTTCTTCAGTCCCTGGTTTAACAAAACTGCACACAAATAATGTGGGACATCAACTCAACTTCTTTTAACAAACAACTAAACCTGTTCCTGACTGCAAATACTAATTAAATCTTGTTATTTTTAATAACCAGCTCTGACAAGTTAGCGCCACCTTGTTGGACATGTTAAAAGCAACTTTATAAGAGCACTGCTGAGTTAAAAAAAAAAAAAAGAAAAGCCAAACAAACAAAAAAAAACTACTCCTTAAATAACTATGCAAATAGCTAATCCTTGTTTGCACAAACAAACAGCAGCTCTCGTGGTTCTTGTTTCTTCTCTCCACAATTTCCAGTTCACGTCTTCCTAAACAGCCAGCACGTCTCATTAGAATTATTACCAATTGTTTAATATGTACGGTAAATATCAATAGAAAATGATAATGTGGCCTTACCTACTGCAGATTTAATCCGCTTGTCTTTGACTGTGGCTTTGCTCTTTCCGGGACCGAGGCGGCCCTGCAGCCTCTTGACCTGCCTGGTGACCCCCTGCCTCTTGGTGCTCACCAGCTCCATCACTGTGGCCGAGCTGGGGGTCTGAGCCTTCTTCTTCTTCGCTTTACTGTTATCTGGGATCGCACACATAGGAGGAAGAGAAAGATATGTGCTATAGTTATACGACAGACTATGATTCACAGTTAAAACAGTTGTAGGAAACATTTTGAACAGAAAACATCATACATATTTGATTGAATAAGAACACCCTACCATCAATGCATTTATTATGATAACTGGATTCTGTCTTAAATAATTGAGATTCTTTGTTATGTGTATCATTTCCAATATTTGTTTTCCTTTCAAAAAAGAAATCTTCAGTTTAAGCAGTAAACTAGTCATTACACTTCTCCATTAATCACCTTCTATTTAATCAAACACGTTTAGTTATACTACATTTTAATTTATTAATAAAACGTCCCAACAAAGTTTCAAAATAAGTTTTCACGTGTTTTCGGAAAAGCCCCAAAACACATTTACTGCTGTCCTAAAATGCGTTTGTTACGTGTCCCTCCTATTTTAAGAGAACAGTAAATATTTATGGATATGTCTAAATTTATTATTTTAAAATAAAGGCCACGCACTCGTGATTCAAAAGCATATTGTGCCAGCATCAAGTGCCCCTAAGAAACAAGCTAACAGGCTAACAAACTAAAACTGACCTTTGATATCATCGTTCAGCAGCTCCAGTCCTTTTCTGATCAACGACGCCGACATACTTAAAATTATAAACTCAGTTTTAGTGTTTACAATCTACATTTAAAGCACTCTCCTTAAAAACTTGAACAGGAGCGTGTGAACAGAGCAACATCCGGTTGTGCACCGACCGAAAGAGTTCGCCGGATAACAACTAACAATGCATATAGTTCCTACCATGCTACTACTAACAATGACGTATATTCTAATATAGGTCATATATATACAACAACAACAACAACAACAACAACAACAACAATAATAATAATAATGATAATAATATAATAATAATAATAATAATAATAATAATAATAATAATAATAATAATAATAATAATAATAATAATAATAATAATAATTCATTATATACGTCTTTCACAGAGTATAATCAGACAGATTTCTCAGATCTTTCAGTAGAACCAATGTGTTATAAATATACATGTGTTGTCTTAATGAGTGCCACTTTTAAACACCTTTAACCCTTTGCTCTGTTTGGTTATTTATGAGAGTGCACAGAAACTTTTGAGACTTTAGGTTACGTGTAAATCCTGGAAGGCGCGTCCCTGCCGCTTCCCGGTGGTGAAACTGAATTCTGTCACGCACTCCCTCTCTCCTCCACAAACACCTTTGCTCCCTCTGCCATTTTTCAACCTTTGGCACGGGATAAGGTCGAGTGAGTAAACTTTCTAACCTCCCTGTTTGCCCACAAACCCAGCATGGCGCTTCAAGCTGGAGCTCTGATCACCTCTAAGTGGCTGGCGGAGGCGATGAGGGTCCAGGGCAAATTGCGCATCTTGGACACGTCGTGGTATTTGCCCAAACTGCGAAGAAACGCCAAAAGCGACTTCAAGAAGAAGCACATCCCGGGCGCGGCTTTCTTTGACATAGACCAGTGCTGTGACAAGACCTCTCCCCTGGACCACATGCTGCCGTCGGAGAGGTTTTTCGCGGATTACGTGGGGAACCTGGGGATCGAGAACGACACGCACGTCGTAGTGTACGACTGCAGCGAGCTCGGGGAGTTCGCGGCGCCGCGCGTCTGGTGGATGTTCCGGGTGTTCGGCCACGGCTCGGTGTCTCTGCTCAACGGCGGCTTCAGGAACTGGGAACTGGAGGGTCGAGCGGTCAGCGACCAGTACAGGAGACCCGCTCCGACCGAGTACAGGGCCGCCCTGAACCGCACCTGGGTCAAGACCTACGAGGACATCCTGGACAACCTGGACACCAAGAAGTTCCAGGTGGTGGACGCCAGGCCCTCGGGCAGGTTCAGGGGACTGGACCCCGAACCGAGAGACAGTGAGTAGTCTGGTCTCAGATGTCCCCTGCAGCTTAGAGACGGAAAGTAAACTGAAAGTAGAGGACAGGGTGACTCTGCCCGTGGTGTTCACCCGCATGATGGCTCATTTTGGAAGCTGTCAGGTGGCTGAACATTTACTGACAAGCCCAGTGTCAGACCAGGATAATCTGAGTTATTGAAGCACATTTAAGATAAAAAAAAAAGTCTCTGTAATCAAGCAAGATCATCACCCTAAAAGCAAACTTATGTTTGAATAAAAATAAACAACATTTATATATTCCAAATTAAAAAAAAAATGCAAGTCGGGAGTTTGACACTGTAAATTCTTAGCTTTTCTACACGCCTTATTCATGTTAGGTTTATGTGGGTGATGATCAAAAGAACATTTATCAGTACAGATCCCATATCATGTGTTTAAACTAGATTTTCCTCAAGATTATTGATAAATATTCTAATTTTCTTTCTAAGTACCGTGCTGAAGGGGGTTGTGCCTAAATTGCCTAAATTTTGTCACATTTAGCTTCAAACACTGTTTTAAAATGTAGTGTTGATTTTCTGATGTCACTTTTTACAACATTTAGCTAATTACATGTAATTGTTACAGCTAACATGCTAAATATAAATCTAAATGCTAAATGTTAAATCTAAATGTTAAATGTTAAATCTAAATATTAT
>NC_051432.1:18981109-19001260 GCF_001649575.2 Kryptolebias marmoratus
AGCTGTAACAATTACATGTAACTAGCTAAATGTTGTAAAAAGTGACATCAGAAAATCAACACTACATTTTAAAACAGTGTTTGAAGCTAAATGTGACAAAATTTAGGCATGAATTTTGAGCACAAGCTCCTTTACAAACGGCGCCCCATAGTTGTGCAGTTATCACTGTTGTAAACTCTCTGATGGAGATGGCTGAAGAGATAAGGTCTGTTTTTTTGGTTGTTGTTGTTGTTGTTGTTGTTTTAGGGTTTCAGAATGACTGGTTATAGTCAAGGTTTGAGTCATAGAAGTTCTAAAGAATTTATTCTCACAAGATCAAAACGCATTAGGGTGACTTTTGAAAAGGCAACACTCCTTATAAAATACACATGTAACCTGTTCGACAGCTTCTGCTTGATTTCCGGTAAACAGTTTTTATTTTTGCTGAGTCAGAGTGACATCCACAAGTATCTAATTCAAGGGAATAAAGGGACTGTCTCACTGAAGGTTTAAATTTCATAACTATATCGGAATGTGTTTACACATGATTGTGCTTGTTTCCAACAAAAGGAACCTTAAATGCTTTGAATGAATGAAATTAAAGTGGGTCAGGAAACGAACAGGACAAACTGCTAGTTGTGAGTCTAAAGGCTCATTTTTAGGATCAGCCTGATGGTTTTTGTTGCACACAGACCCGAGAGCGTCTGGTTTCCGAAGCTCTAGATCGGTACTAGTTTGTGTCTCTCTTTTGATTTAAAGGACAAATAATTTCAAACGCTCTCTAACCTGCAAAATATCCAAAAGTAGTACCAAAGAAATCTGCACAAGTTCAGAAAAAGAGTCAAATTAGTGTCTAATTTTTAAGAAATGCTGTGTTTGTAGATCAGCTGCATTTATGTTGTGCTTTTCCAGTCTTTCTAACCACTGACAGCGTTTTACACGTCATGTTGAGGTCCACCGATACGAGTTTCTTTATGACTGATGTTGATGCTGAAAGCAGGGCAGCAAATGACTTATATGCAACACAATTTCTTCATTTATTTTTTGTCAGTGTGTTATTTGTTTTAATTCAACTTTATCAGTAATTGCTGAAATTGCCTAATTTAAATAAATGTATATTTAACAGCCCTTAGAATAACTTGTCCCCTTGAAAGTAATATATAGAAGTGTATTCTTGCTTTAAAGAAACTGTGGGCCACAGTAAGCTGGCTGTAGCAGCTGCTTCATTTTCCTACTTGGTAATTGAATAAGTACTCACAGCCATGGCTGATTTTTAAAAAAGTGGCAAATATCAGTTGTTTATTTGATCCGCCTCACCCATTCACGGAATCAGGGGCTACATAAGGTTCAGTCGGGATAGAATCGCCAACCTTCCGATTAGCAGAAAACCGCTCTTCCTCCTGAGCCACACACAAACTCCTTGAAATGGTACATCTTAACAGCATTTAGGAAACATTGCAGATGATTGTCTTTTAATTATAAATCAAAAAAATATGAATGTTTTAGTTTATATTCTGCCGTTTTTTAAAATATGAGCACAAAAGCAGATGAAATGTTAAGGAACGCTCAGTGTTAAACCTGGCAGAAGTCTGCTGAGCTCCCTTGTTTTTCAAGGTTTTTTGCAGAGTTTGCTTTTGGCAAACACATCAGTGGAACAGTGAAAATCAATGGTCAACACAAACTCACTGAGAGAGTGAGTAGTCAGACACACAGTGCATTTTATCAGGTCACAGGCTCACACACTCATGTCAGCACACACAACTGAAGACGAGTGTAACACACACTTCAAAGTGAATTTAGCCTTTGACCGCTCTGAGACGTGTTGAAATCAACATTTACTGATAGTGGATGTCTTATCTAATCCCATCATACACTCTAACTCCTACAGGCGAACGCCATCACACACAGAGGAAAGCTTCAATGTCTGTTACAGCACCCGTTTGTAAAAGCAGTTTCAGCCGTGAACTTTGACCAGGTTGACTCCTGGAACTGAATGGGAACGTTTACTGTGGGATGTTTCGTTTTAAAACACAAGAGCAGAAAGAATTGGGAGAAAATCTCAAATAATATTCAGCCTAACTTGATGTTTTACCAGTAACAGTATAGACTGTTACATATACAGTCTTCATCTTCTCATCCTATTTTGGGACTTGCTGTTCAAAGACATACTTTTGGAAAGAAAAAACAAACAAAACAACCCCCATGACATTCAAGAACAAACAAACTGCTTCATCAGCCTTGTTTAATGGGTCTGCATGGTCCCTGCTGTGGCCAAGAGGTCACAGACTTTACATGTTTACCAGTTACTTTAATGTTGAGTTTTAATCTAATGTTTCCCGAGTTTCCCCAAAGCGTCACGCTGCTGAATCCACCAGCTTCAACTCAGTCATTCATTCAATCATATTTAAAAACAGCAGTGTTGTTGTTTGTTTGTTTTATTTTGGCTGCTCCCTTCTGCAGGGGTCACAACAGCGAGCAAATTCCCACGAAAGATTTGGCGATTGTTTTAGGCCAGATGTCCTTCCTGATGCAGACTGCGCCGACTACAGAGCTACCACAGCCCCCCTCAGAAAACACAAGTGTATTTAAAGTATTTATGGAGCCTTTAATTCACATATCAGAGAGATTTAAAGGTACTCATTACAATGTCATGAAGACCAGTCAAAAAAAAAATCCATTTTCTTTTTTTTTTGTGTTTTATCAGTGGTTAATGTGTCCTTAAATTGAAAAATTGTAATTAAAATTGAGAACTACTGCCAGTTTTTATTTACCTTTGCAACGAGATGAAATGACTGAAAATAGGTCAACAATTTTAACGTCCACAGAAGAGCCATTTGGGATTGAGAACTTTGACAATTTTATTGTATTGATACATATTTAGGCTCCGATTTAATGAGTAAAATATGCAGATAAAAGTGCTTTGTTTACATTGAGTGTGAACCCACATTTTAGAATCGCATCTCAACTACTGGAGTGAACTCTTTCAAACTGTACAATTTGATACAGTTTGGGATAACCTTTTTTATGTTTGATTTCTTACTTTGCAGTGAGCACCTTTAAAGAGATGTAGGCACACACATTGTGATGCACTCTGACCTCCTACTGACAACTGGGAGACAGGAATTTTACACAAAGCAAACAGGCAATGCAAAGGCACAGCATGAACGAAACTATGAGTGTGGGGGGACACACTCTGGTTTTGTTAGTTGTGCACTTAAGTTGTCTTTTTTTATCAGAAAATTCATTATTTGACAGAGTAAACTGTGACAGGTGCAGAGTGCAGGACTCAAACAGTGACACAGCTGAACTGAATTTAGCCATTTTTTTTTGGATACATAAATTTGTGGGTTTCGATCAGTAACCTGTCAAGATGTCCCTCTCGACATAGGTCTGTTTGTCCTCTTCTCAGAGGAATAAAGAACACGTGGAAATAAAAGTCAGCGCTCACCTCTAACTTCCTCTTTGTGACTCTGCATCGGTTGTTACGGTTTCATCAACGTCATCAGTCTGGTTAGTTCCTACACGGGTTAAAGCACATTTCTGCGTAATGTTGACATCACCCAGAAACAGCAGAAATGCGTGACATTAAGGCTATGCAGTTACTGGTTTGTAATAAAACTGGGGTTTTTTTCTTCACTGAAAACAGAATATTAAAACACAGTAAAGTAAAAACAGTTAATGAAAAACAAACAAAAGCAAACCAAAAAAATACAACACTGATTAGCAAATTCCAAGATGAATGTGTAATACGAGCAGTCTGAAAAAGAATAAATGCCTACCCCTCTCACATATCATCTTTACTTCTCATAAACAAAAGACATTTACAATAACAATCCGAAAATGCTGAAAAAATATTGCCTACCAAGAAAGGAAAGGCAAAAGTTTTAGAAACTAGCAGGTGAAGAAGAAGGAGAACCTACATTTTTGCTCAAAGGTGAAATAAAACTAGCTTTAAAATGTCATAAAATGTCACTTCTGATTCCAAAAGTCCATAAACACAGATGTCTCACAGCGGACACAGCTTAAAAAAGAAGAAAAAAATTGATTCTGAATAAAAACATCTGATTCAGAGCTCATTTGTCACCTTTTTGTCTATTTGTTCAGCCTGTATTATTGTATTGTATTGTAATGCATTTTGGATTTTAATCATTGAAAAAAGTAAATGTCCTACTCTTTTTTTTCCCTCTCTCTTTCTGGTTGACAGACACGGAGCCAGGCCACATCCCCGGCTCCATCAACATCCCCTTCCACTCCCTCCTGTCTCCGTCGGGTCACTTCCTGCCTAAAGACAAGCTCCAGGACCTCTTCGTCCAAGCTGGTGTGGACCCCAGCCGTCCCATGTGCGTCCTGTGTGGCTCTGCTGTGACTGCGTGCCACGTGGCGCTGGCCGCCCACGAGTGCGGGCACCCGGAGGTGTCCGTGTACGACGGTTCGTGGTCAGAGTGGTACACCCGTGCCGTGCCCGAGCTCGTCATATCTGAAGGCAGAGGGAAACACGTGTGACAACACATCATGGGACTGATGATGTCAGACTACGTCGGACTGAGAGTGGACTACAAGAAACCTTTTTTTATCTGGGAACCTTCAGGCTTTATGCTGTGATTCTACATCCAGCTGTAAGCTACAGAAATAGAGACAGCTTGACCGTACTCTTTTAAAAAAACAAAAGCTTTTCAGCCGCTCTGAAACTGTTGTGACACCACTTTGGTTTTACCCAGAAACAGAAATATGAAGCAACAAGTTCAGAATAACCACTTTCTACCTACCCAGCTAAGCTAACTGAACCCAAAGTAAGAAAAGTATCAATATTTTCATTAAGCTATCACCAAAAAAATAAAAAGGCAATCAATCCTTTTTCCAGAACTGGTTTTCCATTTTGCATATTGAAAGGAATAGTTTAGATTTTCAAAGTAATGTTTTTGTGGATTTTATCAGTAAATTAATATCTTACCTGAAGAAGATATCACTCAGTGCGGCATCAGTTTGGGATATCAGACAGATGTTCTCTCAGGGGAGTCTGAATGGGGATGAGACCAAAGCCTTCTTAAAAAATGATAGTGATTTATGCAAACAGTATTTCATAATCTTTTCCATCTGCATTATTTGATTATTTACATAAACGCTGATTACTGATAAGAACTCCACAGAACACTCCTTCAAGGATTCAACTTTCTCTGAACACTAAACAAGAATTTTTAGTCGGTTTGTTTACAGCTGTAATGCTTATTATGGGAATACACAAGAGGTTTGTTTTCATTAAGTCAGACATGCAAGCTAACATTTCATGTTCTACATGTGTCCTTCATTAAAGTGTGCAGTACTTTATGTAAGTGAGTATTTTATTGGGGTTTTTATGCCTGACTAAAAACAGAACACTGACTGTGTATGGTTTACTCTGAAATAAAAAGATTTTGGTTGGGAGGTTTGTTTAACAGTGAATTTGATGGACAGCGCTGCAAGGGGTGTAAGCAAAGCCAAAGTTTAGAAATGGTATTTTTCATTGCGTTTAAAAGCAGAACGATTCCTATTTACTTAAATCTCAGAAATGTCACGTAAAATGAGAGTAAAATATGCAGATAAAATAAGATGGGATATACTCATGTTTCAACACCCTGAAATAGGTGTCTAATCGTGAGGGAGGGGGTGCCTATCTCTCCCAAAATAAAGATTTATTATATAAAGTGTTGTGAAAGGTGAAAATGGTGGAAACGAGCCGAGTCACAAACCTGACACAGTGAGACCTCACAGTGAGGAAACTCAGGCCCTATCTGGTCAGGAGGGGGAGAGCAACCCTCCATATCAAGATAACATCACCCAGCCTGCTGTGACCGGGGAGGATGGTCAAGATTTGCTGTTTGTTCAGCCCGCTGAAATTGCATATGGAACCGTGCCGTGCCAGGCCCTCACATACCCTCACCTACCTGGGCTGATGAGCCCTGCGCTCACATACCATAACTCTCCAGTAATGGAGCCCTTATATCCTTTTATGGCCTTTCCGATGCAAGCAGGGATGGGTTCCAGCGAGACTCCCTTTGCCACCTGGAACTGGTCAGGAGGCCAAGAAGCCATAAACAATGAGATGCAACAATTGGGTCCAGCGAGAGACATGGACTGGAGATAAAGCAGACCTTGAAGGACACCGGGCCTGGGAAAGGAAGAGGGAGTGAAGAAACCAGCATCAATGGGCATTTGTATGATTCGTGCTTAACTCTTCTCTTTTTTTTCCCTTCTCAGTACCAAGGATGGGGAGGGTGTTGTAACTTTACCCTGTTATGCATAATCATCAGTAGAAGGTGTGTTTTAAGTCCATTCTTTATTCAAGTTATGAAGAAGGAGGTAGATAAAGGTTGTTTTGCATAATCATGAAGGGATGTTTAATTAATTTTTGTCTTTTATTTTTTTCCATTTTTAATCATATAACCTGTAACTGGTATATAACCTAATTTTTACACCTTCAATAAAGTTTGGCCGTGAGGCGTATACCTGATCGGTGACTCCTGGGTTCTTTCCTGCGTCCTCGGTAAGTTCCTGAGTGTGCTTTCTGTCTCTGCTGGTTCATTCCTGGTGTGGTGGCACAATAAGGGCACGAGCTGAGCTACGTTAGGGGTGCCAGGGTACCTCCCCTTCCCGGTTCCAGTCTAAAAGCCTCAGAGAGGAGTGACAGAGGGGATCCGGGGCTCATCGCGGGCGCGGGCTCCGTTTGGCCTGTCGCGTCCTCCCTGGGTCCTCGGGCCATCTCTTGGCTAAAGGAGCAGTGATTCACCGTCTGGAGCCGCGTGTCAATCGGTCAAGTTGCATCATGGTTTTTTCCTTTTATTTTAAATCCTACTCATCTGGTAGTCTGACAAGTCTGTCACGGTAACTTGGGACTTGTCGGACGTCTGGGTGGTTCACAGTAGGTGAAAGGTGTGGGCCGCAGACCTCCCAGCAACGGGCTGGATTCACCGTGAGCACGAAGCAAGCGGGTGGATTTGACTCAGCATCAGGTGTTGACTCAAACTGTCTAGACCTCGGGCCTTTCCACATAAAGAATTAACAAATTTCTTATATACAGTATATTTTTAAAACATATTATATCAAAGCTTGATAGTTAGGTTTAGTTGTCTTCCATAATTTCTGGCAGCGTTAAAAAAATTCTCTTATACTCATGTCTCATATTTCATTGTGCCGTTTCCCTAAAATGAATAAAGTATTATTTAGGCCAGTTTGACTGAATCTGATTGTTGAGATAAGTTTACGTTTCCTGTGGTTCTGATTTCATCAATGTTTCTTTTAGATTTTACAAAATCATCTGTCTTTCTTTTTTTCCTCTTACAGTTTCTTCATCTTTTTTTTCCATTTCCTTCCTTATAATAATGCTCTTCATTTCTTTTTAACTAAATTTGACAACCATATTGCCACAGTTGCTTAGTCACTTCCTTGGCAGTCTTTTTGGATGATTCATTTCCTTTTGAATTAATATGACCAAGCTTCCATTAATTTTTTTTTTAGTTAAAGACAGAGTGAAAGTGTTTTTGCTCGTGTCTGTGCGTGCAAGTGTTCAATTTTGTGATCTACAACTGAATAACTTTTGGAGTCAACGCGATTCAAGATGGCAACTAGGAACACAACTAATCAACTTCAGAAAACACAAAGATGGCTCTAACTCAGTCAGTTTTGCAAATATTGATCTTAAATCTGGTGTGGTATTAGTTGAGACTGATCCTCTAATTAAACTCTGACCTCTAACTGATCGCACAAGATCCGTGTTTAAAACTTTGACATAAACTACTGGAGTTCACTCTGTCTGTTTGCAAAATATCTCATAAACCACTGGACGAATTTTAATGAAACATTCAGGAAATAATTATTGGGTGGATGTGTATAACTGATTAATGTTTTGTGTCAATCCAATTTAAGATATACAAGACAGCTAATCAACATTAGCCAACACAAAAATGGCTATAACTGTCAATTTAACAAATATTGAGCTAAAATTTGATGTGGTCAGAGCTGAGAGTCATTTACAAAGACATCTTACAGTGTTGTATGAGATTGTGCTTTACATTATTTTTGAGGTTTGACCCAAAATGGCTACATCTTTCATTTCTTAACATAAAAAAAACGATTTTGACCTGAAAGGCAGAGGGTGATACACATGCTTGGCCTTTAATTCGATACAGCAGTTTCGATATCAGGGCGTCTGGTTTGCCACTCACAGAACTTCCTTCAGTCCTTCACATTAAGAGTCACAAACATATACACAGAACGCTGACCTCAAGATCAGTACATTTTATTTAGCAAGTGAAACAAAATGTGAGAGACGAATATTATGACCGCCTTTCTTTTTGAAAGCAGAGTCACAATAAAGTTTGTTTCATCGTTTTCTCCTGTACGTCTACAATAGCTGGTCAAACATACACAACTACACACAAAGGTAAGGTGTTGTATCACTGAAACACAGTGAACTTTTTATTTATGCTTCCATTTTTTATTTTTTTTTAACACATATTGCCCAACATAGACAACAGCAGCTGTCAGTGATAAGAAATATAGTCCTTATAGCCTCCTCAGGCCTCAGCTGATAGGGACACTGTGGGCTAGGACTCATGAGTTTCAGTAGACTGAACAGAATCTGAAACATCTGTGGCTCTGGTAGTGAGGAGCAAAGCTGCTGTAAATGTCAATACCATCTTTATCTTTGGCATGACCATGCGGTTTTTGGTTGTCTTTCATTGCGATGGTCTGCTCTTGTATGTCATGGGTCTATTTTCCTGTCACAATATTTTGTGGGTTATATCTGACTACAAAGATTATTGTCGAGTCATGTCCTTAGGTCACATTTCACATAAAGACCGGAACCACATTCTTATTTGGTAAAAGGAGTTGACGTCTTGTGGTGTATGTGTTTAAAATATTGAGTAATTAGGATTACATGGAACTATTCCACGGCACAAGGCTACACAGAGAACTTAAATTCAAGGAAGTCTTTAAATTCCTCTTTCAGTTTTGTCTGGCTCAGCAAGAGGCTCTCTCTGTTTTAAGACAGAATTACTTCTTAGTCACGCAGCTTAAAAACTGTTATACACCATTTTTTAAATACAAGATTCTTGAAGACGGGTCAATCCAATTCTTCGTTGGTGCTGTTGTATCCTGAGGAAGTAGCTGTTTTGTTCTGGCTGTAACGGTGAGTGTAAATAATCTGATAAACGTATTAATTCAATAATCTTGGTTTAAACACATTTCAAGGAAACATTTTGACTGAAATTTAAATGTTTTATTCAATTAAATATTTGCCTGTACATTAGAAATGTCTTGTTGAAAGAAACTCTTCTTCTCTTAAAGAAACTCTTCCTATAAATAGACAAAGGTGGAGATCTTTGGTAAATCAAAATACGATTTCTCAGTGAAGCACAGCAGAGGATGAGTGATAGTTTGGAGGTGTTTGTTGCTGGTAGCTGGTGAATTTAAACCACCTTGGATAATATAATATATTATCGCTTCATGCTGGGCCTTTAGGAACTTGTTTGATAGGTGGCAGCTTTGTCACGCAGATAGACAATTACCAACACAGCTCTAGGCTCTGCAGCAACTACTAGCAGAAATAAAATATAAGAATGACACCTGTTCTATTAATCATGAAAATGGCTTATTTTGTTAAATGAACACTGTAGTGCTTGTTTGGGATGATGTTGAGCTAAAGGTTCAAAACATAATGCCAACAAATGCAAAATTGCTCTGATAGTTCTTAAATCATGCAGAGAGAAACATCCAGAAAAGTCAAATTTGAAACAAAGGATTGACAGCAGTTCACTTAATTTTGACTTTTTTGTGTTCAGAGTCAATGTTTTTACATCTTTTGACAGCACTGAATGTTGACATAGTCTGGACTAATTTGTGCTGACTTCTTTATTTTATGTGTGTGTGTGTGTGTGTGTGTGTTGGACGGCCTGTTGAAACTGCAGTGTTTCTTCAAATTATTGTGCTTGTTTTTGAACTTTTAAAAATGACAACAAAATCTTCAGATTTCATGCATGTCGATGTTTTTTGGGATCCACATGAGGGCAGCACATTAATATTAACTTACTTTTTGTTCGCCAGAGAAAGCAGTAAAACTATAGCTCGTGCTCAGATGGAAAGACCTGAACCTTTAAAAATTTCTTGTTAAGGCCTTATCTTTTATACTGCTTTTAAAATACCACATAAGTAACTGGGTGCCTTTTGCACAGAAATTTATCAAATTTGAGTATCACCTGTCATGGTTTTCAGCTGGTTAGAAGCGGTAGTAAAACCTGGACTGGATTCCAGTCTGTTGAAAGGCTATCATAGGCCAAACACAGGCCTAATCTAAAATGAAAGAAATAAGATCAGAGCAGCCTAATCTGACGAATGTAAAATTCTCATAAGAGGTCAAAGTAACAGCTTAGGTTTTAAGAAAAAAACTTTTAACCTGTTTAATTTTTCCATGTGATTTGTTTATCAGACAAAAGTCATGCTGCTCATACAGAAACCAACCAGTTCCCTCAAAAAAAGGAACATGGCTGTGCACCTGATGTCTTGAAAATATAACAGTGAAACTAATCAACACCTGAACTGTCACACCACTGGATCAACTGCAGAGTTGACCTTATGTAGGGACAAAGACGGGGAAATATTTAAATGCTGTTTGGAGAAAAGCTGGCAAGTTTTTTAAAATGCAAGACAAACTTAAATCGTTTAAAAAAAATTCAAAGAAAAACATACAGGGAGGTCCTAGTTTATTGTTTTTGGAAATTTGATCAAAACAAAACTAATATGATGTTAGTAACACACTCAGAAATGATGATGGAGAGGCGTTGATGTGATTGACTTCTTCTTTTTTAAATTTAATTAGCAAGCCAAGTTACAAACTGTTGCATTTTGCCACTAAGAACTTGTGTGCTTTGTTTCTGAACTATAACATTCCTGATGCTTAGCAGTCCATGAATGTCATAGCTTGATAGTTTTCTTCATGGTGCACTAATCACTTTTTGTAGGAGGCAGATCTTAACTACAGGCAGTAATGTCAAGTAGAGCCAAGTGTTTGATTAGTCCTCATGCTGTTAATCATACAGAATGGCTGGTATTTTCTGGCATTTATGCAAATGATTCAAATTACATATATGATGGATGCTTTTGGACTTTTTGCTGATGATAAACTGAGTGGTCTTTCTTATCTTTGACATGTGAAATCCCCTGTCCATTTACCTCCAAAGCAAGCTGAAGCATGCCCTCATCCAACCGCAGAGCACACAGCTTTTTGTTCATTAGAGAGAGAACTCTGTAGCATTCATTTGGATTCATCCTCTCATAACACTGTTTCAGGTTATATTTCTGGCTAAAGCAGGAGATTTTGGTGAAACACAAGTTGTACAAAATACCCCTGAGTTCATGTGACTATCACTGCTCAACAATTTCCCCAAGAGTGCTGCCTGAGAAATACAGTGGGGTTTTTGGCCTTGGCCTCTTTCCTTTTTTACAATATTACGTCACGTATGTCATTCAAAAAATGAACATTGTTGGTGATTACTTAACAATTTAGTACAAGTTGGTGTAGCACAACATCTTGGTTGAAACAACTAAGCTTCAGGTGAATTCTTCGTTTATACTTGAAACCTGACACCCTCACCTGTCCCTAGATGTTCAGCCAGAAATATTCCAGATCAATGTTTTTGTTATGTTTTATAAACTTTACTGTCTTTCTGACTCTCCCAACTTTGATGTCTGCTGCTGGTGTGAAAATCTACAGTTTTCTAAATTTGATGAAGTTGGCCTCTGTGGAAATTTGCTTTCTTTGTACTTGTGAGTGTTAAATAAAGGTTGGAACAAATTATAGATATAGGTTTCCTTATGACATTTAAAAAAAACAAGGTTATACAGCATGTGCCAAAAAAAGCTCAATCACAAATGCAACAGTCATAATTATTTTAGACTAATGCTGCTGTTCTCATCTAAATGATAACAAACTGAATCCGTTTTAAAATACTACAAAACTGAATTTAAAAACATTGGAACATACGAGTATCCAAAGAAAACAAGAAGATGTATGACAGCATTCGATGAACTGCTGATTTGGAATCAACCTTGTGACTGAGTGCAAGTAAGTATGAAGGTTTTTCTTCTACCACCTACCCTTCAGGCCTCTGTATTCATTAAAGCAGGGGTGTCCAATCCTGGTCCTTGAGGGCCACTATCCTGCATGTTTTACTTGTTTCTCTGCTCCAACAGTTTAGATGTTTTAAAGAGGTAATCTCAGGAGTTGTTAGTAATCAGTATCTTACCCTCAGTAGAACTCATTCAGCGCCTCATTAATTTGGAATATTAGGCAAAATTTCTCCCAGGGGAGACGAGCTAATGGCTAGTCCAAGCAGAACAAAAACCAAAAGAGATTTCTGACATCTTAAAACTCTCAAATATTTTATTCAGACAGTGTTTTTTACAATTTTACATTGCTAAAATGTTTGTTGTGGAGTTGTTTAACAAGACAAAACCGGCATGAAGAATGAATAATTGAACATAACAAACCGTTTACTTTTTCAAAGTGATGAGAAAGGGCTACACAGTGGTGCAGCTGATTGGCACTCTTCGGCCTGACAACAAGATGGTGTTGGGTTTGAAATTCAGCTGGGGTCTTGCATGTTTTCCTTGTTGATACATGCATGTTTGTTGATTGGTGACTCTGACTCAGCTCTGTAAGTATGAGCAGCGTGGTTGTTTGTCTTTATGTGATGGACTGGTAATCTGTCCAACCTCTTATCTACAAACGCTGGAGACAGGCACCATCTCCTGGCAGTTCTGATTATAATCAAAATGTTCTATATGATAGTATAGAAGATGAAGTCTTTCAAGGGCATTCAAGTTATGCTAAACTCATCATTTGATACAAATAAAATGCCAACACAGTTAATTTTCAGAAACTGTTTCTGCTGTACTTTTGGCAAAAAAAAGGAAAAAAAAAAGGAAATGGAAAAACAGGAGGGGTTTTTCACATTTCTTGAAACTAAGATAGCAAGTCACTCTGTTACTACTATAAGGGAAACCACGTCAGCCACAGCTTTTTTTTTTTTGTCTTTGTGCTGTACTCGCAAACATTTCCCCCTTCGTCACTTTGCACATGAGGTAAGAATGAGAAGCTGGAACACTTTATGAGCAGCCTGAATGACACATGTGAAGAGAACCGATCAGTCCTCAGAGACTTAACCAAAAAGAAAGCAAAAACCCAGAAAAGAGCTGTGTTCACAGAGAAGGTAGGCTCCTTTATTAGTTCAGTTTGGTTACCAGATAGTGAGATAAGGCAAATGTTTTTTTTTTCATCAGAAGAAATGAATGAGTCTGTGGCTAGAAACGACATCATAGATAGATGTAGATGATGATAAAATGAAATGTGGTTTGAGAACTAATGAAAAGCTGTTTTAGTGTGTACCAATTTTAAAAGCTAAAGTCAGGAAAGCTTAAAGTATGATTTGATCTCGACAAAAAAAGTCGAGATCAACTTTTTTCCCCTCTGAGCTTTGATTGTGTCTCAGTTTTCAAACCTTTAATTAAAACAACAGTGACAAGATCATTTGGATGAATGGGTAGGTTTGGAAAAGGTTAAACCATTCACAATTTTTTTAAATGAAGATTTTTCTTCTCAGCAAACCGACAATTGAAGGTTAACGCATTTTTAAAGTGAAAAAAGATAGGAAGATGGAATGAAAGGGAAAAGAGTGTTTTCTAATGAAAGATATGGTAAGAGAAGGCAAACTGAAAGTATAACAAGGGTAAAAAAAGAAAAGCAAAATGTGGAGGTGCTAGCAGACAAAGAAGGTCAACTTTTTATAGATCATCAAAAGGACTTTGTTTTACCGGTAAAATTGTGATTCGTTGATTTGTTTTGTTTAATTACAAGATGAATGCTTTACACACGTTTGTCTGAATTATTTTAAATCATTGTGCCACATCATATGATGATGAATACCTTTACAGACAAGCCTACACCTTTGTTCCACTAATTAGTCATATGCTGTCTGAGCTTACTCCTACATGTTGCATCTTGCTTTTGTGCTCATTTTCCCACATACATTAACAGTTCTGTTCAGCGATATACAGCCACAACAACAATCACCAAACTATGAAGTGAAATCTTAAATTTAGGTCAAAACGTTTTTTTCCTTAAAGCTTTTCTGATCGAATATAAAGGACCTGAAAGTGCAAGTTAGGATAAAATCTGACTGAATCCTCAGAATGAGAAATAATATGTATGCTCAAGTTTCATTGTCTCCTTTAGCAAAATACACACCTGGTGAATCTTTTTTTAAGAGGATACTGGTTCACCATTGCTTATAGTTCTATTGATTTGGCTCTGTTGTTATAGAAATGAGACTTTTGAGGATTTCTTGTTCTCAAATACCAATTATGGTCCATACTCTTATGCAAGTTATGCATCCATCTAATCAATCAATTTTTTTATACCCACTTCATCCTGTTCAGGGTCATAAGGATTTGCTGCATATCTCCAGAAGTTAATTGGCAAAAGGCAGAGTACACACTGGAGATGTCACTCATCAATCACAGGGCCTCATCACGCATTCCCACTCAGGGCCCGTTTAGAATATCCAGTTTTTAGACTGTGGGAGGAAAGTTAAGTACCTGGATCAAATCCAGACTTACACAGGGAGGACATGCACACTTCATGCGGAAAGACCCCAGGCGAGTTTCAAACCCGGGCAGGGACCTTCTTGTTGCTAACCAACTGCACCATCATACAAAACCTGTCATGACTAAATAATAAAAAGGCTAAATATTTTAGAAAACAAAGCAAAAGAATGAAATGCTTTTCAGTGGAGAAACTAAACATTGGTTAATTGGGAGAAAACGTCGACCATTTAGTGCCCCTACAGTGTTTGTACTGACTTTATTTACATGGTCCAGCACTTAATATTAACACACATGGTATCAGCCCATTAAATAGTGCGTATTTCATGCATATTTTAACTGTTTTGTGAGCTTGTAATGCAAGCTTTATACCATTTGGAGATCTTTTTTTTTAATTTCTAGATGTTAGTGTGAAATTTAAGAACTCTACATCATGTTACCTGATTCAAATGAATGATGAGCCGTGTTTCTTCACACAAGCCTAATTGAGTAAAGATGTACTGGGCTGCACGGTTGTAGTGGTTAACCCCTCACTCCACATCATCAAGGTACCAAGTGTGAATCTCAGCTAACGCGTTTCAAGTACGTGTGGGTTTTCTCTGAGAACTACAGCTTACTCTCACAGTCTAAAAACATCCGCGTCAGGTTAATCTGGGTTTCTAAATTGACCTGAAGAGCTTTTGTGTGCGTTTATGCTCGTCTGTTTCATGTCTCTGTGACGGTCTGGCAACCTGTCTAGTTTCTCCACAACCCTGAACAGAACAAAGCAGGTAAAGAAAATGGGTGAGGGAGGGAAACCTAATCTTGGTGATCTACTGAAAAGCTACTGAAAAAAATACCACAAGAACCACAGCCTGTTCCATTTGGAAAGAATGACCGACTTGTTTTATCATATGCCAACATCGATGCAAATTATCAGTAAAGTAAGAGCAAGACAGGACAAACAAACTTCCTGGATCAATCGTATTTTGTTTTGTTTTTTTCAACCCAAAGTAGTTTTAAGGGAAAATAATGTGGGTAGGAAGTGGTTTATTTGTGTCTTTAGTGTGTATGTGTGTGTGGACGTAGTTTGTGGTTGTTTTCTTACCTATGTTTCTGTGAAACAAAGAGCGACAAAGTGAGTGAACAGACGAGTTTGCTTTTTCATTTTTCTATTGGACCAGATTAGGGGAAGTCCAAATGTCAAAGGAAGAAGATATATGCAGAACATGAAAGTTCCTTTATAATAAAACAAACTAAAAAGACAAAAGCTAGCTGTTTAAAATAGGACCTGACAAAGAGAAATTAGAAGTTCTTGATTTGATAATACTATTTTAAGTCCTGCTGTCTTAACAGAACAATCACATGAGATCAGCTGACACGAGTTACTGAAATTTCCATTGTTTAGTGAAACTCACTACTCATGAGTTGGGAAATCCAGTAGACAATACAGTGGGACTTTAAATTGGGTTAATAATCTCATGACTTCTGACAAAATAAGGTTCTCAGCAGCTGCATTGGATTTGATTGTGATTGCTTTAAAACTTGATATAAACAAAGCAAATACTTTTGTTCATAACAGATACTTGAAAGTGGCATGGTGGGGAAACAACCAGATGATGAGTTAGAAGGGGTTTTACATTTGGCCTAATTCAAGTGTACGTTTTCTTGTTGAATTTTTTATGGCCACTTACATCAAGTTTCATTTTAATGGCTCTTTGTAAAAAAATATGGGAAGTGGGAACATTAAATGTTGCCATTTTGCAAAAAAAGATTTTGAGTTCTGTTATTAGTTGGGTTTTTGAGTTATTTTTCTGAACTTGATTTCATGTTTTTATGCTGTCACTCTTGCGTTTTGTGTGTTCTTGTTACCTTTTGATTCTGTATATGTGTGATCAGTTTTTCTTATGTTTCCTGTGAGACTATTCACCTGCCCTCAGTTCAGTAGTTCTCCAGTCAGCCTGCCACACCCATCTACA
The DNA here is from genome assembly GCF_001649575.2 of Kryptolebias marmoratus. Classification (NCBI taxonomy): domain Eukaryota; kingdom Metazoa; phylum Chordata; class Actinopteri; order Cyprinodontiformes; family Rivulidae; genus Kryptolebias; species Kryptolebias marmoratus. The sequence continues at coordinate 18,997,681 of NC_051432.1, forward strand.
CCTGTCCCTAGTTACTAATCAGTCACCTGTGGCCCCTTGCTCATCAGCCTCTGCCTTTATAATCTGTTCTTTTGCTTCCATTACTCGCTGGTTCATTGCATTTAGTTTTCCCTGCATTTGGATGCCCCTGGCTCTCTGTTTGTTCAGGCCTTGCTCCTTGTGCTTCCCTTCCTCATCTCTTCTGTAAGTTTTTGCTTGCTGCCTCCTCAGTCTTTCCGAACTTCTCCAGGTCTGCCTGCGTCTTGGTTACAAACTACACACCAAACTTTACAAATTTACCATTTCTGAATGCAGACTTCAGCTGCTAAACAGTCAGAGGTCTTCTGATTCTTCTCATGACGCTTTTCCAATAAGATGTGCGTACCGTACAGGCTGGTCAGTCAAACTCTGGATTTGTGAAACCACAATATTGTAAATTATTGTTGTAAAACAAGCAGAGTTGAAGAATTTTTTTTTCTTTTTTGCAGCATTATCTACCCCCTGCTGATCTGAAAAGGACTGAGATGTGGTGTTCAGCTGTGTAATCTGACATTTTGTGCCCAAGAAGAATCACAGCTCTGAATCTGTTCAGAAAACCTAAAAGTATTAAACTTCTATCAAAGATTAGGACGCCTAACAGTTGCCATTTCTTATGTGACATTTGTCATTACATATGAAGAGGGTACACAATTTACCTTACTTTTACCCTGCTCAGAGGTGTAACAGGGGTGGGTAAATGTCAACTCCTTATGCTGTTTTGGTACTTAATCAAAATTGTCTCTGGGTCAACTTTCTCCAAGTTGTACTTTTGCAGCTTTGATCACCATGTACCCAGATGTTTTGGGTACAAAAGGAAGCTGTCTGCCACAAATCTTTTTGTGCACACTTCCACCCACCTTCATGCTGGCCTTGGCCCACTTTTTACTCATTTTTGTCTGCCTTGTATTTGCCTTGGCCCCATTTTAGCAGCTTAAAGTCTCTGCCTGACACGTGTATTTTCTTTTACAAACAACTGAACGATTCGGTGTATCTCTTCATCTTCAGTACCTTCTTCATATGAAACAACTGCCATGTAAGAAATGGCAACTGCTAAGTGTCCTAACCTTTTGATAGAAATGATACTTTTCAGATTTGTGATTCTTCTTGGGCACAAAATGTCAGATTACACAACTTAGCACCACTTCTTGGTTCTTTTCAGATCAGCAGGGGGCAGGTAATACTAACACATGAGGTGGCTGCAGAACACCAAAAAAAAAATTAAATAAGTATATCAATTCTGCTTTTGTTTCAAACAATTTATAAAGTGTGAAAGCATTTAAGGTGAACGCTCAAATAGAGAAGAGTATTAATAAATCCTACTGAACATATCTACTTCCTTTTTATCAAAACATTTGCTTGTCTCCAACGACACCCGTCTGAGAATACACATTTCACCTCATTTGTATTTCCTTTTTGGTAAGGTTAACGGCTATTAAAGATCACAACTTGTAATCTGATTGTGGAGGTGTTGCTAGCAGCAGGAAGTGCACCTGCAACCCCCCCCNAAAAAGAGATGGAACATTTTCTGGTTTTACAGAAAAACATTCTGACCTTTTATTAAACCTGAACAAACAGGTGACCTGAGCGAGTGAGAGCTTGTGCTTTCCACTGTGCATGGAAATGAAAGAAAATATAAACAGCTCTGGGATAAACTTTTTAGAAAACAAGTAAAACTATAACTTAGTTCACATATCAGTTAGAAATCAAGACAAGTTTGACAATCTTTCACATTTGAATTAGTCTATGCTGGTTTATTTGTACAGTTTTTCACTACATATTGCTGATTAAATGACATTATTTACTAAATACATATTAATATTCGTTGAATAACTATAGAATATCTATGTAGTGCCTAAAATGCTTGTTTCTGTTTAAAGTATTTAAGATAAAGCATTGATTTCTAATACATTACACTCTCATTGTGAAAAATGGAAGCTGTCTTTGCGCTGTTGTTTCAGACTGCAGTGACCTGAAACAACCAGATACCACAAATCCTGTATAAAACCCACACACATTTATTTTCATCCTGTTTGTGTCACATTTTAAATGTCACTGTGATCCAGATGCAGACACAGACAAGACAGGCAATGATCAGTATTAGCTCAGTGTTTGCTGTTAAAAAATAGATTATATGAGAAACACACACGCTAATAAAAGTATTTGACATCAGTTTCACCTCTTGCAACTCATGTTCTGAATGCATGAATTTGTGCAATAACAGCAGGAAAGAATGCAAGACTAAATTCAAATGTCCAAATCTTAATTTAAATCCTAAATTGCAAATTTGCAAAATAATAAAAATGGCTGCAGAAGCAGCAGCCTCTGTTAACCTGCTTCTGACTAAATTGTGGGCTTCTTGTTGGTTTCCTGTTCTAGTTGCAGAAATAGACTCCCAGATGGTGTTAGTATCATATTGATGTTTCCCTATTTTTCAGGGAAGGGCAAATAGAAAAATACCTTTCTTTTCATATTACCGTACATATATTGCCATGAGCTGTTGAGAGAACAACTGTGCAGAAGTTGTTGAGAAAAGGGAAATTTAGATAAGTCAAACTGAAGGGGAACCTTGGAAAGGTGATGACCTTTCTCGGTACTGAGTATTTTAGATTTCAGAATTACGTCAGTCTTATCTGCATGGGCAGTCGCAGCTGATAGTGTGAGATAAATGCTAAGAAAAATTATAACTATTGCTTTTTCACTGGATAAAAGATGAAAATTACCTCAGCTGTTTCAAGCAGATCATGTGAAGCTTCACAAGCAGATAAGACACTTAAAAATTGTTCTCTGTGTCTCACTTTGCCTTTTTATTATCAACAAGAGTTCATTAAGGTTATACTGTCATAGATTTGTGCAAAAAGAGCAGCACCTACAAAGTCTTTCTACAAAAGTATCTGTAGGTGTCATTTCCTATTATTTATGAGAAACCTTTTCAGCAAGACCACAAGTCAGTTTGTTTGCACGGCTGTTCGCCCACATTGGAGTGTGAAAGTGTGAAACTGGTTAGCAGTTTGTTCATTTATCTATTAGATGCTGTGCTTAGTTCAGTTAATCGTGCAAAAGTCTAAGTGACTAAATAAAACAGTAAAGGTAATTTATTTTACACCAGATGATAACTTGTTTGCTTCAAAAACCCTTAGGCATAATTTAAATTGGGTTAAACCAGATGCACTTTAGAATTATGTGTGTTTTATAAACTTAATTAAATGATCAGAAGTTATGTAATTATTGGTGTATTATACTTTTTTCACTGCAATAGGTGTAAAAATGCATACCAGAGTATTTGTTTGTATACCAGTCAAATCTTTGAGGTTTGAGTTGTTTTAGCTGAGAATTACTCCCTTTTTCTCTAAACTAATATTGTTCTGACTGCAGACAAGACATTGACTCTTCATAGGTACTCTATTCAACCCTCTTTCAAATGTCTTTTTATTAATTTTTTACAACAAATTTACAAATATGCCACAGAACTTCAAGCCACAAACAAATCCCCAGACAGCAGACACATCCACATCAAACAACCACACAAAACAAAACAAAACAAAAAAAAAAAAGGGGGGGGGGG
>NC_051432.1:19001821-19095623 GCF_001649575.2 Kryptolebias marmoratus
TATTAACCTGATTCAGAATAGAGTCCCACGTCTCGTCCGAAATGGAGGATTGGAGGTCTTGTTCCCAAACTGTCTTAATAGAAGCTAAAGATGGACAATGTAATTTAAAGATGAGATTATAAAGAGTAGACACCACACCTTTGGAAGTAGGATCAACCGACAAAAACACATCTAGAGGGTTATCTGGAGGCTTAATTGGAAATTGTGATGTCATACCTTGCACATAATGCCTGACCTGCAAAAACCTGAAGAAGTTTGTGGACGCAATTCCAAACCTCTCCGCTAGTTCAGAAAAGCTGGAAAAGCATCCACCTGAATATAAATCAGCAAAGCACTTCATACCTCTCTCATGCCAATCTCGAAAACCCGCCGATGGAGCAAACAGGTGGTTACCTGCAATAGGGCTTAAAAGTGAAAAAGCCTGGAGACCAAGTGCTTTTCTAAACTGAGACCAGATTTTAAGGGACTGTCTAACCACCGGACCCCCTAAGGGAACCGAACAAGTCAGAGGGAGAGGCGAGCCTAAAAGTGCAGACAAGGAAGTTTTAGTTCCTCCAGCCTGAGCCTCCATGGAAACCCAGACTGGAGGTGATGGCTCCAGATGAAAATGCCGCCAGTGAAGAAGTGCTCGGATGTTAGCTGCCCAGTAATAGTTTTGAAAGTTGGGCAAGGCCATTCCACCTGACTGTTTAGGTCTTTGAAGAAAGGCTTTTCTTAATCTGGGGTGTTTACCATTCCAGATAAAAGAAATAATTAATGAATCCAAAGCTTTAAAGTATGATTTTGGAATCATAACAGGGAGGCATTGAAAAAGATACAAATATTTAGGGAGCAACATCATTTTCACTGAGTTAATTCTTCCCACGAGAGACATTAACAGTGGGGACCTCCATTCAACCCTAAAACATAAACTATGAGTTTAATTTTATAAAAAGAGAAAATGACAATTGTTTCTATAAATAACACATAATTAAAACGCTCTTTTCTTGGCAGCATCTTTAAAACTCAAACTTATAACTGAAATATGCTAATCCTGGTTTAATTAGTAAAATAAAATAAAACGTCCCATCATCATGTTACACTTGGCTTTTTATCCAGTTTGTGAGAATCAAAAGTCACACATTTGAGCAGGTGTTTTTCAGAATGAGTCAGTGGGTCAGGGCTTAAAACTTCTTGCTTTTAATATTTGATAACCTGTTGTTTTCATAAGTCTTGTCTTCAAACACAACTTGTTTTTAGATTAGATTGTGTGAGGAATAAATATGCAGAGTAATACAGGTTTGTGTTCTCTCTTTTTCCATTTGTCAACCACAGGATGAGAAGAAGAAGGAAAGAGGGAATATAATCCTTCAAACCTCAAACTCCTCAGTTCACAAAGGTTTCAAAAATCATCCATTCCAGTGGTTTTAGATTGCCCCTAAAAACTACCAATAATACAATAAATGGAGCATAAGAAGAAAACACCTTTCCTGTTTATTCTACTTCATTTGGTTCAAATCTGCACGGTCAAAAGTCAAAGCTGTCCCACACATCCAGATAAGAGTTAGTATTTTTATGCTCAATGTATGCTGCATATTAAAAAAAAAGTTTATTATTCTTTTTAGCTCATCTCTCTCTTTTTTTTCAGATCTCAGTTGCTACAATGATTTCAATCACACCATCACTTGTGTGTGGAACGGCTCATCTGTCTCAGATCACAGGGAATGCAAGTTGCATGCAAAAAGAGTTTCAAAATTTACGTAAGAAACGGTCACAAAAACAGCTAAAGCTTCACATAGAAAATGCTAAAGTAACACCATGTGCAACAAAAATGAAATGAACACAAGTATTTTCTTCTGTTGCCAGAAATTACATGACTTTCTGTGACCTGAAGGCTTTTAATTCCTCCAAACCAGCCCTGAGGAACTGCTCTCTGATCTTCGCTAAATCCTACATCGTAAGTGTGTAACCAAAATGCTTTTTTACTGCATTCTGTCTTATTGGCAGATACTAAAGATACAACTGTTTTAATGAGTTTTCAAACTGTGCTGTCAACAAAACCACATTTATTTGGTAAGCAGCATGTCAGCTGTATTTTGCCCACATTTAAATGTTTAAATAAGGTAATATGCATGCATTTAGAGGAAAAAAAAACAACAATCTGCTGCACTGTTGCTTTGACAAAAAGAGGGCAAGGATGTCAGGAAAGGCATAATTCTAGCATTTCTTGATGAAGTGCATGTTGTTTGCCATTTTTCATGCGCAAGATTCAAACAATCATAATCTGTTTTGGTCAAACCTTAAAAAAATTATTCAATATTACCTCAATATCTATAAAATTGTCTGATGTGTAGCATATGTACAGAATCAATACTGGATTTTTTTTACAGCATCAATACTGCATTTATACATTTCAATCAAGCTTTTTTAATATCCCAATGAAAAATCCATACTCATGTCAACATTATTAAGGTCTCAAAAGGTCATCTTATAATTGTTCCACAAAAGCAAAAATGGTTTTGTTACATTTTTCTTTTCAGTTTATGCCTAAACATGATTTATCCATGAATGTAAGCTGTGTCCCTGGAAAAATCACCTACATGCCTATATGTCACAGTGAGTAAAAACTATAACATACAGCCTAAAGCGAAACTGTCAAGGTGCTCAAAATGATTAAAAGCAATCTGTGTGATCTTACAGTAAAAGTGAATTCTCCGGGGAAACCCAATGTCAACTTTACCGCTGTGTCCTGGCTCACCCAAGTTGAAAAACACCCAAGAATTTCACAATATGACACACAGCTGGAGTGGAAAAATCAGAATCAATCTTGGAGTGTAAGTAATTATTTAATCAAAACAAAATATGATTAGAACTTGAGAGTGAGTGTAAAGAATTTGTGTAGCAGAACCATACAATTTAGCTATGTAGTACTGACATATGACTTGACAAGAAAAGCAGTCAATTAATTATAATTTTTTTCTTTGTCAGGATCCTTCTGTTCAGAAGAAAGAGATTATCTGTGAGTTGGACTGTGAGGCAGAGCTGGATCCTGACCTACTGGTGCAAGGCGAGACGTATGAGGCACGTGTTCGTGTGAAGGCCAAATTTCCAAATTATGAGGGAATCTGGAGTGATTGGAGCCCCACTAAGACATGGGTGTCACTTGTTGGAAGAATCAAACCACCATCCGGTGAGCCTGAACAAAACTAACTTTTTATCCATGCGTATTCAGTGAGAAGATAAGACTTTAGCATCACCACTGTCAAAGGAATAACAGTTTGGAGAGTTAAATGAACAGTGCTTATTAGTTACTAAAGAAACAGGATGTCCTGTTGTAGCTGACAAAGTGGAAAATAGAAAATAGGGTCAAATAGTACATGATGGGGAATAGGTTCCTTTAAACTCAATCAATCTAAGCATGAGATGAATATTGTGGCTTTTGTCTAAAACTGGATTATGGGTATAAAAAAGTACAAAACTCCTAGACACGATAAGCGCTTGAATCAGAGTTTATAGAACAGCATATATACCATTTGTTTATCTCTAAGCTAATAGGACTTGTACCGTTCTGTTTTTCAGGGATGGCTGTGGGCATTTTGAACGCATCTCTTGCAAGCCTGGCAGTGTTTGGTTTGTTGCTGGTTGTTATCTTCCTCAGGATGCACAAAACCACTTGGTAAGATTAAAAAAAAACACTAAACATTTTTTCAAACTTATAATATCTCATTATAATGTTTCAAATTCTTCTATATCGTCCAAAAGACTGTTGGTTACAAACAATCCATTTGTCTTTTTTGGTTGTTTGATTGTTTAGGGTTTGCATAGGAAAAAGCATCACAGGTCCACCCATACCAAACCCTGCAAAATCTGCTCATTTACAGGTAAGATGTCGTTTTTTTCTTTAACTTTATTATATAAACTATTCAAAAGTAAACAAACATAATATTCTACTTTTTGAATATTTCCGTTAGTTAGGAAAGTTGACAACATTTATTTGGGAAAAACTCAACAGAATTTAGGCATTTAGCACGAATAAGAGATCATTAGTGAGAACTGTATTTTATATTGCATTTAAATCTTAGAAAGCAGCTGCATTTGGGTCAGTTAGGGATGTACAAGTAGCATTTTACAGGTTTACAGGAAATTTTTCCTGAAACGTATTTCCCTTATGATACCACACCACCCTTTTTCTACATCAATAAAATTTAACCAAAATCCTAAAATTAGGAAACAAACAAATAAAAGAAACTTTTAGATATTTAGTTTGCTGGTATTTCTCTGGATTAATCTTTTCAAGCCAAAATGTTGATGTGACATATGGCTACTGAAAGTGTTGCTATCTCAAAACATTTTTGGTTCTCCTTGGACATGGCATAACATATTACATATTGCAGGATGTACACAATAGGCGCCTTGCAAAACAGGCTGAATATCCTCAGTATTTTCCACATTTCTTATTCTTCTCTTTCTTGCTTACTTTATTTTCTCCCACAGACTTGGTTAAGGCCAAACTTCACCAGTGAGTCAATTTATTCCTTCTTGAAACCAGTGGAGATCGTCTCGGTTGAAGTTACCTTCGCTGTGGATGCTCTCACATACTGTGAGCCAGATGTGAAAATGATGCCAGAAAAATACAACTATGAATCCTCTTGTTCCAGCTTCTCCAACCCGAGTTACTCTGAGCTCTGTTCTCCCTCCACTGTGTCCTCATTCACTATAGAGCCCTGTGCCATTGATGCTCCTTATGGTCCTGTTCGTGGCCAGGTTGAAGAAAAAATCACAAAACAGGGTAATAATGTAGCTGCAGAGAACGGCATGGAGATCATGAAGTTAATTGTCAATGGCAGTAAGAACAGCGAGGCAGTGAAGGTGATTTTAGACTATGAGAAGGTTGAGAAGCTCCAGATGGAGCGCCTTAGGCTCCACAGTGTGGATTCAGGCATGTGCAGCTGTGAAGAAGTCAGTCAGGAGAGCATGGAGGAAGATAGCATCAACATGACTGATGGACAAGATGAGGGAACTCAGAGCGAGGCAGAGAAGGAAGGAGATGGGATGAAAGCAGATGTTCAAAAGCTGATTGGGAGCAGTGGAGGCAAGTTGGGCAAAAACTCTATTCAGGTTTGTTTTGATTACAAAAGAGTCCCGATTCCGCAGGCTGAAAGTCCTGAGCTTCCAAGCCTGGATTCAGGTGTTAGCAGCACAGGTGAGGAGCATGAGAGTCAGGAGGAAAACATGGAGGATCAAGATCAGACTACTCACTTCCTGTTTCCTCCTCATCTTTCCAGTGACTTAAAAGGCTCTTCATCACCCCATCCTTTGATCTTCTCTGAGTCAGATCCGGTTCCATTTTGGCCTCCTCTTCCAAGTAATAACATACTTGAGAAGGTTGCTTTAATGTCAAATAGCATGCGAGTAGAGCCCTGTGGGGATGGCTACAAGCCAGTGAGACAGGAAGAGAACTGAGAACAGACAGCAGGCTGTACAGTAGCATTGAAAACATTCGTCCCACCTAGATAATCAAAAAAGATCAGATTATGATCAAAAATGTCTTGCTATGGAACAGTTTAAGTTAATGTGATAGTTCTCAAGAATTCATCCAGTGCTCAGCGTTGGACAACTCGAAGAGAGATGGCTTTTTTACCAATGTTATTTGACATATTTATATCCATTATTTATCATCATATTTCAAATATAACAAGTCATGATAGAACATAAAATTATAGCTTTTGTATCTACAAAGGGTACACTTGATTATAAGACGTGCTGTCAATGAATGGTCTATTTTCGAACTTTTGTTATATATAAAGCGCACCGGAATATAAGGCACATCGTCGTGCACCTTTCAATTTTTGTAACTTTGTGTGGACCGCTCGCGCCCCCCTCCATTCAAAATGGATGATTTCGGTGCTCTAGCGGAGCTGGTTCACCTGTATCAGCATTTATATGGTCCCTCTATGAGAGATCACGAAGATAACCAAACAGTTCAAAACTCAGGGAAGAATACTGCACCGACATAAGCATCAAGTATAAATGACTCCACCGCTCGCGCAGGTCCGCGTACGGAGTCCTGCGCGACTATAACTGAGCCTTAATGCTGCAAGCGGTGCAGCTTTGCTGTTTATCAAAGTCGTATTAAATCATTATGACTTCTTACATAAGGCGCACTGTCGTTTTTTGAGAAAATTGAAGGCTTTTAAGTGTGCCTTTGTAGTCCGGAAAATACGGTAGTTAAAAAAAAAAAGTATGCTTATTCTTCTTAGTTCTGAAAGAAGACAGTTATTTCGTATAAAACACACTTTCATCTACTTCTATACCACTTTTCACCATATCTCAGAAAATGTAACTTTTTTCACAGGTCAATTCTGCTTCAGCAAAACAGTGAATCTGACCTTCATCCTTTCGAATTAAACTGTACTCTTCAATTCTTCCTCCACTTTTGCTGCTGCGTGAAAGACTGTGGCGTTAATGTCAGTAAAATGAAAATGTTTTTGTTTGTGTTGCAATGAGACTTACAAACCACACTGATAACATTTTTTAAAAGCTGTATTTTTCATGAATTTATTTGGAATTTTTCATATTTAAAATTCTTATTTCAACCACTTTTTTGTGTGTATGGCAGCTACTGTATGTCGAACTATATTGGCATAAAATATTTAATTTAATTTTTTGATTTTGTTGCCTGATGTAGAAACTTTCCATGATCGATCATATAATAATATATTGTAATGGCAAGCTGTAAGGATTGTGGAAGATTTTAGATGATTTGTCAGTTGTCATTTAAACCAAGCATTTGTCTCCAAAGTTAACAAAAAAATTTACCAAATTTCCTTCAACGCAGTCAGCCCCACGACAAAACAACTGGAATGACTTTTACTGTCATATACCTTTTTTACCTCTAAAAGCAAGAAATGTACTTTGGAAGGCAGCTATACAAACATATGTAATATTATAGTACTTTAAATTGTTTTTTGATACAGACAGAAAACATGAATTTATTTTTTAAAATTTTGATACGTTTTTACATGTTCATAAACTTACCAGGTATTTTATTTTTATTCTGTTGTTAATTTCATCATATGCTGTAAGCTCTTCGAAGACTACTTTAATCACACCATCTAAGAAGAGCTACAGTATGAACAGGGTGCATTTCTCAATAAACCAAATGAAAACTATGTTTTCTGCCTTTCTTTTTGTCTGTATGAATGCATTTTTTTCTGAAAGGAGTGATAAGACTGGGCTCACACTGGCAGATATATATATGCAGTAACAATGCTCTCATAATTTAGGATTAACGTTACCAATCTTTTGAGATGTGTTAGTATAGATGTGCTGACTATGACTCTCGGCTACTACCAAACCAAATCTTAGCTCAATCTCTGGAGGACTATTGAGAGTCAAAGCCAATATAAAGGATGAAACAACCAAGATCCTGGAGTACATCAGGGAGAAATCCTACCAGTGGCTAGAAAGGGCTGGATTGAAGGACAGCACAGAGGCACTAATCATGGCAACACAAGAGCAATAGAGACAGGGGTCTATCATACCAGGCAGGACCCAAGATGCAGGCTGTAAAGATGCCCTTGAGACAGTCCAGCACATAATAGCAGGATCCGAGGAACAACCTTAGAGATCTCTGTCCAGAAGAGCACAGTCCAAGGAACAGCTGAGATACTAAACAGAACCTTCACGCTTCCAGTCCTCTGGTAGAGGACCTGAGCTTGAAGTGAAAGTGGAACTCTTCTTTAACTGAATCACTTTGGCTCAGAGTTGTTTCTCAGCTATATGGGTGAAAATAACTACAAGCTGAACCCTTTATGTTCTTATCACAGCTTTGTTCCTGACAAATGTTTTCGTACAGAGTAGCTGAAGGTTAACACCATTAGAGGATTATACTCCACCTGCTGCTTAAAAATCTTCAGTAAGTTTTTATAAAGGAATTGAAGGACTCTTTGGGCCTTAAACTTACTATAGTAAGTTTTTAAATGTTAAGTGATTTGAAGTGAAACCAGTGGTTTTTGGGTAAGCTCGAGAAGTACATCTAGGATCGGGGTTTGCACTTTGCTCTTTTGTTTTAAGAAAAAAAACACATTTTTGCTGTCTCCAGTTTAACTAACTTAACTTGTTTTGTTTTTTTTCTCAGAACTCAAATAATCTTTACCTAATCAGATGTACTTCCTGCCAACAAAATCACCAAGTTCTAAAGATGATATCTCTTAACCCTCTGGACCAGGCAACTACACCTCAGTGTAAATAGTGACCATTTATGCAGCAACAGTGCTCTTATAGCTCAGGATTGACTTCATCAGCTGAAACTCAATGCTTTTATCACCTAGTTTTAAACGAGTACTTTTAATCTGGAAGGACTTTAATTGCATAACTATATTGTAACTTTGACCTGAAGTTGAATCTTGACCAAGTATTTGTCATGTGCATCAAAGTAAAAGTGCAACTATTGATTCTTTGCCTTCTAAATCTATCAGTTTGATTTTAGCAAAATGTTTCACGTTTCCAAATTCTTCTTGAAATACTTTGTTAATGTTTGCGTGCAAAGTAGAAGCCTCTGTAGATGTTGTTGGTCGGTTTGCACTGAATAACCACATGACGCAAATGTAACTTGAAAACTGCACACACATCTTTTTTGTCCTGTTTTTGACGTACTTCAAATCTTAGATGCAAAAGGTGCCACTGATCAGTATCAGCTGAAAGTTTGCCCATAAAACAAGCTGTGAGACAAACATGTGTCAGAGACTATTTACTGACATCCGGCACAGAGTTAAAATGAAACTAAATAACTGCAGGCTAACTTACAGTCAATTCAAATGTATTTATTTACTTCTCACGGATGTTTTGTGGCACTAAAAGCAAACAGCTTTAAATGATGTATTAAACCTTGCTGCCATGAGCTGACCCCGCCACCTTCTGTTTTACTCTTTCACCCTCAGGGTGTAAATCCATACATCCTGCAGGAAAATAAACAATGAATTTGTTTGCAGATGAAAAAAAAAAGCACTTGTCTAAATCTTGCTGAAACTGACATCCGCTTGTGTTATGACCACATTCATGTTCTTGTTTTCTGTCTAATCACGGAAATAAGTTTTTTATAGGCATTCCTTAGAAAAACCAAAAAGTTAGACTTCAGAAGAAATTATTATTTTAACTGTTTCTCAAAGGTGTGAACATTCACAACACAATTTTTAAAAAGGGGATGATTCAAATAGAGAGAAGACTCAGTTTTTGCATTAACCACTACATTTAAATTTCAGGTCCTGTCTTATCTGATTAGGGGCTGGCAGTAGATGTGAGATATTTGTAGAGAAGACTTTATCTTTCACTCTATCTTTCAGCAGAAATGAACTGAGCTGTTAAAAGCTGCTCTTGAAGGTGAGTCAATAAAGATTATTACCTCCACCAAGGAGGTGATGTTTTCTGTACTGGTGGTTAGTTTGTTTGTTAACAAGACTACTTAAAGACTGATTAACAGACTTTGATTCAATTTTCAGGAAATGTTGTGATGGTCACAAAAACAATTGACTAAATTTTATTCAGTTGGCAGAAGTTTGCGCTCTCCATGTGCTTCTAGTATGTAATTTGTTTTATTTAATGTTTATCAAAACAGAAATAATTTCTTGTCATGAGAGGAGCAACCAGGCAGCCATTCTGTGAAAGTTGTAGCCATTTCGATCAAACCTTTCAAATGACGTTTTGTGCAATTTTGTGAGATGCTTTAGCGTAGACGTGTTGAGGATGACTTTCAGCTACTACCAAGCCAAGTTTTAGATCAATATCTGTAAAATTACTCTAGTTAGAGCCATTTTTGTGTTTCCTAAGTTTAATTGGCTGTAACTGCCATCTTGAATTGGATTGACTCCAAAAGTTGATTAGTTGTAGATTGAATCTACTTTTGATAAGCCCGTTTGTGGTGGGCAATAAAAATTGCACTGCGTTCTCGCATATTTTATGTCCAAAGGTGGCTTATTTCCTTCCAAACACCATAAAACACAGATACCTGTATTAATTATATGTTTAAGATATGTATGCTTTACAAAACCTCTCAGAGACATTTATTTTACTTTCTGTCTCTGCACAATCTAAAGACGCTCATTTCACTTGTGCAATCTATCCGCTCCGATGTACCTACATAACTTCTAGTTTATTTTAAAGAGTTTTGTGTGCATTTCTTTGTTGATTCAGATTTGCAATCCAACCGTTTCAAAAGTCCAGACATTAAGAAGACAATTATTCTTACACATGGGACCATCTGAACTCTTAATGGCAAAATTCAGTCACATCTGACTCTGCGCTCTTCTAAAGTGAATCCTACTGTCTGAAAGAACTCACAATCAAATGAACTATGTTGGCACTTTATTAAAAGTAGAGGATTTGCTAGGCGGATGCATTTGAAGGAAGTATTTATGCAGTAAAAAATACTCATTTGGAAATATTACGGGTGGCAAATTAGAAGCACATATTGTATTTTACAAGACTAAACAGCTGCATGGTGGAGCAGTTGTCCTGAAGCAAAAAGGCTGGAGGTTCAACTCTTGCCTCAGGACCTTTCTGCATATTTTTCGCCATGCAAACAAGGGTTTTCTTGGGTTACTTATCACATTCCCAAAACATGCATGTTAGATTAATTGGTGACTCCAAATTGTTCCTGTGTATGAGTGAGTGTGAATGGTTGTCTGTCTCGTTTGTCCCTTTGTGGCCCTGTGATGGACTGGAGACCTGTCCAGGGGGTACCCTGCCTCTCACCCAATGACCTGCTGAAGATAGTCACCAGGTCCCTGCAACCCTGAACAATCGGGTAAAGAAAATAGATGGATGGATAGATGATAGACAGAACTATGACCCCTGGTAAAATTTTTGGAATCACAACTCTTTGAGGATGTTCTTTCAGTTGTCTAATTTTGTATTAACTCTCCCGTCGCATTCGGATCAAATTGACCTGAACTTACATGGGTTTCTCTACCTCTCTTCTTTACTCTCTCTCTTTTGAGGGCTTTGGTAGTGTTAAAAAATAAATCACCAACATTATTATTATTAATTCCTATTATGATTGCCTCACGAGTTCAAGTATCTGGGAGTCTTGTTCACGAGTGATGGTAGGATGGAGCGTTAGATACTGTAGATCGACAGATCTGTGCCTCCTCTTCAGTAATGAGGAAGCTGCTTCGATCGGTCGTGGTGAAGAAAGAGTTGAGTCAGAAGGCAAAACTCTCGATCTAATGGTCCATCTACCTTCCAACTCTCATCTATGGCCATGAGGTTTGGATCATGACCGAAAGAATGAGATCCTGGATACAAGCGGGTGAAAGAAGCTTCCTTCATCGGGCGGCTGGGCTCGGCCTTAGAGATAAGCTGAAGAGCTCCATCATCGGGGGGAACTTGGAGTGGAGCCGATGCTTCTTTGCATTCAAAGGAGCCAGTTGAGGTGGTCTGGGCATTTGATTAGGATGGTTGTATGCAACTAACTGCTATTAACAATAGAAGATCTCAAGATTAAATATATGGAAATCTTGAATTTTTGACTTTTACCATTTCATCTTAAAACTGTGCGTGAGTCTGAGAGTGGACACGAAGTACAGACTTTAGAAAATTAGTTAAAGAAAACAAGAAAGAAAAAACACCACCTCTCATCTTTTATGGATTATATTTGTAAACATAAGCAGTTCTCAGAACTGCTGGGCTCAAATTTTATCAAATAAAACAAAACGAAACAAAATTTACATATAACTAAATACAGTAATAATGATGACTTTATTTCTAGCGTCTTTATATCATGTTCCGTCATCACTTTACATTTGGTATTTGCCCTTTTTGTGTGAATGAAACATCACCAGTTGTACTAAATGGTTCTTTTCAGTATGAGTCAGTATGAGTCAGTGAGACAACAGCAGACATAAAGCAGCAGGATATCAAACCTTTCACTTTTAATTTGTGAAAAATCTGTTTGTATCAGCACTTCCGGTTAAACATAATTTTTTCATTGAACTTGTGTAGCCACTTACTGAACAGAAAGGAATAACACACAGGTTGTGTCCTTCTTTTTTCATTTGTCAACCACAGCATGAGAAGAGAAAGGAATCCAGATATTTTACCATAAGAGAGTATAATTCCTGAAACCATCAAACCTCCATCATAGAGATTTCAAACCAGCTGGCCGAGGAGTTTTCAGATGCCGCTCTGAAAAAAAAAAATAGTGAAGACAGATAAAATGGAGCGAAAGAAGAAAGGAACATTCCTGTCTGTTGTACTTCATATGCTTCAAATCTGCATCATCAGCGGTCAAGATTGTCCCAAACATCCAGATAAGAGTTAATATCATTATACTGAATTTTTGCTGCGTACTTAAATAAAAAGTTTATTATTCTTTTTAGCTCATCTCTCCTATTTTTTCAGATCTCAGTTGCAACAATGATTTCAATCACACCATCACTTGTTTGTGGAACGACTCATCTGTCTCGTATCACAATAACTGCACGTTGCATGCAGAAAAGGTTTCTTCTTATACGTAAGAAGCACAGTCACGAAAACAGCTGAAGCTTCACATAGAAAATGCTACAGTAACACCATGTGCAACAAAAATGAAATGAACACAAATACTTTCTTCTGTTGCCAGAAATGACAAGACTTCCTGTGACCTGAAGCCTTTCGATTCCTCCAAACCAGCCCTGAGGGAGTGCTCTCTGATCTTCAGTAACTCATACATCGTAAGTTTCTAACCAGACATTTTTTTAGTATAAACTGTTTCATATCTGCACAGATTAAAGAAAGAAATGTGTGCTTTAAAAGCATCTTCACTGAGATAGACAAGAATCAGGGTTCCACTTGAAAATTATGAAATTATGAAGGCTATCATTTATTTTATTTCTCATCTTCTGTATTTGCTTACACTTTTGTCAGGGATTAAGACTGAAACTGCCATAATTACAGAGAAAAAAATGCTTTAATAAATACATCTATACAATCAATCTATAAAATAAATGCATTTCATTATTTCGACTCGTATTGTTTCCTATTTTTTTTTTTTTTTGCAATTCTTTTGTTTTTTTCGCTAAGACTGATTTATGTCTTTCACATTTTTTAATTATTAATTACACATTTCCATACATTAAATGTATATTAGATTAAATGTATTTCTTTACGAATTTCCCCTTCTTTGATCCCCTCGTGTATTTATTTATAAAGTTTTTCATGGGTGGATTTCCAAATATTATTAGCTGCTGGTAATTTTAGCATATGCCAAAATAGCTTAACACAGTCAAAATACCATAAATGAAAAAAGTCCAAGCAATCAGTGAGTGAGATAGTGGACAACAAATTAAAAAAAAAAAAAAAAAGTGATAACATATGTTTTAAAAACTTATGTACAAAATCAGGCCTGCAACTTTTCTTATTTAATAAAATTAGACTTGCCCACTTACAACTCAGATTAATATAGATGTTCCTTTAGTTTTGTAAGTTTACCTTTGAATATTTTGTAAAAGTATTTTTTCCCCCCAGTTTTCAAGTTTTCACGTGGTTAGTATCACTTTGAGCTGTGCCCGTCCGCATAACAGAGAAACCATTTCCTACAAGCCAGCTTGTCACAGTGAGTATAAACTATTACCCATATCCAATAGGTTAAATTTCTGATAAACATTTCACAAACTCTGTGTTCTTACAGTAAAAGTGAATCCTCCAGGGAAGCCTAATGTCAGCTTCACCACTGTGTCCTGGTTCACCCAAGTTACAAAACACGTGATGATCCCTTCATTTGACTCACAGCTGGAGTGGAAACGTCAGGATCAATCATGGAGTGTGAGTAAATATCTTAATTAAAATGAAAAGTCATATACCATATGGTTATGTAAAATCAAAGTAAACTTAAAGGGTTTGCTGTGAAAAGCAGTCAGTTAACGATCAGCTTGCTGGTTTCTTCTTTGTCAGGATCCCTCTGTTCAGAAAAAAGAGTGCATCTGTAGCTGGAGCTGCAAAGCAGAACTGGATCCTAATTCAATGCTACAAAATGAAACATATGAGGCACGTGTTCGTGTGAAGGCCAGACTTGTGGAAGAGGCTAAGACTTATGAGGGAATCTGGAGTGAATGGAGCCCTACTGAGTCATGGGTGTCACTTGTTGGAAGAACCAGACCACTAACAGGTACATCTTAATGTCATCTACGTTAAGGTTCTGGCTTTTCTTGAAGGAATTCATATCACTGACCACATTTAATGCCAGAGTTTCAGTTGTAGGGTTTCATCAAAGTCCTTCCAGTGGTTCATGAAATATTTTGCTAATGCTACAAACAAACAACAAAACACCATTATCACCTCTTCACCTCTGGTGGCCAGTGATAATGATTGTGTTCAGAAAGCTAAAAGAAGAGTATCGGTCATCTGCATAAAACAGAATGCCCTGCTGGCAAAGTTAACAGTGGAAGAATAAGGTCTAGTGGTACCTTATGGCTAATGGGTTCCTCTCAGCACACAAAGAATGTTGTGGCCAAATGATAGAAGGATTGTTCAGAAATTATAAACATTAAACAGGTTTTTTTGGAGTCAATACGGCAGGATGCATATTTTTGCTTAATTCTGATATGATGGGACTTGTACTATTCTGTGTTTGTCAGGGATGTCTGTGAGCAATTCGAACATACCTCTTGCAAGCCTGCTAGTGTTTGGTATGTTGCTGGGCGTCATCGTCCTTAAGATGCGCAACACCACCTGGTAAGAAGAGGCGACCACAGGAGAATTTTCCAAAATTCCTAATATGTCATAACATTTCATTTTTGCTGTGTTGTCCTAAGAATAACTAAGTTTTATCATCCTTTTGTCTTTCAGGGTGTACATAGTAAAGAAGATTCAAGGTCCACCCCTACCAGACCCTGGAAAATCAGCACGTTTTCAGGTACATTTATGCACTTTTCTCAAATTGAACTTTATAAACTGTGACAAAGCAAACTTGGATGACGTGTTACGTCAAACACATTTCTAGCAGTTGTGCACATAAATGAAAATGTGGAAACATTTTGTACCAGCAGGGCTTTCTTGGCATATTATTTACCTCACAACATGCAGTACATTTTGTGCAATATGCTGATATGCACACATGATTTTTTTTTTAGAAATACCTTTTTAAAAATGAAGTGTAATAATGAATCAGTACCTTTTTCCTCCAAAATGATTCTCATCTTCACTGATTGTATTGAGTTTGACTGCACCAAAATTTAACTAAAAAATTTGAGGGGCTAAAAATCGTTTTAAATAATTCTTATTGAAATGTAGTAAGTTGATATTATTTTATTGTGAAATGACATGTATTATTTTTAGACTTCAGAAGGTCCAAACACAGCTCATCATAAAGAAATATTTGTATCAAATGCAGATTTAATGGATAAAATTAGTTTAAATTTCCTCAGTATTATCCACATTTCTTATTCTTCTCTTCATTGTCTACCTTATTTTCTCCCACAGTCTTTGTTAAGCCCAAACCTCAGCAGTGAGCCATTCCATTCCTTCTTTAATCTTGAGGACATAATCTCACTTGATGCAACCTCCACAGTAGATGCTGTCACAATCAGTGAGCCAAAAGTGAAAATGATGCCAGAAAACTACAACTATGAATCCTCTTGTTCCAGCTTCCTCAACCCGAGTTACACTGAGCTTCGTTCTCCTTCCACTGTGTCCTCATTCACTATGGTGCCCTGTGCCATTGATGCTCCTTACAGGCCTGTTCTTAGCCAGGTTGAAGAAAAAAACACAAAACAGGGTAATAATGTAGCTGCAGAGAACGGCATGGAGATCATGAAGTTAATTGTCAATGGCAGTAAGAACAGCGAGGCAGTGAAGGTGATTTTAGACTATGAGAAGGTTGAGAAGCTCCAGATGGAGCGCCTTAGGCTCCACAGTGTGGATTCAGGCATGTGCAGCTGTGAAGAAGTCAGTCAGGAGAGCATGGAGGAAGATAGCATCAACATGACTGATGGACAAGATGAGGGAACTCAGAGCGAGGCAGAGAAGGAAGGAGATGGGATGAAAGCAGATGTTCAAAAGCTGATTGGGAGCAGTGGAGGCAAGTTGGGCAAAAACTCTATTCAGGTTTGTTTTGATTACAAAAGAGTCCCGATTCTGCAGGCTGAAAGTCCTGAGCTTCCAAGCCTGGATTCAGATGTAGAGCATGAGAGTCAGGAGGAAAGCATGGAGGATCAAGATCAGACTACTCAGTTCCTGTTCCTTCCTCATTCTCCAGGTGACTTAAAATGTTCCTCCTCACCATATTCTTTGATTTTCACTGAGTCAGATCTGGGTCCAAGTAATAACATACTTGAGAAGATGACTCTGATGTCCAATAGCATGCAAGTGGAGCCCTGTGGGGATGGCTACAAGTCAGTGAGACAGGAAGAGAACTGAGAACAGGCAGCAGGCTGTACAGTAGCATTGAAAACATTCGGCCCACCTAGATCTGCAGTCCCCGACCTTTTTAGCTCCACGGACCGGTTCATTATCAGGCAGTATTTTCACGGACCGGCCTTTAAAGGTGTGGCAGATAAATACAACAAAATAAAATGATACAACAGGCATGAAAACTAGGGTATTTTTTAAAACATAATAGCATAAATCCAATGTGTCCTCGCAACTTTGTTAGCTGCATCCTGGTGTTGCGTTATCAACATGATTAAACACCCTCTCCTCCCCCTGATGTTCTCTGGTCAATATGGCAATGTTTAAACACGCCCTTTAAAATAAGAGACACCAGAAATATAAAGTGCACAAAGAATACAACTCACCGTAACGCTGAATCAGTGGGAGCCCTGAGCCTGTTCTCAGTAATGAGACGGTCCCATCTAGGGCTTCCAGAGACGTTTGTCTTTTACTTGTTTTGCTGCTTGTGGTTTTATTTTTAGTGGTAACGTATCAAGTGACCTAGATAAGCGCTTTGAAACGCATCAAGAGTGAGTCATAGACAGATGTAGTGGAGAGAATCTGGTCATTTTTCAAAATAAATGTCGTTCAGACTCCGAAAACAAATAAAACGAAAATACTGTGAGTTAATTGTTCTTAATGTGCGGCCCGGTACCAAATGACCCACGGACTGATACCGGTCCATGGCCCGGGGCTTGGGGACCTCTGACCTAGATAATCAAAGACGATCAGATTATTATCAAAAATGTGTTGCTACGGAACATTTTATCTGGTTCATTTGGCATATCTGTTTCCAGTTTATCTATCATCACATGTAAAACATAAACATAAAAGTAGGTAAAAGAAAAGGAAACAGTTCAAGTAAATTAAAACTGTTTTTTTTTTCCGCTTCAAGATCTTTGATAACTGTTTTAAATGTGCAAAACATGTTTTTATTATCCTGTTAATGCTTAAAGCTGTGGTGTTATTATGTTGTACCTATAATAATTACTTTGTAATCATCTGCTTTTGCAAAATATCACAAGAAACATTTTCACTTCTTTTTGAATCTGTACCAGTATATTATGTTGGCTGTTTTATCGAACAAATTATTATGTTTTTGTTTTTTTTAATGAGTGGTTGATTGCATAAATGATAATGATGCTACTGCCTATAAGAAGCATTCTGTCAGTCAGTCATATGACTATCCCTGACTCATATCGAGAGAACTTTAAGTTGTTGGGATCAGATATCAACAACACCACCTACATAAGAAGAAAAAAAACATCACATCGGACACAGATGGTGTTTGCTGTAGGAGTAAAGACGCAGAGCAGCGGAGGAGGAAACATATGCACGTAGCCACATCCATTTCTGGTTCAGTTGTCAGGCAGACAACTACTTAGTATTTCAAGCTGTAAGGGAAGATGTGTTCTTCAAGGTTTTCATAGTTTAACACATAAAATAGACGCGTTTAAGTTAGCCACTCATCACTGAAGTAGAGTGGACTTTACAGACAGTCGCTTTTTTTTTTAAATGTCTTTGAATATAATGCATTTTTACTGTATGGGAGCATGTTAAAATCTGTTAACCTACAGATGTGGATGTATGGGACATGTATTATTTATGAACATTGCCTATGTACTAAACAATTAAGATTTTTTTTCTGGTTTTATTGTTGCTTTCTCTATAATGTATGCTATCAAGTTATAACTTTAGTAAATGTTGCACTGTAAATAAAAAAAAGTATTAAAAAAAACCAAGTGTTTTTTTTTTAAAGGCACAAATATCATGCTATGGTGAAAATAAACAATTAAACAAACCACACTGTTTCATTTTGGCTCACTAGGATTTCTTGTCCGTAAAATCAACATTAATCCAGCTTTGTTCCCGACAGATGTACCTGTTCTGCAGAGTTGCTTGGTTGCGTCACTGTTGCCAGGTGTTACCTGTTCCCAGGTGATGCCTTCAACATCACTGGGATGCACCTGACTTATTACTGCTCTGTTATTTTTAGATGTAAATATGCCTTACAGTTAGAAAGAATCATAGGAAACCTTTTGGAGCTTTCTGGATGTGTGGAGACAACTCGGCTTCTATCGGTGCGGAAATCCAAAAGAGCTTTGGGAACCTTTGGACTTACAAACAAAACAGGAGCTGCACTGTGCCTGTAAAAGCAACATGTTCTGCTGTTCACAAACCAGAAATTCTTAGTAAAAGCTTTTAGGTTGTAAATGTAGGCATCAGCAAACTCCTTGAGGATTGTACAATGATTCTTCGAGGGATTAATAACTTTGAGTGATTCAATGGCACTTGGGCACGGCTCAAAGAAATCCTTTTCATGTGACCAGGAACTCACACCTGCTTCTCTGAACAATGAGGTTTGTAATAATTTTAAAAAATAAGCTAAATCTATTGTCTCATATTATTAGAGTGACATTGTTGGAGTGTTTTACAATCATTTAGACATACAGGTCTTCTTCAGATTAAGCGAACAGTTTGTGTTTGTGGTTTTAGCCGGGCGCTGAAATCGAGACATGAAAAAGCTGCATTCGGGGCTTTCGTTTCATGATAAGTTTCAGGTTCCTTTTACTTAAAACCTCATCCTGTAGAGAGTTCTTCAGTTTGGCTGGACTTTGTGTTTTTACCACTGACATATAAATAATGCAACAGTAGTCTTAAAGGGAAACTCCACTAAACACACATAGTTTGGTTGCATATTTCAGAAGTAGATGCATATGTAGAAAAAGCTTTGACGTCAAGCAACTGCACTTGAGTCAGACCGTGCTTTTGTGAAAAATTTGAGCATGAAAAAAAAAAAGTGTGAAAACGAAAAACAAAGAAAGCTTATACCAGTTATTTGCTCTCTGCTCTTCCCCTCCACACAGATGCATGCTACCCTATAGCAAAACCTATACAGACAGTAAAACATTTATACAAGCTTTGTGGCATCACCTCAGATGCCTCATGTTGATCTTTTCTAGTTATGACATCTAATTTATTCGGCTATCAGTGGTAAAGAATAAATCTGATAGAGAACCATCAAGAAGAAGAAGAAAAATATACATTTATGGCCGCACTGCATCAGTTGTGATCCCTTATAAATGTTTGTTGTATGACAAAGTTGGGTTGCATGTTTCTGCAACCTCTCTTTTCCTAAAAGTTCTTGACTGAACATAACTTTAACTATGCTGATAAAATAAAAAAACAAATAAAAAACATGACACTTTAAGACTTAAACTTTCATATAGAGAAAACATTTATGAAATTAAAGGCCTAGCAGTTCCTGAAAGAATGTACTGCATATTGCTCGTCGCCTTTTGTGCCAGTTTTGAATTAAGATAATATTGTGAAATAATACCAAACGTGTGTTAGGAATGACCCTCAGCTACTACCACACCAAATTTTAACCCAACATCTGATGTTAATATGGATACCAGTAAGTTTTTGTTTGTTGAGCAGGGAGCGACTGTCACCCAAAGTAGGGTTCATCTGACCAGGGGGACACAGACCTGCAAGTGTCTGCTCGCCTTCTCCATCATCCTCATCATAGTCCTTATAATCACAGCAGCCGTACTAGCCTGGTACTTCCTGGGTGAGCAGTTCTTTCTCTCTTCTCTTTTAGTTACATCAGAGTGCTGTCAAATTTCTAAAAAACAAGTTCTATAGAGTTCTGTGTTCATATTTATAATACAGAAACATCTCACCTGTTGGATCGCTGTGTCACGATTTAGATATTTGGATTATTTATTTATTTTTAACTAATTTAGCAAGTGTAGTTTCACACTGACATGGCAAATAGTTTAAAGATAAAACTAGCACATCTAAACTCTAACAGCTCATGTTATAACTCAAAGCCCTGCTTTAGAGTGTTTGTATTTCTAAATACTACTCTTTGAACCCACATATTCAAATGTAGTTGGACAAACAACTAATTAATATTTAACTTACAAATTAAATGGCCATTTTTTGGTACTTTACCAGTGGTACAAGTGTTGCTGAAGGCTACACAAGCCCATGAAAATTTCCATGTTTCTTGAATGATGTTGCTATGAATCATGATTATATACACACATTGTTTTCTTTCTGTCTGAAAGAAGGTTGATTTTTATCTTGGTCCAGAAGTAGTCTGACTTTTAAAAATGGTGTCTGCCAAAGTTTAGTCCGGCTTTTGTATTCTTAATGCTTAGAAATGGATTGCACCTTGCTGTGAATCATCAGTATTTGATGCTTTGTGATATTGTTGGAGAAAATATACATTTACCTCTCTGTGTTGTTTCAAAACTCCTCTGTTGTGTTCCAGACCATGTATCTGGCCTGACCTAATCCTTCCACCCTTCACTTTTCTGGGTTAAATTTGTTTTCACATCATAAGGTTGGCTCAGGGCTCCTTTGACTGCATGTGGCCACTTCTCAATGCAAACATTACATCTGGCATTAATAGTTCACACCTCACCGTGACACAGCCTTTGAGTCAATTTTCTGATTCTATCTCGAGCGCTGAATTTGAGTCTGTTCATTAAAATGTTAATTAATGGAAATAAAGAGTTAGTACTTTAAGGCTAAATTATCTGCCTTTTCTTAGATAAGTTTGTCAGTGTCCAAACAAATGTATAAGTTTCCTGCCGATGCCTGCTCTTCATTTGTAACAGAATACAGGGTTTGGATGTTAGAGCCTCGTGTCAAGCAGCAGTATGCAGCCTACATAACCATCACCAACAGGAACTTCTCTGCTGAGATGTCCTCCCACAGCAGCCCAGCGTTCAAGATGGAAGCCAAGAGAGTCCAGAACACGGTGAGCAGGAACCATCAGCTCCTTTAGATACTGATTCAAACTAAAATCGTAATATCAAGATGGCTGCACATTTTACAGTTTTGTCATTTTCAAAATAACATTGCAGCCCTCTTATATTTTATCAAAAAGTTGGAATGAGATTACATCTGTCAGAGCCAAATTAGATTTGGTGGCAGGAGGCCCAGCAGTAGGAGCACATATATATATTTATTTCTAAATAATTTGCCTAAAATCAGCTGCTGGAACATCAGGTAGGTATTCATTTTCAATATAACACAGAACTCCTGTATGGACTGTCGGTCAATTAGCTCAAAATTATACTAATTTATGTAATTCACAAATATCTCGAAACAAAATAATCTCTATAGAGTTACCTGGAATCATTTTAATAAGACCATAGATGAAGAATGGAACAATCTGAAGCTGAGAGTTAAGATCTGACACTGCGTTTTTGTTTCCTTTAGATAAAGAAGCTAATGAAAGCCTCGTCCCTTTCTCAATATTTTAACTACACCACTGTCTTTGCATTTGGGTAAGTAGACTTCCATTTTTCATGAGGTATTACAGAAAATTAATGCTAAAACCGCAGTGAAAGAACCTGCAGTCGTTATGGACTGCCAGTATGTCTCATGCTGGGATGGGATCCAGCCTCTCCTCATCCTGAACAGAACAAAGTGATCACAGAGAATGAGTGAGAGACTGTGTGGAAACTGTAAAGCAAATTTATCCACCTGCCCATGAATAAACTACACCAAGCTTGGGTTATTTTTAGAAAATGAGGGAAAGATGCAAAACCGGCAGTCTGCAGAGGCATCTTTGCTAATTGTATCATGAAGTGTGTGCAATGTTATGAGGCTTCTCATAATAATACCAGTGTCAATATGAAGACGCAGTCTTCAAATAACAAGATGATATTACGGGTTGGTTTCTAACCTTTGCACTTATTTACAAAATGTATGTTATGGTTACAAAACCAAAATACTTTTAGTCGCTTCAGAGGGCAGTTAAGCACCTAATTCAGGACTGATATTTCAATAAAAGGTTGAGATATCTTGAAGATCTGTGCTGATTTATGGCTTGACTTTGTTTCTGTAGGGAAGGTAGTGTGGTGGCTCATTTCTGGATAGTTCTGTCTGTGCCCAGCAGCCATGTTGGGAGAGTCAAAAAGGAGAAGGTCAGCAGACACCTGGAGGACAGCCTGGTGCGGTACGCAGTGTCAGAAGTGGAACAGACAGCGAGCGTTGATGGCTACCTGTTCTACCTCCCCTCATTGTCTGTCAGTGGTGAGATGCCGAGTCTGTGTGTGTGAGAGAGAGAGAGTTACAGAAATGACAACCACAGAAAAGATTTATGTTAAATATCATTTTGATTTTTGTTCTTCTTTTTTTGCTCTACAGAAACCGACCCCAAAGTTATAGAACTTTTGAAAGCTTCATTTGGTATCACTTTTTTTATTCATTTTCATCTTCATAATTTTTCTTTGGTACAGTTTTTGTTGAATTTCATTAAAATTTTATTGCCATGCATTGCATCAAACAAAACACTTGCTTGAACAAAAAAAAAAAGAATGAAAAACACTAACCCAAATCTAAAACAGGTTGTTTTGAATGTAAGGCTGTGTTATCCATGTGCTATTCTCTTCACAAGCACAAATTAATTCAGTTTAGTAAAATAGCACCAGTAATATTTAATTTATCATATTTAATAATTTACCTGCATATTTAGTGGGTTCTGCTTTGACAGATCAGCTGGGGAGCAATAAAAACCTAAATCACAAGATTCCGTTTCAGTCCCATAGAATAACTCAGCTTCAGATCTCATTTTTGTTCGTTTTTTTTCTGCTCAGATTGTTACCGTTATCAGAAGGTGGAGTCCAGCAGCCCCGTGGCTCTCCGTGGCCCCGACACGCACCGCTCCTCCTGCCTGTGGCACCTCCAGGCCGATCCCGGGTTCCAGCTGGAGCTCCACATGGAGTGGCTGCTGCCTGAGTGTCGAGACAGGCTGGTGGTGTACAACTCGCTCATCCCCTCCGACAGTCATCTCATCACATCGTGAGTTTCTTTAACTTGGCAGGCTGAGTTTTTTTAGCTGCAGTTTCATTGTGAATTTATGCCCAATTTGTCCCATTGTGTTACGATTAGACCTCAATGGGGGCCAAAGCATATGTTGCAAGAATCTAAAATCCTTTTTTTTTTTATCATAAGTTGACATTTTTGCAAGCTGTATGAAGTTCATTTAAGACCTAACCATTTTCCCATTGTTTTCTGTTTTCTGTAATAATCCAAATCTCATGCAAAGGAAAAAGGTGTCAATGAGTTTCATGCAGCTAAATTGAAACTTTATCTTGGTCCTGTCATCTTTCCCTCTGAAGTGTGTATGGCTGCAGCAGACACGAGCGTGTGGTGAGCGTCCTGTCATCAGCAGAGTGGATGACGGTGGTTTGGAAACAGGGTCTTTACAATTACAAGGACCCTTTTTCTTTATCTGCACAAGCCTGGCCTCAACAGGGTGAGATGGAAATTGTCACGCAGCAGAAAGCATAAAAAAGAGAACAACTCTCAGTTTTGTTTTATGTCAGTAATGTTGAAAAAGAAACTTTTCTGACAGTAAAATGAAGTTAATAATAAACATACCAGAGGAAATCAGGAAGTGTGGGAGAAGAGAAGCTGCAAAACATCCCAGTTAAAATGCAGCTTTGACCTTTAACTCTGGTAACCTGCTCGCAAGTTCAGCACTTACACACTCATTTTTGTTCTATTTGCATCAACATCTTCTAAACTTTACTCAACTATATTTGTAATACAGCTTTAAAACAAAGGAACAACTTTTTATTATTGAGAAAAAGCAAGATAAAAAAGTTATTTAAGATGAAACATTTATGATTAATATGTTATTAAAGTATTTATTAAGAGTTAAGTTTTAAAAGATTTAAAAAGTTGCATTTTTTTGTATATTTTTAAATGTCATATTAACTTAAAGTACACACATTTATTAAAACTCAACCTGATGGATGTTTACTTGTTTGCAGCAAAATTCATGATAATTTGTGGTGTGAAGAAATGACGTAAATGTCTTGCATATGGTGGCAATAAATTTAGAGCCACAAAAGTCAGCTACGAGGAAAAGTATCTGTATCTGTGGTTTTATAGCAACTAATCTAGACTTTACAAGATGTGACTGAAAAAAAAGACATTTCACTTTGACCTGGTGGCCTCTGAATTTACTATACATTTATTCTTTAGAGCTTTTATATCGTGCTTTTATTTCATTGCTGATATTTATGCCCCATGGGGGAATGAATTTGTATTGAGGGTTTAAATTCCTCTCTCTTTACCCGTCTGGGGCAGCTGTGGGTCAGTCAAAATGATGTGTGCCCCTCTGTGTATGAATGGGATTTAAAGCACGGATTAGTCTCTATAGAATGATTTATTCACAGTAGAGTTGTAATAAAGTGCCGTATGAATCTGGAGGGGTAAATGAGGGCAGATTATGATGTAAAGCACTTTGAATAGCCTGGTTAGCTAGAAAGGTGCTATAAAAATACAGACCATTTACCTGTTTTTTATTCCTCAGACTGTAATTCTACCATTCAACTGGAAGCAGGACCAGGGCTCCAGGGGAGCCTAAAGACACCTTTCTTTCCCAGCTACTATCCTCCAAACACCAACTGTACCTGGACTTTTACTGTCAGTGACATCTTCTACTGAATACGATTCAGCACATAAAATATCTGAATATTGTTTATTTCAGTCTTGTGTCATTTCAGATGCCCAGCTCAGGGATGGGTTTGGCCCTGGAGTTTGAGGGCTACGAGCTGAGCAGAGCCAGTTACAACCAGGCCTGTACCCAGGGTCAGTGGATCATCCAGAACCGAAGGTAAACCCGGTCTAAATTAGTCTGAGTGGTTTGAGGTACCTTATCTTCAAAGGCTCATATTAACAACAGCCATTCGAGTTACAGATGCCATTTCATGATCTATTTGTTCTTAGCACAGTTTTATTCAGTTCAAATCCTTTTTTAAAGGTGAACTCAATCAATATAAATGTCTTTCTTTTTTTAGACTCATACCTTACTTCAGGACAGTTTCTTTCTTTTTAACGCAGACAGACAGCCGTGTGTAAAGAGATTATTTTTATTTTTC
Source organism: Kryptolebias marmoratus (assembly GCF_001649575.2). Classification (NCBI taxonomy): domain Eukaryota; kingdom Metazoa; phylum Chordata; class Actinopteri; order Cyprinodontiformes; family Rivulidae; genus Kryptolebias; species Kryptolebias marmoratus. The sequence goes on from NC_051432.1 coordinate 19,027,120, forward strand.
CATGCAGCGTGCAGATTCTGCCTCACAAAAGGGCAGAGGTATTTTAGGCTGAGGTTTACTTCGTCTTTATTCCACTGCATTTCAGACACCACATTCAGTCGACAACAGAAAATGAAACACTAATTACATATATTGATAAACTAAGGAAATTTTTGGTACTATAATTAAGTCTGTTTACTTTTATAGCACATTTAATAGCAGCCAGTATTGACCAACATGCTCCAGCAAAATCACACGGAAAGAAAATGTAAAAAGTGGGAAACGATGCACAACAGCTTCATAATAAATGCAATCTTTATGTCTGATTAATAAACTTTAAGGATTATAAAAAATCCTTGTTCAAGTGAGTTCCAAAGATCCTATCCCTGGGCAGAGATAACTTGATTTCCATGTTTCTGTAAGGTTTGAGAAATAACAACTCAAATATCTTTTTTTTTTGAGTAATAAAATAGATTCTTTCACTTGCTTTAATGATAAGTAGGGAAAAATACTGCAGTTGACTAAAAATAAAAATCTCATAAAATGTATATTATTACTGAGCAGCAGGGGGCAGCATTGTCTCATCTGATGATTCTACTACCCTATCTGCCATTTTAATTTCAATGTATAGATATTTGTGTACTTTCAGAATGACAGCTTTTGTTTTTTAATCTTTCCTCCCCTAAAGAATATTTGTCATAATCGTGAGGAGCTTTAAAACTATTTATTGTGATATACAGTAAATGACAGGTCACAGGTCTTTTGTTTTCTCTACATGAAAACACACATTTCTGCTGAACTTCAGTGTCTTCTGCTCTTCACAGACTGTGTGGGACCAGGGGTCTGCAGCCCTACTGCGAGCGCCTCTTTCTGCTCTCAAACACAACCACTGTAACCATGACGTCCGATGTGTCCCTCACCGGGCCGGGCCTTCAGCTGCACTACAGCATCTTCAACCTGTCAGACCGTAAGTTGTGCACGCAGGGGAGAGAGTCAAGAAACCCAGTTTTCTCTAAAAAACAATGTTGCCTTGTGTTCACTGTTGTGCCCAGCTTGTCCAGGTCAGTTTCTGTGCACTGTGAGCGGCCTCTGTGTTCCTCTGTGTGACGGAATCAAGGACTGTCCCAACGGGCTGGACGAGAGGAACTGTGGCATGTAGTTTCTTTGCTTTTAATTGATGGAAATAGTATTCTTTGAGTTGTATTTCCAAATAAAAAGAGAAATTTATTCATGTAAAAATCAAAAGGAAGTAAAACAGCTGAACACACACACACACACACAACAAGGCTCTTTGTTCAGTTTTAATCACTTTGTACCCACACACTACTTGTGAGGCCACTTGTGATACTTCAGGATATCTGAAGGAGCAGGATTCATATTACAGATGCAGCTGAAGGGAAGACTGTTTGAGCAAACAAAAGCCAACGTGTGACTGATCAGTGAGTGTGCTGCAGAAACCCGAGCTGGATCAAAACCAAAGGGTGAAGCTGATCTGCTCTGATGGGCTAATTATCTCTAAAATTTATGAATCTGCTAGGCAAGGCAAAACAAGTTTACTTGTGAAGCACCATTTGTACACAGTGCAATTCAAAGTGCTTTACAGGGAAATACATTACAAGAAGAAATTATATTTAAAGATGTGAAATTTTATAGAATTATATTAAAATCTAGGCACTACATAAAAAACAAAACAATAAAATACATTTTTAGCAAGGAAATAACAAAGAACTAATAAAAATGAACTCATATTCAAAGGAAAGCTGCAGAAAACAATATTGTTTTCAGTTCTGACTTATAGGAGGTTTCCCACAGGTCAGGCTTTCAGGAACTTGGTTTCAGAGTTCAGTAGCAAAGTAATTAAATGCTTCCTCTCCTTGTTTAGTTCTGGTCCTGGGGACACTGTGTGAACTTGTCCCTGATGACCTGAAGGACTTACTGTAGAACTGATAAGTAACTCTGACCATTCAGTGCCTTAAAGACCAATAACTAGAGTTTAAAGTCTGGGCTGCTGTGACATTCAGTTCAGATTTTCTGGTTTTGGTCAGGACTCTAGCAGTAGCATTTTGACTGAGCTACAGCTGCCTCACTCAGTTTTATCAACACCTATAAAGACACCATTACAATAATTACATACACCACTTTTTATGGCCCATTAAGAATGAAATCCCTTAATTCCTGCAATGTTCTTAAGATAAAAAAGCTGTTTGGAAAGCTACCATGCTCTTATCAACTAAATTTCAGTTAATTAACCATACTAAGTAGGCTAAAATGTATAAATATGTTACTTTCATAACACTCCTGTGATATAAAAGTATGTGCATAATATTATTTTATTGTCCTATGTCTTAATGGTTTAATGGTTTGTGTCTTTGAATGCAACCTAATAATTAGAAGCACTTGCAGACTAACACCTTCTCCTGCATGTCTCAGTGTGCGTGGCACAGTACACGTGCCCGGAGGACAGTCAGTGCATGGACTACTACAAAGTGTGTGACCAACACCCAGACTGCCCCGAGGCCACAGATGAGATGAACTGCACTGATGGTAACACACTCACCTCCACAACTTTACACATTAACACTTAAAAGAGGGTCATGGCCTCCAGCAAATCCCTCACCAGTGATAATCTTTGGACTTTTCAGGGGAGTATTCCAGAGCAAACACTCTGCTTGTACTCAGATATGACATGATTAGTAAGAAAATCAGGATGAGTTTAATTGTCCCTAGCAAGTTCATTTAACATCTTTACAGCAAAGCTTTAAATACACAGTGTGTGGGTCTGGATGTGTGTGTGTGTTCAGGTGTGGAGTGTACGGATATGACCTACGTGTGCGCTGATGGAACATGTCTAAAGAAGCCAAATCCTGAGTGTGACTCCGTCACCGACTGCCCAGACGCCTCAGATGAGAAGCAGTGTGGTGAGATCTCACACACATCCATCTGTATTTTCACTGATTCAGTTCCTATAATGACAATTCTTAAGGTTTCTGTCAAGACAGAATCCTGCTGTTCACACGGTCCTTTTGGTACCTGCTGAGCATACGACTAACAGCGATGCTGATGGGTCAACTAGGCAATGAACACGATTGTTTGCCAAGAGAAATCTATAGCATTATGAGAAGAATGTATTTCAGTGCATTGTGGTGATCTTTTTTTTAGTTTTTAATTCTTACTCTGTTTCGCTGGAGTTAAAAATCAAAACTGTGATCTTTTTCTGACTGTGTTTGAAATGTGAATAGAATGTAACCAAAAAAAGAATATATATATTTCAGGTTCTCAAACTGGATATTGATTTTTCAAGTAAACATTTCTGAATGGCATTTCCTCCATCATTACACAGGGAAAACTGTCTTTTAGAAGGAAGAAAATGCACTGATAACACTTGTGACAACTAATTTTTCCCCCTTCATTTAGAACCTTAAAAATGGTTTTATTTATACTTTGAATTACAATTTTTAGATTTCCTGAACAATTTTATTAAGATTTGTTTGTACATAATGTCAACGTGCCTTTACAGTTGGATGAAAACGTGATGAAATGGGTGATTTTCAACTTGTAAAAGTCTGATTAAATAGCTGTACATTTAAACACTCGGTTGCAGATGTAACAAAGTGTGTGTGTGTGTTCAGAGTGCGGCCTGAGGCAGTTCTCCAGTCGCATCGTTGGGGGAACCGACGCCTCGGAGGGAGAATGGCCGTGGCAGGCCAGTCTACAGGTGCGGGGCAACCACATCTGTGGAGGTGCCCTGATCTCCAGCCAGTGGGTGGTGTCTGCAGCTCACTGCTTTTATGATGATCAGTAAGTGCACCAATCAGGAAAGGAGGAAGTTTGACCGAGACTCTTTGTTGTTCAGATGTTCAAATACCATTGAAGTTTGTTGCTCAATGTCTGAGTCTCTCTTTTAAAACATAAATTAGGATTATCTTTGTGTTTCTTCTTAATCTTCGTCAATCCTGCTGAAGGGTTGGGCTTTAGCTGTGACAACTGTCTGACTCAGAGTCAGTCTGTATTTATGTTCTTATCTGCAGCTGTCTTTCAAACACAGCGCTAACTGAATGGACCGTGGCCAAAAAATAGAGCTGCAACATTCTGCAGAGGATTAACAGTCCTACCTAATTTCCTTGCTTGGTGATTAAAGGTTTTTGGCGCGTTCACTGACTCTCTGCATTTCAAAGGATGAAGAGGATTAAAAAGGGAAAAAATAAACAGTTACTTAAACATTTGTTATGTTGATAGGAAAAATATGTGCTTACAGCCTCTGTGAAGCACCTGTTTTCCTTGTCCGCCCGCTGCAGACTTTATTCCCCCTCAGTTTGGACAGTTTATCTTGGTAAACTGCTGCTCAACCGGAACAGCCCAACAGAGGAGGTGGCACGAGTCCAACACATCCATCTTCACCAGTACTACGACGATGAGTCTCACGACTACGACCTGGCCCTGTTGAAGCTGGACCGCCCAGCGTACACGCTGCTGACGGGACACTCTCGGCCCGCCTGTCTGCCGCCGCCCACCCACCAGCTGGAGCCGGGCCTGCTCTGCTGGGTCACCGGTTGGGGAGCCCTGCGAGAAGGAGGTGAGCTGCAGGGGCTTGAAAGATCTTGGGAAGAAAAGGATGCAGTGTTTGGCATTGAAGTGGTGGCTTCTATAACAAATGGGTTTTGGTTTTGAAAGGTTATAGCTTTGGTCAGTAATTATAATTAAGCCATTCCAGCTTCCTGTTTTCACAGGCTATATGTTTTATAAAAACACTCATTGAAAGTTTCACAAATTTATGATTGATTGCCATCCTTCCATCCATTTTCTTTACCTGCTTCTCCATTCTGGGTCGCAGGAAGCTGGTGCCTATCTCCAGCAGTCTATGATCGAATGTTTTAAATTAATTTTGTTTGAGTGATTTTTGTGGTCCGCTACACAGTAAACAGAGAAAAATGAAGAGTAGGAATGGGTTGTGACTCAGGTTTATAAATCTGTAGATTTGTGCCCTTATTCTCACATCTCTCAGGTGTGCCATTTTCCATTTACCTAGGAGTTTGAAACTTGGGAAGGTGTTCCAGTTTTAGGCCAGAAAACCATAATTGTTGAGCTCAGGATTCAAGATTATTGTTATTAGTAAAAACTAGCTGATAACCATGTATTTTTAAGGATTTTATGAATTTAATTTCTGCAATAACATGCACCCTGATAAATATTGTATGTGTGCAGCTAATTTAATGAGAAATAAATCATTAAAGAGTAAAAATAAAGTTTATTAATGCAGTTACTTCCATTTTTCATGTGTCAGGCAGCAATAATGGATTTTTAAATTGGACTAATTTGACTTTTCAAGTAAAAACTTGACTTTAGGGGGTATCCCAGTAATTTTCTTACTGATTGTAATTTGGATGTTACTCATTATTGTGATCAATGAAACACACTGCTGTAATATTTTTTAGCTCTACATCTTGTTATTGTTACTGATGTTGTTGTAATTTTTAAGTGTACAGGGCAGTGGAGCTAAAAGTTTTAATCAAGTAGGAACAAACAAATTAAGTACATCAACATTTGATCAGGGAAGCTGCCAGTTTAAACTTTATGACCTTTTCACAAGCAGAGCATCAACAGCACCAGAAAAATAATTCCAAAAGTCTGACTTCATCTTAGAAACCCAGTTTGTTTCTTCTCTCTTTGTACAAGAAAATAATGAAAGAATATTGATGTGTCAACGGTTGCTGCTTGACATTAACCCTCTGACCTCCTCCAGGCAGTGCCAGTAACGTGCTTCAGAAGGTGGATGTTCGCCTGGTCAGTGAGGAGGACTGCGTTCGCTCCTATGGCTACCTGGTCACTCCCAGGATGCTTTGTGCCGGTTATCGCATCGGAGAGAAAGACGCCTGTCAGGTACAAAAAGACATTAACAAACAGCAGAACAAAGTGTTCATTTCATAATTTTATTCAGATTTTCTTTCTGTTATTTTGTAATCAAGAAAGGATTATATACTGTATGTCAGAACACAGGTTGTTAATTAATAAACTCTACAGTATATTTTTGACTTTGGTTTGAAAGCCTGCAGCATCATTTTAACTCAGTTTTCCCCTCAAAAATTGAACTTACTTTTATTAAGAGGACAGAAACAAAACTTTTTTGAAAAAGGCCTACCAGTCAGCCATAACATTATGACCTAGGACAAATTAATGTAGTGAAACGGCTGATATTGTGTTCTGGAAGGGAAACCTTTAACCTTTCTTTCCCATAAATGCCACTTTGACATTTACACAAACATTTTATAGACCAGTTTCCTTCTTCCCCCACCACCATACACACCTCCACAACATGTCAAGGTCCTTCCGCTTGTCCGGAAGAACCTATTCAGGTCATAATGTTATGGCTGGCTGGTTTAATCCCATCCTTTTTTTTTCTTGTTGATGATTATAGTTATGTTGTCTTGTAAAGATGCCGAAGTCTAACCGCTGATTCCTGAGTGTAACTTGTCTCTTTCAGGGAGATTCTGGTGGTCCGCTGGTTTGCCAGGAGCCGTCAGGACGCTGGTTTCTGGCCGGAGTGGTGAGCTGGGGCAAAGGCTGCGGCCGACCAGACTACTACGGCGTCTACACTCGCATCACCAGACTCACTGACTGGATCAAGCAGGTCATCAGCAACCCCTGAGCCACTGAGGCTCATTCACAATAGGACATAAAGTTCTGATTGTTTTTACCAAACAACCCAATGGTAACATGCAAAAAAACAAAAAAACTTAGGTTCAAATAATTAAAGTTCATGTTAATATTTATGCTGCATCCTTCAAAACTGATATGAAGTCTTTGCAAACTGTGTCCAGTGTTGTTGTTTAATAATTGGACAAATTGACAGTTTCTTTCCAAATAAAATAACAATTTTCACTATGTTTGCTTGTCTGGCTGAGAGTAAATATTAAATTTGATGGGACCTGCACAAAACTAAAAGATGAACGGAAGTATCATTAGGTCCAACAGAATAAACATTGGGGATTTCACAAACGAGTCAAGCAGTTGGTATGCCATTTTTGTGAGACTTTACAATGAATTAATCCACTTAAAACCTAGAAAGTGGTTTTCTTTTATGCAAGAAGTTTTCCTAAATTTACAGGGAAACACTTAAAATTCTATTAAATGTATCCGTCAATTACCAACTACGAGATTTGTGGGCAAATAAAACACAGTGAAAGCTTTTATTTATTTTTTTCTTCTGTGCTATAAGAAATCTTTGCACACCTACTTGCAACAAACTGACAAAGAAATGCAGAATATTTGGCGAAGCTGGAGAGAGTAAAGGAGCTGGAGGAAGATTTCATCATCTGTTACTCTTGAAAGCAATCCCTCCTGAATACAAACAGTCTGAAGTATGATGAAAGCAAACAGCTTGGGGCATGGATGCTGAAATCATCCATATCCAAGATGTCAACTAAAAAAAAAAAGCATCATTTACACAATTTATGGGCCACTGGAAATTTATGCAACTGCAGCCATGATAATAATTTATTTATGTTTTCTGTCATCTGATTTTCTAAGATACAGTGCAGGTGTGAGGTGTAAGACGTGCGTGAAAGCGTCCCTCACTTCGGCTGGTTGTTCATGAATTATTATTATTTTTTCTTTCATTCCAACCTGGAATGAAAAAGCTTTTGTTTGCAGAAGATATATTTGCTTCTAGGCAGAGTGTACTCATCCATCTCCCTCTTCTTTCGTTGTGGAAATGAGTCGGTATCCTCGGGGGATGTTTCAGTGTTCTGAAGTTCCCATTTTCAGTGCAGTTGATCTTTTATTAGGCCGTAAACCATGGTAGCAGTTCTGCTCTATGAAGCATAACTACAGGTCTAAAACTGGACTCTGGCGCCCACAGAGACAATCCATCTCTGCAGTTGGCCTAAACAGTTATGTTCAGTACTTTTCAAATTTCCTTTTAAATATAGTTTGAAGGGTCAGATGTGTTTCTTTAACAAATCAAGGCTCAAAAGTATGTGTTTAAAAGTGACAAGCATGTGACTACAAATCTATTATCATAGAAAATGGGACTTAAACCCACAGTCCACAGACTGAAGGGCTTTTAATTCAGGTGCAAAAGTAAGAAATTCAAAATGCTGCATCGTCCCATGTCAACTTCTGCAACTGAAACTCCCAACAGGAAGGTAAACAAAAACAAAAAAACAAAACAAACCAGTTGTTTTTATCTTTAATTGGATTTTCAACATCTACCAGAAACTAGACCATCTGAGGAGTGAGAGGTCGATAAACCGTCACAAAACTCCCAGCTTTGCAGAAAGCATTCCTCATTATAAGATTCTGATACAAAGCTCTTATTTTTTTATTCTCAAAAAGATGTGGCTTCGGCTTAAAAATGTGTTTCGGGATTATTTGTTCTCGTCTTTAATCAGCCGCACCAGACTCAGCCTCTGGATGTTTTCAGGTCATTGATCGACAACTGTGCAAAGAAGGAGGGGTGTCAGACATAAAAAGCAAACAGACAGCGGGATAAAAGTGGAGCAGCAGCTCTCTCAATATGCTCCAGGACCGTAATATACTGCTGGACTTAATGTCATTTGGTTGCAGTTCAAATATGCAGTAAAAAGCTACAAAGTGTTTTATTACAAACAACAACATTTTACATGGTCCACACTCATATAACACATTTCTAACCTCATCTAACTGCAACCAAGTGTTTTACAATCTCTGTTGTATCTGTGCACTCTATATTTGCGATGCTTTTAACCCTCACTTACTGGATGTTGAGAGGAATGGAGAACTGCATGTTCAGTGACAATTCCTATCGTTTTCAAACCATAATATTTTCGAGCTTTAGTCTTGTGTGTGGCTGAGTGATTGTGTGGTAATAACCTTATTTCCATCTAGTGGTTTGCTTGCTGCCCTAAAGGCTGCAGTATTAAAACATGTCCACTTGACTCTCTCTGTGGAAACAGTGGCTTTGTTCTGACTGGGGACGCACAAATCAAATTTTTAGACTCAGAGAAAACCTGAGCATGTCACTGACTGCAGACAAAGAACAAATGCACTCAGGCAATCATCTTAACTAGGATATAAAAAGCAACAAACACATCCAGGAGCATGAAGGGAAGTGACTTTCTTGCAGAGAAGAAAACACAATTATAATAAAAGGGTGTATATTTTTCTCTCAGCGTGAAGGTTTTGTTATATATCAGTTGCATGTTGAATATTTATCCAGCTGCATTAAATTCAGCTATCAGACGTTATTCAAACGCTGCTACTTTTTAAAAATAAAACTTGCATACCTGGAAGGAATGCATATCGCCTGCTGTCTTGCATGCATACATTTTTAACAAAGCCCTTGCACAGTTTGTGTTCAAAGTATGTGCTGTGGATGACTCTCAGCTATGACCACACCAAATCTTAGCTCAAAATTTGTTTTGTTTTCTAATACAGAAAAGTTTGGGTGGCCATCTTGAATCGGACTGACTCCAAAAGTTGATCAGCTGTAGCTGTACATCAATTCTTTACTTTCTGTGAGTTTCATTAGAATCCATCCAGTTGGTTATGAGATATTTTGCTAACAGACACACAGGCAAACAAACACACAGGCGCTTACATGATCACCCATCTTTTATCACAGCTGGCGATAACCATGCCCCTCTACTGGAGATGGTAAAGGAGGTACACAGAGAGCTCCTTTAAGTGTTAATACAAGGCCTTTATTTAAAAAAAAACAACTGATATTAAAGTTCAAGCAAAAAGCACAAATATCTACGGTGATTCAAAAGAGTGTATTACACCGTCCTCCAGTTCATATCATGGATTTATGTTGTTGGAGCAGAGCTTCTGAAAAGTGCACTTTTACAACCATCTTTAATGACCTGCTGTGATGTGGTGTTTTTCTGTCTTTTTGGTTTTACTGTCTTGAAGTTTGCAGTGATAAATCTCTGTTTCATTTTACATTTGATCCCCAACAAAATACTCTCAGTCTGACTTTTTTTTTTTTTTTTTAATATTCTGTTTATTCAAGCCCAAAAAGGCAGGTTGTGGTTTTATGAGAGCTTTCCTGCTTCTGTGATTCTGTTCATGATAATGTTTACCTTTTCTTAAGAGTCCTGAAGCCGTGAGGAGGTTCAACCTTTTTGCAGCGTGTCATGTATCGCTGCACGTTTTAATGCTCTCTGAAAATTAAATGCTCTCTAGAGCCAAACTGGATAAACAGCTACCTGCCTATCTGTCTGGATGACAAACCTTAATGGATCCTTCAAATCCTGACAGGAGAAAAACACCTGGTGGCACTTTGTCATGAATACTCACAGTCTGCTAACAAAAGATTCAGTGGAAAGCATTATTCAAAGTCAATCCTGTGGAAAGCAGCCGCAAAAAACACACACAAAAAAACCCAAAAATCAACCTGACGCTAAAATCTGACAGTAGAGGACTTTCTTAAATTTTATTTTAGATAAAAAGAACAGTTTGAATCAATGATTAAGTTCAACTTTGTCATTTTTCACAGCTGGAGCTTTCATGTCATCACCGGGTTCAGTAAGTTTACTGTAAGACTGTTGCACAATGAAACTGCTTTTGACTTAACGCAACGCAGAAAGCAAGAGCCAAGTCAAATTTTTTTTTTTTCTTTTGCACTTTTTTCTGCAACTTTCTTATTTCTCTTTTTGTATTCTTCCCTCCATTGCTCCCCTGGGCTCCTCTCCCTGCAGTGATGAGTTCAACAGCTGAGGGCTGTGCGTGTTTTCGCAGCGGTTTAGGTTTATCTTGAGAGCAGTGGTTAGAACCGAGGAGAAGGAGGACGTGGGAGGAGGGTGTTCAGCGTCTGCAGAGGTTCAGGAGGAAATATGAGGAGAGAAGAGACAAAAAGAATTTGAAACGAGAGAAACACAAGGAAAAGGGCATGCAGAACTTTTGAAGAACTTATTTTCTACATTATGCATCCTCAATATTCTAAAGCAAACTGCTGCATCCTGTACTTCTACCCTCCAGATTTCTGCTACTAAATAGATGTTTATGTATTATTTTTTTAAACAACTGACTTCCTATCCATTTATAAAATCCGCTAAAACATCTAAAACCATATTGCAGCTTAAATAAACTCTACATGTAAAATAGCTAACACCTTCAGTGATCTCTATTTTCTTGAGTTTCTCTGAAGCGAGGAGAGTTCAAAGACAAGGGAAACATTTCTCAGCTTAAGTTTTTTTTTCTATAAAGAGATGCAGAAAACCTAAGTAAACACTGGGTTTCATTTCCTGAGATGTAGAACGGTGCTGATATTGGAAGAGATGAAAGGAGTTGGCTGTAAAATGATCAATTTTCAATAAAGAAAGCAAAAGAACAGTCGTACGAGTCAGGGAAATTCATAAAAGATGGTGCAGTGACGAAGCAAGGCGGTGACAGCTGACGTGACGTACGAGAGAGTGAAAGAAGAGTTTCTGAAAGAAGCGAGAGCAAAAGACTGAGGGACCGAAAGTTCATTCAAAAAATGTTGAAAGAAGAAGAAGGCAGGAGGAGGATTGTTTGGGGGGCTGAAGCAGAAAGAAAATGGTCCAGAATCTGTACAGGCTGGAAAACCTCACGAATCAAATAGACAGCATGACAAGAAGATGAAAAGGATGACAGAAAGTGAGGCTGTGGAGGTGGTGAGCTCTGAGCGCAAGAGATGACAGAAGGACGAAAGATGGGAAAACTGGAAAGAGTGAAAGAAAAAAAACGGGATGAGGAGAGAAAAGTGATGGGTGCAGAGTAAAGGAAAAGAACTGGAAGGAGCATTTAATAAAAACTCTGAACAGTATTAAAACATAGAAAAATGCTTTTTGACCACATTCTTATCAGTCAGACTCCAGAATCTCTTATAGGCTAGTCATTCATTATAAAGCAAATGATTAGATTTATTATTATCATTTATTATCAAAGATAAGCAATAAAAATATTCAACAACCAAACAAAGAAACTAACATGTAATCTTGATTAATACAGAAAATACAAAGTATTTGCCACTCTTATGAAAGAAAAGCGGCGGAGCACTGACCTTGTAATTATATGATTTAGGAGAAACCTTAGGAAGTTTGGCAAACACATTTTTCTTCAGGATTCTGTGCAGTCAGTTGTATAAAGGTTATTTAACTTTGGTCTTTTATAAAGTGACTGTTTAAGTTGGAGTATCAGCTTTTCTTGTTAACATAACAGAAAAACGTCCGGGTGAGGGAAAAGGTGTCCGTGTTATCGGTTAGCTGGACTTTATTAATGAGAGGAAGTTCATTTAAAGTGCGTTTGCTGGTTATGGGTTGCCCCTTCTATCTGGGCAGACAAATAAGTTCATTAAATGCATGATATTAGGTGGAAAGCCGAGTTTAAATAAAGCAACATGCTTTGCTGGCTTCACTTCTTTGGGGAGGCAGTTTAATAAAAGTTGAAAAAAAAAAAAAAAAAGGCTTTTTCCGTCTTTGTGAGTGTGTGTGTCGGTCCAAATTACTAATATGGAAACATTTACCTTGTGCGATTCACTGTGGGCTGAAGAAAGGCTGGGTCACATGACAACCAGAACCCCCCTCGTCAAAGTTTCAGACAGCTCCATCTGGAAGAGGATGAATCATTCCTCACATAAAGACAGAAGCCCCTACTTCAACATGCACTTTAATTTAGCAAAAAAGGAATCCTGTCAGAGCCTGGGGGTGGGGGAAAAGTTGTTCTGTAATTTAACTCGCTTCATCTTTCACCTCTCTGACCAAGTTATCTTGACAACACCACTGTTTTTTGTTTGTTTTGCACAAAGAGGCCAAGGATCTGACGAGTGGATGAAAAGGACGGTATGCATCTAGAGAAACTGCAATTTTTTTTTGTGAAAATGCAGGGCGAATGTTGTGCCCTGAATGACTTTGCTCAAATTTACTGAAGAAGCTGCAATGGAGTGGTTACTACTGTGTAAAACTTAAACTGTGCAAACGCTTCAACTTGATGGTGTAGCTGTTGACGGTCCCCAAGCAAACCACCATGTTTAGGAAGAGGGAGCAAACAGAGATGAGCTGACAGAAAACTTCACTGTCAAATGCCAGGAAGACAACGCTGAATCTGCAGAGGGTGAATATCCAACCTTGAGTCCCTCTAGTGGTCTGGTGCACTTCTGTTTTGTGGAGTAAGTTCGCAGGTTTTCTTAGTTGCTGGTGTTTTAAGTGTTTTTGGTATTTTGCAGCATTTTTTTCTTTGTATTCCTTTTGTTGGTTGTATGTTTTTTCCTTCTGTCTATTTTCTGTGATTGCAGCATTTTTCTGTTCCATTTGCTTTGTTGTGTTTGCATCATTCTTGTGTTTGCAGCACGTTTCGACGTTTGCGGCGCATTTCCACCTGTCGACCACCATAGGTTAAAGCTAAAACAAGCTGAATGTTAGCTGAAAGCCAAAAGAAACAAAACAGTAGTTTAAAACTAAATGTAGCAAAAGACTAACCAAAAGTTAAAAAAATAAATAAAAATTGCTAGCTCCAAAGCTTAAAGTATCAAAAAGCTAGCTGGAAACTAAAAGTAGTACAGGAAGGCAATGCAGACACGCACAAGAGACAATATTTTTAAGATATATTTATGTACTTATATGTGGAAATATTTGTAAATAAAGTTAAATACTTAAAAAAAATAAAAATTACAAATGCACGGCAAAAGTCCTCTCCTGAATGAGCTGATGGGTTTGAGATATGAATGTTAAAATAGCACAAAGTTAGCAGAAGTTAGACTGCACCAGGAACAGAACAGTGTGAAAACTGAATCAACATTCACACAATAAAGTTAGTAATTAAAGAGTGTATGACAGCAGATAAAAGGCAGTTATACTGGGAATAAAACAGCGACTGGAAGAACAAAAATCTGTTAGGTGAATTAAGAAAATGTGCTTTTGCTTAAAATAAAGTGTTGGCAGAGGAGGGATAGGGAGGACTCAGTGAGCCATATTTCTTTTCTTTTTTTATGATTATTCCTACATGCCACTTTTAGCTCTTTGTTCCAAAACAAACATCTGGATGGATGACACCAGCTGTTCAGATCTCCCCAGCTGTGCAGTTTACACAGAAGGATGATTGTGTGGAGAAGTGAGGTGAGCTCAGGTAGGATAATGATAACCTCAGGTAGGAAAACAGAGGATATGCTGTGTTATAGACGTCTGTCCTGTGTGTGTGTGTGTGTGTGTGTGTGTGTGTGTGTGTGTGTGTGTAGACAGAGCGGGAGGGAGTGTGTGTGTGTGTGTGTGGTGGGGGGGAGTTAAAGGGAGAAAAAGTTTCCTCTCAGTGGTTCCACCTCTCAATCTGACAGCAGCGGCTCGTCGTTTCCTCCTCGACTGCGGAGAAGAAGAAGAAAAAAAATAAAAACCCACCAGGTAAGAGAAGCGACCACACACTCTTCACATAATGTGACAGCGACCTGGACGACAGTGTGTCCGCATCAATCTGCAGGCTAATTCTCTGCAGACAGAAACGGGAAGTGGGGTAGGATAGATGTCAAAGAAGAAGAAAAAAGCGAGGAAGGAGGAAAGAAAAGAGGAAGAAACAGCCGGCGGCGCGCTTGTGCGCTTGCTTGCAGAGACGTGCAGGATTATAGAAGTTATTCTCAAATCGCCAACTCAGCAGAAGGTTTTTCTTTCTTTTCTTTCAAAGTCAGGTTACAGTAACTCCGCCGTGCAGGTCCTCGCGCACTGCCCGGCTTTGTGTGTGTTTGCTCTGTGTGTGTGTGTGTGTGTAGTTTATCCGGACTGCAGCTGCGTGCCAAATTGATGCTCAGGCGCTGTTGTAGACGTGGCTCCTTCACCATCCTGACTGCTGGATCCTGCAGCGTGGGCTCCTTTTATTAGGCTGGTGGATTCAAGGGACACATGTTGGAAACTTTTTTAGCCACAAGCTGACAAACCTTCCTGCAGCTTTTTGGCTGTGCAAAAGTTGTAAACCTTTTTTTTTAAACAAATCTTTTTTTTTCTTCCAAGCACACAGACTTTTTTTTTTCCTTTAAAGTGGTCCAAAACACAAGTTCTTTAAACTCCCTGAAAGTCTTGCAGAGTCTTTGTTTTTACCAGACTTTGGCTGCTTTTTCACTCTATTTATCTATCTGGCCATGGGAACCCATTATGCAGTGTGACCCTAAAACGAGACAAGAGGAAGGCAAAACAAAAAGTGTCAGGGCTAGAAATCAATGTAGAGGAGACTGACAGCATCTGAATGTTATGTCTTTATAAAAAAAGAGGGGAGACTCTTGCAAAGACCTGCCACAAGACCTGAGAAATGCATTATCCTTCAGTTAAAAACCAACTGTGTGTCAGGTTTTCAGCATATATCCTTTTGGGAATCTTATTTGTGCTAAAAAAAAACAATTTTATGTTTGTTAAACAATGTTATTGTTAATATTTTTTATAGATTCAACCAAAGAAATTGGAACAACTTGTGTCTTTGTAACCAGCTGCTGATAACAAGCCAAGGAGCCTATTTAAAATAGATTTTTGCTGAGTTGTCTGTTATCTATTGACACAGGATTATTCCTTGAGTTCAGGAGCCTTTTCATGCCTGAATGGGGGGGGTGAGGGAGAAGGGGTGGATCGGTTGTTTTATCTTTTGGCAGTGTCATGAGACACCCAAGTGTCTGCTCTTAAGCACAGAAAAGCTATGTTAAATATGTCATCTGAATGAAAACATCCTTGAAACTTATTCCTCCTGTAAGATTCAAGGATCTTCAACCAGTTAGTTACAGTTCTATTCTGTCTGAGGTCAGTTAACCTTTGTTTTGGTCTATTGATCTATTTTTCTGTTTCAAAGTAAGACAAATACTGGACTGGTATCAGGTTTTGTCTGCAGTTTCAATCAATGCAGCATAGACAAAAATTTGATTTTGTAAATATATGTAAATATAGGGTCACAGTATGGTGCTGTGTCGTCATGCATTGGATGTTGAGGTTCTTATTATTTTTAATGTCTGTACTGTATTTTCATTTGGATTCAAAATCCTGCACAGGACTATTATACCACAGTCTTTAAAGTAACCCTCTCTGCTAATACATTTTTTTAACTAAGCCCTCTTAGAGGGGAATTCCAAGTGGCAGAAAGAATCAAAAGGATTGTTAGGTCTGTTTAAACAGTTCGTAGAGCAGATGCCTCGTCAAACATTAGCATCAGCTGCCAAAACTTAGAAAGGTTCAGCCACACATGTTAGGGTTTCACAAGTTATATCTCATATATATATATCACCAGGGACCATGAACGTCTGAACAAAATCTATAAAATAAGCCTCTCAGCACTTCTACATCAATCTTCTGCTTTCAGTTTAGCAGCTGATCATCTCTGATTTGGCTACAAATTTAACAAATGTGGTGCAGACAAGAAAGTTACATCCAGAATAGAACATCAGCAAAGTTCACATTATGCATCCTGTCACCCAGGGGTTGTCATTCTTTAGTTTGTAATGATATCTGACACCACTTCTTTGTGATTCACTGCCTACATCTGCACCTCTTCTTCATACATGAACACTGCATGTTTTTATTCTCTGTGTGCTGCTTTTATAGGATTGTCTATTAAACGACCCCGCTGACTTGAACTATTGTAACCACAGTGAAAATATACAATGGCCTATTTGAAAGTCCTAAAATGTTACTGTCAGTGCAAAAACAGAGAAAAAAAAACATCCAGAAAATCTCATAGACTTTTCAAAGCAGTTCAATGTTTCGGTGATTCAAAGCTGCATCATGTTGGACTTTTGTTTTTTTCTTTCTCAAAAATGCAGCTTGAAGGAAATGAAAACCCCTCGCATGTTGGAGTCACAGTAAATTATCAGGGAAATAAGGATTTGAAATGACAAAAATAAAACCGACGGTGATAAATCTAAACTCATTTTTAAAAACTCATCACAGAAGTGTGTCCTCTGACATCTGGCTGACTGGAACAGAGATACACATCCTGATAATAACTCTCATGGTTATATTTTAGTGGTGGTAGTCAGATCAAATGTGGAGGCAGAGATCCAATGTTTTCATTATCTCACCGTTAAGCTCCATCCATCATTTAAAATCCTGTTAACATTCATCCATCTCTATAAAAACCCCAGAGAATCTTCCTGATGTTTTTCTCTGTCTTATCTGAGTTTATTTTATTTCCACTGTTTTCTCTAAGTTTTGTTTTCTTTCTTTTTTCCCCCACCCTCTCACTTCCTTTTCAGAGGGTTGGTGGTACTGTTCATGTAAGTCTCGTAGATAAAGAGTGCAGATGGGTGGTAAGGAGTAAATGGAAAAAGAAGAAACAGAGATTCAAAGATGTGACTAAAATGAGCCGAACACAATAGAAAAAACAACAGGAAGGGAACAAATACAACACACAGCATCATAAAAAAAAAACAATTTCATTTGTTGATTTTTGGTTGTAACCTTCCCATCTTATCAGCTTTGTTCAGCCACATAAAGTCCTGAAATATCCAGCAAACAAATTTAAAGGGGTAGTTCAGATTTTTTGAAGGGTTGGGTTCTATAGAAAGGCTACAAACAATTAACATCTTACCTGTCATGGAAAACATTTTGAATGACCTCAGTTTGGAGAAACTGATTTGAATCCTGACAGGATTGATGAGCTAATGGCTAGTCTTAGAGGGGCCAAAGTGGATCCCTGCCACTTTAAAACAGCTCTAGTCTTAAAACAATTCATAGCTTTTTGTTCAAACTTTACAATTTAACATCAGGATCAATTATACATTGCATTGTTATTCAGGCAGATATATTATGATATTCCTACAGGAGGTGTCCCAGGCTGAATTGGAAGTGCTACAGTTAGCTGCTGCCGCCCCCACTATATGTAAATAATATAGAACTATGTGATGAGAAATCAACAGCTAAAGACGTACACTCCTGTGAGCCATGATGAAATGATTGAGGTACGAGTTGTTTTAAAATGACAGCAGTTCACTCAGACGAACCCTAACTCCTCAACCTGGTCAGGAGTTAAACTCTTTTTTTCCAAACTGAGATTGTTCAAAGAGCTACTTCCAAAAAACACTTAAAATATCTGAACTATGGCATCACTTTAATGAATGAAAAATCTTTTTATTGAGTGTGAGTAAAACAAAAGTTACAGCCAAATATAAACCCTGCAAATGACCCAGTTTGGAAAACTGCACTATTTTTGGACCATGAGTCCTTTTTTTCCATCAAGTTCTGAACAACCAAAGAAACAAACCGTCTCATGTGTCACATTTTAGGTCCATGCTGAGGGCAGTCCATGTATGGTGTTGTAAGGGCTGCTGCTGCCATCTGTGTGTACAGCTTCTGTAACCATGAGGTGCAGAGCAAAGCCAAACACACTTACATAACATTCCTGCTGTAAGAGAGGAGCCTTAACCAGGCTTACATTAGGCTCCGTAAGAAGAAGAAGTCTTTTTCCAGGCTTAAGGGCTAATTTCCTTACTAAAAAGTAGTTCTATTAAAAACATGCATTTTAAATGTGGAAACAAACAATTAGCTTTGTTTCTGGAAGGAGAAACTCCACTGAATGTTTCAGACATCAGCTGGGATACGCTTCAGCTTCCTCAAGCTCTGAACCACACAGAGCAGGCACTGAAATCAAATGGAACAACTGGCATTTAATATTTTGCATGTTTTCATTGCTTTGTATTTTGATGGTTTGTGAAACATTGACATTCTTGTCAGGCGTAAAATGCTCCGCAAAAACATTTCAACTTGGAATTAGAAGGCCAGAGTTTTTATTATCACACAAGATTTTAGTCTTAAGTAAAAATCAAAGTTTTGTGCCAGATTTAAGTTTGATTTTTTTAATATTTATGAAAGCACATCAAATGATCAAACTTTTACTGAACTTCAGTGCATTTTTTTGCGTGAGAATGTCCATTTGGACAAATGACTGCATGAACTCAATGCTTTTTTCTTTTGGTTTATAACTTGTTTCTAAAACCTCTAAATGTCAAATAATAATGTCTCAAGGATTGATCTTCAAAGCCTTGATTTTATGATTCAAAACATAAAACGTTTAGTAAAGCAGTTCAGTATCTTTTGTTTGGGATTTTCACAGGGTTTCAGGAATTGTTATGGAGAAGTTTATAAAGTCAGCCAGCAAAGCCTGAAAATTACTTTCAGCAGATGATATTGTGTCAAAAAAAACAGCTTGTTGGTTGACCAGTAATCCACAGGAATGTGAAAAATATGGTGCATAAAAAGCAACAAAACTGACCAAAAAATGTCGGTTTGGGGGTTTTACTTGAGTGGGATGGATGTTTTAGAAGTTCATCCTGGAAAAGAGAACAAATCTATAAAATATATATATTTTGGTTTTCACCCAAAACAAAAAAATCAAGAAGTATTATTCTGTGATGCAAGTCATGAAGTAAAACAACATATTGCTCTTTCTCCCTCCTTCGTCAGGTTGTGGCAGCCATGTTGACAACGTGTTTGAGGCTGCTGTTGGTCCTGCCTTTGGTTTGCTGTGTCCCCTCCTCCTCCAGATCTTCATCCAGACAATGCAGGCGATGCTGCGACCAACTCGATCCTCCGGCAGCCACAGCTCATTATCAAATGCCTGAAGTCAAGACTGTTATCAACATGACCATCCTGAAAGGTACCAGTTCTTTGGACACTGTGTTTAGTTAAAGAAATATAAAATCAGGTATTTAACATTTTTACTATTCGTGATGAACTTAAACCCATCAATCCACCTCTTGCATTTGTTTTTATCACCCTTAGACTGCATTTAGAAAATAATCCAGTGTTTACAGAAGGTTTACTCAACAATTTACCTCAACCTTTGATCCATGAATGTGTGTGACGTTCTCCTTTCTCTGAGCCACGTTTCTGTAATCGCCGCCTCTGTTTAACAAGATGGCTGTGTGCTTAATCAGAGGTGTAATCATGCTGGAGCGGCGCTGCCAAGTGTACCTATTCATGCTTAAGTGGACAAGAGAGAGACACGCCACTGAAAAGGAAATTAGACACTCCGGTGATATAAACAACCTGGAACCACTTTAAAAATCAACGTCTGTTCAACACTTTGTGAAAATTCAGGCTGGCAAGTGCTGGTAACCTTTAGAGTGTTAGACAGCTTCTGCCATGGGAAACGCATCAGAACAGGTACATTCCCGTGAACCATTAGGTGAATTTAAGAAAGAATAACATTTCACTTAAACAAGTCTATCATAAAATGGATAAAAGCGCAATTGAGCTCATTTTGTCTGTTTGCAATTTGTCAGTCAATATGGCTGAGTCTCCATCTAAAGTCCCTAAGACATGTTAAACAGGCTTGTGTCTTTGCTTTATTTGTTACTGGAGGCCTTTGTGTGCTCAGGATTTCATGATGGATTTGGAATAGACTCAACATAAAACTTACATAAATAGTCATTTTCGAACACATTTGAGCAGGATTAAACTCAAGCATCAGCGCATTTCTTTTTTGTTTTGTTTTGGTGGTTAAGTAAGTTGGGTTGAAATTGTAAATGTAAAATATTCTTTGTGTTTGTATTATGTTTGTATTGTGGAGTTGTATTAGTTTGTGCGCTTTACACCAGCCTCATTCACAGCAGCCAGCATCACGCTTTAAGTCACCTCACTGAAGACAAAAAACACTTTTTACACAACTGTTTGCAGACATAGCCACGAAGATGAGCTCCTCTGACCCCACAGGTTTCAACAACGAAGCCAGCCTTGATCATCAACGTTTTGAGCTTTCAGAAATGAAAGCTCAAATTGTTGAGGGTCTCACAGGCCGCCTGTCTTTACTACAACACACCTTTAAACTGTGATGCAGGTTTATTCCCACACATATTGACAGTCATGGCTCTGACACAATACTTCGTTTGGTGGATAAGAGGCAAAACATTGACAGACTGAAATGTTTTTGCAAAAGGGGCTATTGCAATTAGTCGATCAATTTAGCAACATTTCAGGCCCTTTAAGTGATTGTGTTTCCAAAAATATGTGTGCAACACAACAGCCACAGCAACAACCCCGTAACAACTCTAAATCCAGAGGTTTGGAATTTAGTATTTGTTATAAACTATTAGTTTATTATTTAGTTACTGGAAATTTGCAATGTGATTTAGACTGGCCACCTGATTGCATTATGTCACATAAATGCAAAACGTATTAAATTTGCCTCCACCTTATCGGTTTTAGTATATCTTGAGGCTTTTTAAATGCACATATCTTTGTATGTTCCTTCAGTAAATAAATGAATTATAAAATACAGACAGGATTAACCTTAGCAAAGCTGGGTTAGTTAATCCAAGTGTGCCCACACCAAGCAGCTATTTAAACGTGCAGTATTAACCTGCTATATTCCGACTTAAAGCCTGGTGTTATTAAATAAAGCACAACAAGGCATTTTTTTTTCTTAAAAAAAGAAAGAAGTTTAGACTCAGCCCATCTTAATTCCTCAATTGGTTCTCCTAGAAAGTGTTGGGACCCGTAAAGACGTCTACTTTTTACACTTGGCTGGTTTCGCTGCGGTAAGCCCTGCAGTTGTTTGAGGTTATGTTACAGATCAGGCTGCAACAAAGCCCAGCAGAGAAGAAGTGGGTGGCTCTGAATTTAAAGTGTCCGTACGTATGAAGCATTATTTGGATTTGTAAGGCGTGTAAAAGCCTGAAGAGGAGAGATAAAGAAGTGTTACTACAGAAAGGAATTAAAAAGACAGGAATTTTCTAATGCAGGAAACACACAATCACAGCCAGAGGGGGATTTGGGAGAACATGTGTGTCCAATATCAGATGCTTAGAGCAGCCAACTACACCAGAGCAGGTTTAACAGTGTGTCATCATTCTGTGGTTTATAATGTTGGTCCTTTGATAAGAGAACATCTAGTCTGTTCTGACCCACAATCAACCGCCGACAAAATCTTTATGGCAAAGTTCACATTATTTTATACTCAATGATTCACTTGTACTCAGTTGTATTAAATGTCACCAACCATCTGAGTCAGATTTCAGATTGGTATAATGGACAAAACCCCAAAACTCAGTTCAAATTACCTCAAAAACAGAGTTCATTATGAACAAATTCTACAAGATTAACTTCAATAATTACAAGCATCATATTCAGCATAAAAACGTCTTTTTTTCTTTTGAACAATTTTGATTATGCTATGTATAAATATGAGAATTCTGTGTATTCTGTACATCAATATATACGAACACCAACAAAGCTGTCATGAGTGGGTTTAGTAAGTGTAACTCTCAAAGATTTTGATAGTTAATCTCGAGCCAACAGAGAAGCCAGCCAACGGGAACCAGAACCTCGAATCAACTGAGACGGTTCTGTGAAAGTGGAGGAGCTTCAGAACAGCTGAGAATGAATGATGATGAATGAATGAATATGGTTGTCTAGGGACAATGTCCTCATACAGCAGGTGGTTTAGACTAAAGTCAGTCAGCTGATAGTAGAAGAGCAGCTCAAGATGGTAATCAGCATCTGGAACCGGAGGCAGGGTGACACAGTTTCCAGACTTAAGAGAACGAAGGAAAGATCAAGGGCTGGGGCAGAGACTGGAGGCTGGAGCTACTTGGCAAGGCAGAAGCGGAGGTCTGGAAGTAGTTATAGAGCAGAAGGAAAGCCCTCAGAGTTAGTGCGAGGGGAAAAGGGTTCACTGTAAGTAATTACTAAACGTTAGAAAGGCTGGCTACAGTGTTTCTGGCTGAGTGAGGTACGTGTTTTGACTTTGTAAAGACTCGCATTTCTGGCGCAAAGACTTGGAGCTTGAAAAAAAAAGAAAAGAAAAGAATATGAATAATTTAGTCAATTTAGACAAGTTTTTCATTCTGTTAAAGAAATCTGCCTGAGAAATAACAAGTTTTTGCTTGGGTAGAACAAATGATTTACTTGTGAAAATATTTTATTTCCCGTTGGGACAGACTTCAGCCCCTGCAACCCAGTGCAGAATAAAGGGGGGGTTGGAAAATACAGTAAGTGAATGAACGAGTCCAAATCTTTCCTATGGGCACAGCTCTGCTTTTACGCTCATGCATAAACTTGAATTTCCAAGATTGATTCACTTCACAGGATGGCAAGGTGGATTTACAACTCTGACCTCTGGAACTATTCATAAACATTAATGTACAAGCTTAGAATATTAAGGAATCTTATTTGAGCCCACATGTATGTAACAGGACAAATATAAAGATCTAGACATGTGCAGATGCCATCAAAGCCCTTGATTCCTAAGCCAACATAGAATTTCATGGTCTTATGAATACATCTCCATTTTGATGTTCTTTTAATGCAGTACATTTTCATAAACACTAAGGGCTTTCCCTCTCTTTTTGGAGCATTAAATTAGAACATGTTTAAATTTCAAATGACAACTTCTATAATTTTTTTTTTTCACCAAAATAAATACAGTTTAATACATGCAGCTCCAAATCGATTTTAGATTGTAGAAAAGCTGAATCAGAATCTGAAAACCACACTTTTTAAAACAACTTATATTTGTCAGAGACACCTCATTCATTTCTATTTGAACATTTTGTCTTAAATTCTATAGTTTAAAAGCATCGGGAGTATTATTCCTTAAAGCAACAGTTAATGTTTCTTTAATGAAAAACAAAATGCATTAACATCTTTTATTTTGTGTCATTTTTTCACAGAAATGATAAATATTAAGCTTGGATTTCTTTTTCATGTTTATTGTGTTAATTGTGTGTTTTCAGGCGATAAAGGGGACAAAGGAGACAAAGGCACACCTGGCAAACCAGGATTGGAGGGCCCTTCTGGCTACCGAGGACCCTTAGGACCTAAAGGCAGCAAAGGCCAGGCAGGTGCCCCAGGAGATGCCTGTAAGATCCCTCACTCTTCTTTCTCCGTGGGGCGTCGCAAGGCCCTGCACAGCGTGGACTACTACCAGGCGCTGGTCTTCGACACAGTATTCGTCAACCTGCTCGAGCACTTTAACATGTTCAAAGGCAAGTTCTACTGCTACGTACCTGGGATCTACTTCTTCAACGTCAACATCCACACCTGGAACTTCAAGGAGACCTACCTGCACCTGATGCACAACGACAAGGAGCAGGTGATCCTTTACGCTCAGCCTAGTGAGAGGTCCATCATGCAGAGTCAGAGTGTCATGCTGGATCTGGCTCTGAATGATGAAGTCTGGGTCCGGCTGTACAAAAGGGAGCGGGAGAACGCCATTTACAGCGATGACGTGGACGTTTATATCACCTTTAACGGATACCTGGTGGCACCGAGCATCCAGTAAAAATATGAGAGTGGGTATTAACGGAGGCTTGGCAGAACATTCATCCATGTTGAAATATTCCCTTTTTTTTGCCACGGATATTGTTGCGTGGCAGAAAAATCACTTCAAATAGGATCCAAGAAATGACAGCTGCATATTAAGTATTTATCTCAACTTGGAGACAAATGAGCCATTTTCTAGAGGAGGGCTGGCCAAAATGGATAAATAAAAGGAACATTACAAAAGGGAAGGTAGCACAACATTAGAGGGGAAAATATAATACTTTCTTTGCACTAAATTACATTTTTGTACAAAGTTTTTTTTTTTTTGAGAGAAGAGAAACACCACTTACATTATTTTTTTTGGAGGGGGGTGGGGTGGATCATGAATCTGAGTCAGACTTTAGTCACACAGTAGAACCAAATGAACTCACCATAGAAAAGCTATCATGTCCAAATAAATATTAAATGGGCTGCGTTTTCCAATGCACACAAAAATCAGGGTTTGACAATCAAATGTCATGTATTTTTACAATGCAGACTACAAACTGCAGCGCAGTTTATGTAAATAATTGTATATTAACTGTCTTTAATGGCTTTCAGAATTGTTACCACTAATTCTTTTGGTGCTATAAACAACTTGTAAACATTTTTTTTTCTCCATATTAGTCGAGTCATTATGTGTTCTGTGTCAGCAAGCAACAAAAAAACACACAATTATAAAAAAATAAAGTTGTTTTTTTGTAATTTCACTTGTCTTAACTGTGTAAGTTCTGACGTTTTATGTTTTAACCACAAAGTGCTCCTATGAAATAAATGCATTTTACATTTCTGCTTTGAAAGTTTCCTCACATATTCCTCCAGCTTAGTGTTTCGGCTCAATGTGAAGCCTGCTAATGCTGTGGGGAAAATGGAGCTTGAAATTTAACCCCTATAAATTGGCAGTTTTTCCCAAAAATAAACAAACAAAAGCTCATCTCAAACTCCCAGAAACAGCAGACGAGTCAGTAGCTCCATCTGTTTGGCCATATCTCCCTCATTAGCTGTAATTCCATCCACAGGAAGGCTTTGCTGGAGAAAACAAAACACACTGCAGCACTGTAAATACGTTAAGCTTTCAGAGGAGATCTGGTTCATCTTTTCTGCTTTGTCAGTTCAGGATGGTGGAGGCTGTTCCGGGCTCTGTTAAAGTGAGCCCAGAACGGGTCAGAGTTGACTCCGTTTGGGTTTGCCTAACTTTGCTTCAGTTGTAAAGACAGAATGTTGCCACAGCTGAAAAAGGGTCGAGTCAAAATATAAATCTTAGGAAAATTAAGATAAATAATTAAAAATTGTTTGAATGAAACAGTTTATTGTGACAAATTGCAAAATGGTTTTAACCCTCCTGAGGTTACAACGGCTTCTCTTCCTCTCTTCAGTTATGAGGACTTAGGAGGGTTAAATGGGTAGTTCAGCTCTTTTGAAGTGGAGTTCTGTAAAAATCTTATGAACAATCAATAAATGTTGTAGTTCTTTGAATGACCTTTGTTGAGAGGACAGACAAGCTAACAGCTAATCCAAGCGGAGCCAAATGGATTGCTGATGTTTTTGCCAAGTCTTTCTTTGAAAAAAAAAAAAAAGATCCTTTAATTGCAAGATGTTTTGGGACTTTCTAGCATTTACTGTCAATAAAAAATCTGCTTCACAACATTTTAACTGCACTGATTTGTGGGCTTCGAGTCAGCCTGTAAATATCCCTCTTTCTGAGCTGATTCTTGGTAGATTTGCTTGTCCACTAGGGATCATTATGTTGTTGAAAAGTCCATTTGCTCTTTTGCTTCAGTTTGCGATCAGATGCTTCTCATTTTAGATTCTGTGCAGAAATCAGAACTAAAACAGTGATTGTGGGCTGCTCAGTCCCTGAGGCAGTCCAAACTCTAACATTTCCCCATGCTTCACAGATGGGTTCAGAGCTTTCCCTTGTAAAATATTCGGTCTGTACCAAACACAACTTCTTTCTCTTGTAGCTGAAAACTTTAATTTGATTAATCTGTCCAGAGTGCATTATTTCTAAAGGACAGGTACATGATGGGTTTTTTTCAGGCAGGTCTCCAGATCGAATGGTTAAGTTAGCTGCATGTGCTGTAACTACGAAAACATTGCAAAGAAATTCCAGGGTTCTTGAGGACTTTTTTTTAGCTTTAAAAGTGCAGCAGCTGACCCAAATTCATGAGTAACAGACTGCTTTGGACAAACTGTTAGTTCTTTGAAAATCCTTGTTCACTATTTTCTTTACAGTGACTTTTATAATCATAACCTTTATGTTCATAAAGCTTTGTAGACCTCTTCTGATACAGACATGATGTCTGCAGGCAAAGGTAACAATACATCAAAGGTTTTAATAAAAGTGGTCCTATTAATCATTATAAAAATGTCTTAATCTTTACTAATCTGAAATCCTTTTTGTTTGCACTTTTATGAGTTTGAAAGTGCAATGAATTAAGGAATGTTAGTTATTTAATCCTATTATGTCAGTCTGTCTTTTATTCTATTTAACTGGGAGAATACCAGTACCATGTATTATTTGTTTGAGTTCATCACTTTAGACCCGTTTTCAAAATGCTGAAAAAGCAAAGTTTTCAGTTTACAAGAATGTTTCTTTACTTGTAAACCGTTTGTTTTCTCCCTCGTGATTCCCAGTCCCAAATGAATGCACTATTTGTTCCACAGCTTTAAAAGAAATAACTTTTCACTACAAAGTGACTGCAGTGCATTTTTTATTGTCTAAATAAATCAGTTCCTAAACTTTTAATACATCTCAGTCTCAGTCAGAAGAGCTATTTTTGTCATGTTGGTAGGTAAGAAGAGAAACACATCCAAGACACCATAATGTCTGGTTCTTAGGGCAGAAAGCTGTTTGTTAAAGGTCCTGTCCTGAGCAGCTGGAGAGATATTACTGCACAAGTTCTGGAGATCTGGTATTGTTAGCACAGACCCACAAATTTGGAAGAACTCAATCCCAGTTTTGAATAAAACCTTGCGTCTTTCTTGTGATGGAATAAGAAGACAGCAGGAGGATTGATAATGCTATTTTTTAAAATTTAGACATTATCTAATGGCATCTCAAAGCCATTAGCACTTCAATCTGATTTCTCTTTGAATGTTTTTTTCCTCCAGAATTCAATATAAAACAGAGGCATCATTTATATGAGAAACCCAATAGCTTCTACCAACCTGTGGCACCAACAGGGTCAGGAGGATGTTAGTTAACAGCATATTCTCTCAGCTTATCTGCTTATCATTTGCACCCTCCTTCTCATCTTTTACACTGATGACTGCAGGTCCTTGCAGCCAAACTGTCATATGGCGAAATACACTGATGACACAGTCCTTCTGTCTCTGCTTTCAGCTCCCATTCAGCATCACGGCTCAGCTGAGAAAGCCTGTAAGGTTGTATGAAGACTTCTGTATTAAAGTTCATGAGAATAAAACGAGATACAATAGTGAACTTTCTTAACAAACAGATGCAACAGGCCTTCATCCAAGGAAAACCAGAGGGGGAACTAATACATCAACACAATTGCTAATTACCTGCTGAAGATCTTCTCCAACTCTGAGGGACTATAAATGTCAGGAGCGATGGTATCTGATCAGGAAATTGAGCTCATTCGGGCGCAGTAAGGACAACCTGACAGCCCTCTCTAGTACTGCTTCATTGAAAATATAATGCCATTCTCCCTAATCTGCTGGTTGCACCTCATTGGCCGGCAGAACAGACAGAGTCTACTGAGCGCTGTGTTAATATCTGCACCGAAATTATTCAACACCCCGCGAGAGCCATCTTCATCGTGTGCACACAGCAGACCGTGAAACCAGTCTGCAGGATTTCACAGGTTCTCCTTCACATCCTGTTTCCTCTGTTAGAGGGGCTTGCTTCAGGATGCAGACTTCAAGGTCTGGGCTGCAGGAGATTAAGAAAAGGGTGACCTTTTTACCCATGGCTGAAATGTTTCTTGACCTCCATTCAAACTTTTTGATCATTATCTTTCCTGCTATCATCTATTTTACAATCAATGATCTAGCATTTCTTTAAGGAATGCAAATGTCCCGACACCTTTCATTCCAGAGCTTTAAACTAAGATTATTTCAAATATTATGCGTTATCTCCAGTAATATTGTGATATTTCACAAAGATCAGCTACTACCATGTCAAATTTTAGCTGTTAAATTGTAGCCATTTTGAATTGAATTGGCTCCAAAAGTTAATCAGTTGCAGATGTCAATCCAATGACTACGTTCTGAAAGTCTTATTTGAATCTGTTCAGTGGTTCATGAGCTACAGGTACAGATACATGAAAACACGTGCACACAGGCATGGTCAAAAACATTATTGCTCCGCCTTCACCATTGATGGTGGGCGATAATAAAGCAACATTAGTTAATGTCTAAATCTTAAAACTCTGTACTCCTGACTTGTTTTTATGCCAAATCTACATCCATTTTGCACACTCAGGGTTTAAGGACGAAAGATCACACCTAAGTTTTGTTTCTGGTCTTGCACAAACTGGTTATCTGGTTAACAGAAGCGTTACATTCCACAAGTGAACCAGTTAAGTTAGCAAAAAGTGATGCATTTCCCATTCTCTTTATTATATTATTGTTCATATGATCTGTTGTATGTTACACACTGCTCTGTGAGCCTTTTAATTAACTTTCTGGAATGAATAAAGTTATTTGTATCAAACTGAATTGAACTAAATGTACTTTCAGCATCAGCATGTTATCAGTACTGTGTAAGCACTCTGAGGCCTTCAGCATTCCAGCGTGCTATTTCTGCAGTTATGTAACCGACCCAGCAGAGCCAGGGTGGCGGCTTGGTGGGAAGGTTACAGCACGAGTTATGAGACCAAAAAGACAACTTAAAGACAGTTTCGTTTAAGTTGAAGAGTTGGAAGGCTGAGCCCAGGGCTAACAGCTGTTTTCTGGGCCAACTGAACGGCAGGATGTCATCTCTTGTAGTTTGGAAACAGGAAGCAGCAGGGCCTATTGCTGAGGCAGGGCCCTTCCAATTACAAACACATGACCTCTGACTGCACTCATCTGTCAGATGGAGACAGGGCTAAGGGGCTGATGGGGAAAGAATGAGCCTCCAAGGGGGCCGAGGTGAACAGGTAAGAGCAGACGGGCAGCTTTTATTGTCAAGAAAGAAAATGAAAATTTCATGAAAATATGTATGTCAGATTTAAAGTTACAATCAAAACTCCTCACAGTAAGAAAACTAATCTTTTGAAATATATATGTATAAATATATATATATATATATATATACATCTGAAGCCTGTAAGTCTACAGTGTACTGCTGCAGCATAAATAGTGCAGACAGGAAAGCCCTTCTGAGAGAGCCAACTAAGCTTTCATACTCTCTCCAAAGTAAACAACATAATTTGTCTGCATTGGAGAGTTCTGCCGCCTTTTTAGAAGAAAAACACAAATAACAGAGCAGCCCTGTTTGTTATCTAATGGAGACACATTGGGGTCACTTCGACTCTGATGCTGGCACCAGGCTGCTCTTGTGTGTTTTGTTTATTTCTATACTGACAGTGATGAATTTGTTTTTTTTTTTTTTTTTTCCTTTCCTACATGTCGGTTGAAGGATTTACCCAAAAAGAGAGTGTCATCAAGAGTATGCTGCTGGTTACATAAGTCCAGTCTAAAACAGGGACAGAACAAAGCACAGAAGGTTTTGACTCACCGATGTTGGAGCTTTAAAAGGAACTTTGTAATTTGCTGATTTTGGAGCTTTTTTCCGCTTTTTCTGATTTTATTTTATCGTGACACGGATACGGCCAGCAGATTATACCTCTTTACAGAAAACTTTCACAAACAGAAGTTATGTTGAAACTTTCGCCACATGAGGACAGCAGCTATTTCAGAGCCTAACCGCCGTTGTGCAGGACGGTGGACTGGATTTCTTCTTCGTGAATGTGCTTAAAGTGAAACAGAAATCCCAGAGCTGCACAAATAAGCTAGTTAAAGTTGGCAACAGTTAACAGATGTAAAATGTCATCCATTAAATGGATTCATTGGATGTTTCCCAGAGGTAAAGAACAACACGTGGAATCCATCATGAGATATTTTCCACATGCAGTTATTTGTGAATATATGTGTTCTCAGACATCTAGGTTTTGTATTTATTTGGTGCTTATGATTATGACAATAATATGTTTTTTTTAAAGACCATTATTCATGACAGAGGGAAAAGAAGCACATGCTAGTGTTTTTTTGATGGTAAATCCAGAGTCCACATTCAGAGACTTGAAAAGCAGTGGGATTAACCACAATGTTTAACAACACCTCTTGTGCATTTTTATTTAAACAGTATTTCTCTTGTCCACATGGGAGGAAAAAAAAATATATTAAGCATGTTTCTGGATATCCATACACCTTATTGCCTGTGGAATAAAGTGATTAAACACTCGGGTTGTTCTAGATTCAATGGCATGAGGGACCTCATATAATACAGAGGACTTCCTTCGTTATCTTAAAAACGGTCTCATAGTTTTAAGCTTGAGTCTGCGTGTTAAAGTTGTATGGTCACAGTTGGCCATATTTGACAGGTCACACCCAAACAATGGACTGTTTGGGCCTCAGAGGTCCATCAACCAAAACCGAGAGACTAAAACAGTTTCTACCCGCAGGTCATCCGGACACCGAACACACCCACATCACTGTAAATACCACTTCTGCACAAAGTGTTATCTTTTAAAGGACTCAGTTTACCTATTTATTACAATAGATTGTATGTTTAAAAGAGATATTCAAGAACAATAACTATTTGACTGCTTTTATTACCTTTTATCTGTTTTCACAATGTTAGCTTTAATTTGTGCACTATTTTTGATATATTTGAATACATCTCGTGATAAAGTGCCCCACCCCCATTTCCCTTCATATCTTACTTCGTTTTTCTGTGACAAATAACAACCTTGAGACCCCAAGATTATCATGAAATATCTCTGTAGATGTTAGTCAAACACAGATGGATTAATATACAAAATTTAAAAGTTGCTTCAGATAGTATCACCACACAAGGAAAGATGAAAGGTTTATCTTGCATTTTTAGGCTTAAAAAAACACGAATACGATGCCTCCTCTCCATCAAAAAAGCAGATTTCATCATGCCGTGGCAGTACTGTGGCTTAAAGAAACATTTGACTATTTTTGGTTTTGAATTAAGCTAAGTTTTAAAACATAAATCATGATAAAAAAGAGATCATAACAGTAAAATATCTTAGAAATGTTGCTCAGAAAGCTCACACTCCATGTTATCTTTTGTTCACTGAAGTGTTTCTGACCCTGTCTTTTGTCCTTTTGTCTCCTTTAAACTTTTTTTCCATTGCATTGTCTCCCTTCTGTTTTTCCATCTCATTCTTTCCTTGTAAACCCCTCACCATACAAACTGCTAATTCCTGTTCAAAGAGTACTGCAACGTGCTGATGGGAGAGTCAGAGATGAGGAAGGGGGAGGAAGCATGGGCCTCTGACAGCTCCTGGCTCTCTTAGCTGTATTTTTATTTTGCTGTGGGGGTCACGAGTTGAGCAAAAGCCGGGAGAGGTAAAATCCTGAGCCAGCAGAATGAAACAGTGAGTGAAGGAAACACGCATGTAGAGCTGTTCAAAACACGACCGAAGCTTTCAGTGACACAAATGAAAATCTGCTCGTATTCACTTCAGCTGCCAAACCTGTGACGAGCTTTGTTCTGTTCCTGCAGGATAGTCTCACCGGGAAAACTGCATCACTGGGACTGAAGGGTGATCTGAAACACTGAAGCAAAGGCTGTTTATTTCTAGGAAGAGGACAATTTTTAGTGTTTAGAAGATTTTAAACAGTTTGTTAAAAAATGCAAATGCATATAAACTATAGGTCTGGACTTCAAGCGGAAAGTGCTGATGCTAGTATATGAAGTTTAAGAAAAACCTGAAAATGTTTAGTTTATTTTAGTTGAGAGGCTGATATTTCTTTCTTTTTTGAGCTTTATTATTGTTCCTGCAGCAACAGTTAGAAAACAAAAAGTAGCTATGATGTGTAACTAAATACAATTGACACATTTAATAACTACAGTGGTGTATTCAAAGTATTTGACTGTTTGACATCAAAAATTATACTTCTGCTTTTACTAAATTGAGATCTTCTATGAAGCAGCTTTCAGTGGATTGCCGTGTTACAAACTTTATGTATGTCAGTAAAAACAAGGCCAAGGTTTTCTGGAGGACAGAAGTGTCTTTATGTGCAGCCAAGGGGGAAAAATAGGCTCTTGCTCTTATCTCTCTATCAGGGGCTAATTTAGTTGTTTGGCTTTCTGAGCCAAAGAAAGCAGCTGACAAGGTTTCCCTTAAGGAGGTGTTGGGTTTTTTTTTCTGATCCAGGCCCCGATCTGCCCTCTGAGCTCACTCTGAGCTGAAAAACAATATGTTGATGGTGAAATACTCGCCTCAGGTCAAAGCTATCATCTACTTCCTGCCTGCTGTGTTGGGCTGAGCTGGGAACCAAAAAGCTGATTCTGTGGTCAAGATATGGAGTCTGTTTCTTTTTTGTTGCTGTTGTTGTTGCTGTTTTATTGGCGTGTGCTTACACCTTGAAGCTACAGGTTGAGTAAGACACATAAAGAACATTTACTCTTTTCCAAATTGACAGTCTTGTTTTATATATATATATATATTTCAAAGAAGGCTGAGTTAAAAGTGAAAAACGGGTATTTCCTGGAGTCTTTCAAAAGTCCCACATCTTGTACAAATCTGCAACCTTTAAAACCTTAAAGGGATATTTTAGATCTTTTGAAGTGGGGTTCTGTAGTAAGGTTATCAACAGATAATTTTTTTGTATTGTGGGTTGCTCTTTGAACCACCTCAGTTTGGAGATTAGTTTCACTTTACAGAGTCATTTCGGCAAAAATATTCTAGTATTCTTACTGGAAGTGTCCCCAGGCTGCCCCAGAAGTACTTCAGCTGTCTGCTTTAAATGCAAAGTTTCTGTAAACAATCATGTAGTTCACAATCAACAGCGATATGAAGATTTATAACAATCTGACGCTGTGAGATTGGAGTTGTTTTAACCCTCCTACTGTGTTAATTTCCTGCTCATTACTTCTTTGTTCCTGCTCAAAAATGACATCCATAATATATCTGATTACAAAATTATTTATGATGATTAATTATCATTAAGGGCATTTGTTTTTAAATTATTTGACATTTTTAAATGGTGGCTCAGAAATTTGCTCTTTGTGTTTTCAGTCAGAACTGACCAAGCTGATTTTATGAGTGAAGAGAATCCCAATATTACATCTGAAAATTGATCTGTATGATGAATCTAAACACTGTTGTACAAAGAAAAAAAAAAGCCAAGATGCATATCCCCACTCTTTGAACAGGATGTAACAGCAGACTCAGTAGGGTCCTCTTCCTCATCACTGGACTGTCTAACATGAGCCTGGATCATATTCTGTGTTGTCTTCAACTCTCTCCTTTAAGACGTCTTTTATATCAGATTCCTGGCCTCGGTCTTGTCAGCAATGTCATGATTCAAGATCTGATCCAGGGCCTCAGTGTCAGTAAATCATCTGGTCAAAGTGCTGCCACACAAAGACTTGTGAGCAAGGATGGCGTGTATGAACAAAGTCAGGAAATCCCATATAAATAGGATCACAGGAAATGCCTTTTTTTCAGACAGAAAACATTTTTAATTGTCAAAATTAAGCAGAACTCAAGAGGAGGGTTAGACTGCTCCGCTCGAACTATCGGCTCATCAAACTGAGACTGTTCAAAGAGCTATCTACAGGTAAAATATTAATTGTTCATAACCTTACCACAGAACAAAACCTCCAAAGATCAGAAAACATTCATTAATAGGTGTCGTTTGAAGTCAAACATATTTGTGCAAGAAATTCTCTTTCTTCTTCGAGTGTCAGGATGATGAAAACGCAGCAACGGTGAAACGACTTCTCTGGTCAGCTGGCCTTTTTTATTAGCCCAGATGGTGATTTTGTTCTGCTTGAGAATTTTTATGATGTTTAGATATGAGGCATTGCATCAGCATGTCTTGGTTTCCCCCTAAATTTGCAAACAAATGATTGAGAAAGAGTGCAGCTTCAACAAAACTTTCAAACTTTTCATCTAAGTTTATAAGATCATGGGCTGAGGCTTGTGAAACACTGCGGCGCCTTAGGAGAAACTAGTTTCTGCACACTTACAGGCCGTTATAAAACTATATTCATGAATATGAGCGACACAAAGCTCCACTTTGAGTCCATACGTTTGCATTCATCTAAATAATAAGCATCAGTGGGCCTCGTGCTTCCAATAAAGCTATATGCTGTTTCTTTTTCCCCATCAAGCAGCCAAGCCCCAGGATGATTCCAGTCTGTCAAGTTTGCTCAGTTTTGACAGAGAAAATAGTGTTTTAAGAACGACAGGTGGTCAAACTCAAAGGTACACAGATGAAAAGTCAAAGTCAAAGCAATATTCTTCAAAACCTTCATGAGCAGCTTCGGTTCAGACGTGACCTCAACGGCTAATTGTAAAAATAACCGAAAGTGAGGTGACATAAAATGAACAGTTTTGCCCACTGGAGCCAACTTATTCTCAGTCCAAAGCTTGAGAGTAATTTGTTCTTGGAAAACAACCTGACCGTAGAGAGCCAAGGGAGAAAAATATGGTAAACCCCAAATATTGCTTGTGTCAGGAGTTTAAACTCACAAGCTTTTAAGCACAGACGAAAAAAAATATGGTTCTAGTTTATTTGAAATAAACAAAGTCATGCTGACTCCCCTCCTGAGCTTTTTAAGTAACATCCATGACAAAAAAATTGGGGTTTGTTGTTAAAATCAAAAGCAGAGTTGTCCAATAAACATGAAAAACTTAATGTTGATTTCCAACTAATCATATTCTTGTGATCTGTGGACTCTTTAAAACTCTTTAAAACCCAGTTAGTTTCTGAAATAAATACATTTAGTTTTCAGCTATTGAATATAAAACATTTAGCTACAAAGAAGTGCGATCTAATGTTAACATTTATTCTTTTTTAAAATTAAATATTGTTTGAAATCCTGAAGGTTATGAGTTTCACAGATATTCTTTTTTTTTAAATATCTCATTAAAAAACATTTTCAGCTCAAACAAAATGCATCTATTTGCCTTTAAAGTGGGTAAATTCATACTAACTATGAAAACAAAACATAAGCTATAGTGTACTCTGCAACATTTGCAAGGCTGATTTGTTTGAATTAAAGCCATAAATGCTGCTGTAACACAAGAAAAACAGTTTTTATTTCCATTTATGTCACAGTTCCAATGGTTAGAATAGGGAACAAAATTGTTACCTGCAAGTTACTCTCAATAAATCTGGTCGGAGACGACATGTTTGTGACATCCTTCATTCACTGCCCTCCTGCTGGTGTTCAGCAAATCAGGTGAAAATTAACAATTAGAAAAACTGTTGGTAAAAACAAACAAAAAAAATAAACCAAGTGGTCTGATTTTGAGGTATGACATGTTTTATTTTGATGGATTTTAATAAGGTATAATATATGATCTATCCTTCTGTAAACAGACTCAAGGTTGAGATGGGAGCTGGAGTTTCCTCCCCCTTGTCACCTTCTCAAAACTCCACTTTTACTCTTTTTACAGCTGTTGCTGATTTACCTCCATACACAGTGAATTTAGAAAAAAACAGCTGAACCTGATTTGAGTGAGTTGATTTTTTCACTTTAAGCTAAATTAGATCAGACTGTAATCAAACTTTTACTTAAACACTTGCTCTTGTACTCATTTTGTCATACGTAAAAAATGTCAAGCTTTCTGCCTCCATTCTTTGTTTTTAAATAACAAATTACAGACTCATTTGGCCAAGTTATCCCAACCCCACCTTTTTTTTTTTTTTTGAAAAGCCACAGTCACACACACACACAGCTCCATGTAATATGAGCTTTTTCAGCCTTTTCCAGCTTGGGGCCTTTTATAATCTCTGCCATGCAGCAGCAGCTATCCAGAGTTTTCCATCTGCAGGAGGTTAGTTTGTTGTTATCACTGACAGACAGACAGTGTCTCTTGCTTGATTTTGCAGGACTTTTATGAAAACATTCTGGCAATTTCTGCTCAATTCTGTGCACAGTTAAGACCCTCAGAAACAGTACTTTGTGAAAGAAAGTTCCCCAATTAAATGTACCTGTTTGTTCTCTGTCAGGCTTCTCAGAGTCATAAGAGCAATCTTCTCAACAAGAACCATCAACCAGTATAGGGAATTAATAGGATTAATGTTGAAGCATTGTTTTTGCCGTAAACTAGGACAACGTTCCTCTTTATAAATCTAAAAATATGTTGCAGCAGTGAAGGCTTTGCATGTTTTTTTCTGGCCAGAAAGTAACAAAAAGCCAGGCTGAAGTGGAACTGAAACTGGACATTTAACTGAATGTGCAGCTGGCACTTCCTGTTTTCGTGCGCCGGAAACTTCCCACTTTAATTGTTTGAACACAAATTAAAAAAAAAAAAAAAAAAAAGGTCGTCTTTGAGTTGAGCCTCTTGTAAGGTTTAATTAGCTCCATTTTTACAACTTAACTTTATCACCCTGGACCACAAACCTGCTGGCATTTGGAACTGCTAACAGTGCAGGTTAATTGTGTGTCAGCTGATTGTGCTAAATTAACGACACTAATTGTTTACCCTTCATTAATTTCTGTCTCAAGCAATCAGTTTGTTTTGTTGCAGTGGGAGACATGAGAAGTGAGTCTGAGAATACAGTCTGTGGTCTCACAATTAAATGAAGGCACTTCTTTTCAAATATATAATCAGACGTTGACTCAGATGTTTCACCTTATGAGCAGAAAATGGGAAGTTTTGACCTACATGCTTTGTTCATTTGTTTGTTGACTATTGTTTTATCTTCGACAAACAAAGATGCCTTCAAACTAGCAGTTGGCTAAAAGGCTCATACTAATGGCAATGGCTACATTAACATGTAACAATGTTTTGAAATTAAATTTGACTATATAAATGAGTTTAGCTTTGCACGTATCCTGGTCCCAAACTGGTTCTAATGCTTTTGTGTCATAAAAACTGAAATATATCAAAACCTTTTTTTTAAACCCTGTTGTTTACTCATATTTTTAATTATCCCCAGATAAAGAAATTCCGATAATTTTTTGGCCCCAGAAAAGAATTGAATATCTTCAAAAATGGCCAGTTGCACTAATACCTGAAATGTAAAAACCAAGTGATTTTCTGCTACATTTACTGATCGGTAATCTTGCAAATGTAACCTCAAATGTTTGCTTTAAATTAGTAACTTGGCATTATGAACATGAATCAGTCAAATGTCACTTCAAGATCATTTAAAACAATAAAAATCCAGAATTAAACCTTAAGTTTTCATCTGTGATGGAGCTTAATGAGATGCAGTGATGTGTTTAACGGTGCTGCCCTCTAGTGACACGACTGACTGACGATGCAAATCACTGGAATGTACACACACACACACACACACACCTACACACACACTTCAGCACCAACACATCCACAAATGCTTCAAAGTAAGAAGAAGAGAAAAAAAACAAAGACAGTGAAAATTTTAAAATTAATTTAATTATATGTCTTTGTCATAGATCTCATTACTTTTTGTTCATGGTTAACATACAGTCATTCGTATAGAGAACAAATAAGCTTCCTTTACTCATTTTCAATTAACTTAGAAATTTACACTCTTCTCTGTGACCCCCACAGAGGAGAAAAATACCCTTTACTCAAAAGCATCTCTCGTTTGTGTTGTTGTCCCCCAGCAGAAAAAAGAAGAAGTCCTTTTTCCTGTTTCTCCTTCACATCTGCTGGGTTAGTTTTTTGTGTGTGGATCAGTGGATGTCGAGGCATGAAGGGAACACCTGAACACATTGGCACAACGATGAACTGAGGAGACTTTTTCTTCTTTTTTTTTTACCTTAGGTGGCGAACACTAAACAGCACACAGAGTCTCATTCTTGTCATTCACGCAAGCAGCACAAAGTCTCTGTCGCACAGATATTAACAGTTTCCCCACAAAGATCCAGAGCATAAAATAAAACTTAAAAAAATAACAAAAGTAAAAGAAGAACCAACAGTTATGTAAAAAAATAAAACTATGCAACTATCTTCCATCATGTTCAGTGCATGGGGACAAAACAGATTTATTCTACATCATCACAAGATCTGGAAAAAAAATAAAACCTTTTTTTAACAGTTTTTGCAAGTTACCTGTGAGTAGCTGTGATAAATCTGAACAGGTATGGATATAACTTGTGTTTATATTAGTCAAAACAGACAAAAAAAGGGAGAAAAAAGCAAAACAACAAAGTGCAACAGCCTCAGTTTCACCTGTATTTGAGTCAACATCTTGACAAAGTTAAGGAGGGTTAATTCTGGGAAATCAGCAGGAGGAAGAAGAGGATTAAGACCTGGCTGGGATGTTCGTGTGTGTGTGTGTGTGTGTGTGTGTGTGTTTTCTCTCAGTGTTATTTGTTCACTTTAAAGAAAAAGCTGGATGGAAGGAGAAGAAAACGCTTGTTGTTTAGGAAGGAACAATACGCAGCGCCTCCTGGTGGTCACTGTGACAAAACAGCCAGTGTGATAAATGTGATGCAAATAATGTCTTTATAAGCAGCTGATGGAAAAAAAAATAACCAGGCATAATATTCTGTCTTGAGAAACAGAAATCAGAATTTATGTGTGGACTTCTCTATGCTATAAATAGAGATTTTATCAAATCCTGAAAAATGTCTGATTTTACTTGCTGCGTATTGATTATTTTAGGCCTAAAACACCAGAAATAAAAACTCAGACATTCACCTAAAAGTTGCCATTTTAGATTTAAAACCAGAACCATAACTGAGTTCAGGACACATCAGTTGATAAAGTCTGTTGATAGTTTTTTGCTGCTGCTTTGAGACACAAAGCAGCTGTGACTAAAGGATAAAAATTGGCAATAATGAGCACACAAAGTCATAAAATAAGAACCCTGTTTAAGATACATTTTGGACATTGTCTGGCTAGCTACAGGGAAATAATCATTAACCAAAATAATGCAACAAAACAGCATACAATCTCCATATTTCACTATGTAAAATAATAATAATAAAAAACTTCCAATAAGGTGCAATTTATAATTTTGCAGGCAGTGTACTGAAACTGTTCGTTGGCATACAAATAATAATAAAAAGGTTTTTGATATTTTCATTTATCTAGTGGGAAAGCATGCAACTCTGCATGAACATGAACATTTTTTTCATCTGTTATCTAGGTTAATCTCTGACAGGGGGGGAAAGGAGGAACAACAATTCGAGTGCCTCCTGTTAGACCAGTGGATGACGTGGCCACAAACGCCCCATGACTAAAAACAGGTGCTTTTCTGTTTGGGTGTGTTTCTGAGTGTAGACTTGTGTTCACCTGCTATATATGAGGAACAAAAAAAATAAAAAATACCCACCACCACCACCAACAACAACAAAAAAACAACATATTCAAAACAATGAAACAAGCAAAACCAACTGACTAAGTGGTTAGCTGTTATGATCACACGGATAAAAAAAAGAAAAGAAAAAGGGAAGTCCCACAAAGTAAACAAACATGGACGCAACTTTACAACATCATGGGAGGTACAAGATCTGTGAGGTGGAGCAGAAATTTACTTCAGCAGTAGGATGAGACAGTGCTTACAAACTTTTAATTTAATCACAACACACACACACACTTAAATTAGTCTTAAAAAGACATTAAAAATGAAGCTGCCAATTGGATGGAGTTGCAAACAAATGTACAAAAACAGAAAAAACAAAAACAAAAACATGTATCACTTTCACCCTGTGTTCCAAATTTCTGACAGAAACAATGTTTTTTTTATTTTTTTAATCTTTACTTCTATTAAAAAAAAGTTCAGAATGTAAAACTGAACTCACATAAAGCATATAAGTGCAAACTAAAACAGAAAGACTCAGAAATAAGGAAATGTTATTGTAAGGAACCATCTCTCCCTCCCTTAACTCTCTCCATCTCTGCTTGTGTTTCTATTTCTGATTGTGGGGAATTCAAACCTCTCTGGAGGCTCACACACTTCCCCTCAGGACTGAGGGGAAGNCACCTTCATTTGCCTTCTTCCTAACCCCGCTACCCCACCCTCCCCTCCACTCTCGGCCTGCCTCTGTCTCTCCGTTCGAGTCCGGATGCTACAGGAAGGACAAGTTTCTGAGACCTGTGCAGAGGCTCGGGTTACAGCACGAGAATGCAGGCATTCGGTCATGTTGTGTTGGGCGTGATTCGAAAAAACATTGAGAACATGACGTCGGGTCACAACAGGTCAGGGCAAACCTTTTCTCAGTAACTAATCAAATCCAACAAGCTAGAAGACACAACCCAATCCAGATTCAATGTGAATGACATGTCCCAAACTCAGTTAAAGTACATTCCTTCAAGTTTGGATGCTGACGCTGTCTGTATTTTAACCAGCATCAGATACGGCCTGGTGTCAGTCCAACAGGATATGACCTGGCTGATCACACCTGAGAGTGCGGACCATTTTGACTAAATTAATCTGATGTATGTAGCTACCCAGGAGATTTTTCTCTCTATTGTTGGAGTTTTTGTTGCTTAAAGGGAGCAGGACCAACTCAGAATTCATTTAAAGGCCTAGCATTTCTTACCAGAAGGCATATCGCCTGCCACCTTTCAGGCCAGAGATTGAAACAAGATCTTATGTTGAGAAGTGACAAAGTTGTGGCCGTCATGGGAAAACATTGAAAATAATATCGTGCACAATCTCACGCAGTAAGCTTTGTGATCTTGCACGATTTGTTAAGGCTTGGAGTTTTTAAATTTCTCTGCTTTGCTTGAATCGGCTTAATCAGTTGAATATGTCAACCCAATGTGTTCCTGAAAGTTTCAATAAAATCTGTGCAGTGATTCATGAGGCATTTTGCTAACAGTACAAACAAACTAACACATGGACACAAACACAGACAAAAAACATCATCACCCAATCACCTTTGGTGGCAGGCGATAAGAATACCCGACGATTGGCAAATGGGGTCGAACAAAGCGACACCCTAATGGTACTGTCTGAAGAGCTTTTTTTTTATTATGAATGTTTGGTTTAATGTCAGAGGCTTCAGAACATCTCACAGAAGAGGTGAATGACGCGAACAAAAAAAACTCTCAACCAAAACAGAAGCGTCTGTACGCCTCTGCCCTCGCGTCTCTTCAGTCAAACACCAACACAAACACAACCCCCCCCCCTCCCCCCACGTCCGGTTTCTGCTGACATCTGATCTGCAGCCAGGTGTCGGCCCGTCTGCCTGCCCACCTTCTCAGCCACGCGTGTGACACCGCGTCCATCTGTCTCTGGTGCGCGACTCTGACTTTCATCTTTCTCATCTGCTGCGTCACAACATATGGACTCCTGGACCAAGATATCCGTTTTAATACCCACCCCAAAGCCTGCGCAATCTGTCCTGGAACACGTTCAGAAGTTTTTATGACTAACAAACACGTACCACAAGTTCCAGACGCACTCGGCCGGTGAAACCCGACATGTTTAGAGAGATGGAGCTTCCCAATCACGATTAGGGTTACAAATTCAACACTGGTTCTTCTAAACTGCTGCTTTATTCAACGTATTTCTTTGTTACTGAGACACTTCTTCCTCTAACAGAACAAATTACTTTTTGTTTACACCAAGTTTTCTGAAAACAACTTGACTTTTCCTCATTAAGACCGGAAACAGACAGGTTTAACTTCAACTCAAGCCACAATTGAATGGGTTTTGAAAACTCTTGTATGCAAATTTCCTCTCTTATCTCCTATGACACTTAATCATTTTGTTTATATTAGTCATTAAGTGTTGCAAAATCAGCATCAACACACAACTTACGGTAAGTGAAAAGTACAAACATCTTCAATGTTGCAATGCCTCTCAGTGCTTTTGGAAATTCATTACCCTATTTCTTTGGTAAGAACTACTTCCAAGGGGAAATTAATTTACGCCAAATATGTTTTTAACATTAATCGTACATAAAGAGGGGAGCAATCGATACAGAAAAATGTGAGCATTTACAACCTCAGACATGTATACATGTTCTGTTTTTACTGGCTCCAGCAATGATTTGTGTATTGCTACATAAAAGCCTGAGGAACTAGCTATGTAAAAAAGGCTTGTTCAGATCCAGTTTCTATAATGTAAGCCAAATGCCTTTCAGTCATGATGCAACTGTCAGAATGAATATGATTACTCTTTCTGCTGTTTCTTTTTTTTTGCACTACAAAGTTTCA
This sequence comes from Kryptolebias marmoratus, assembly GCF_001649575.2. Classification (NCBI taxonomy): domain Eukaryota; kingdom Metazoa; phylum Chordata; class Actinopteri; order Cyprinodontiformes; family Rivulidae; genus Kryptolebias; species Kryptolebias marmoratus. The sequence continues at coordinate 19,069,565 of NC_051432.1, forward strand.
AAAAGCGAATACAAACAAGTAAATGTTAAGATGACAACCTGGTAAAAGGCCCACGCTGGTTCGCGTTTCAAAATACCTTTTAAAGAGCTTACAGTTCTATTTTAATTTGCAGCTTATTATGTTCCGTTTCTTAGAAAACGATAAAAGCAATAATGTGAAGCGGGACAACTGGAAGAGGGTGTCCAGTAAAACTGAAACCTCCACGCCCTTCCTTATAGAATCGCTGGTCTGCTGGCTGCCAAGGGTTCTTAGAAAAGATCAATTGGTGGAAACCACAAGGCTGGAGGGGTTCCAGAAACAATGAAGGCTTGTAGGCCCAGGACGCAGGCAGCTCCTCGCTGAGCACAAGAACAGATGTGGTGTAACATGATGGGGGACTGGGGGAACGGGGGGTTAACGCAGCCCAACATCTGTACAGGATATACACACACACACACACACGTGCTGAATGCTAAAAACATAATGTTTGGAATGTTATCAATTATAGCAATGTGTATCTTAAGGAACACGTTTCTTATTTTTGTATGACGGAAAAGGTTGAGATCTTGTTTAATATTTTGTCAAATTTTTAATATACAACCCCCTCTGAAAAGCTACACCCATAATTATGCCACATAAATTGCTGTTGCGTGAACAGCTGATGGAAGAATTGGCTAAAATCCAAGTTCTGATCCAGAGCTGACGTGAGAAGTTCTGCAGATGCATGCTGAATCTAAACCCACCTTTTATGTTCCAAGTTTAGACCAGTCACCGTAAAAATGGTGATATCCTGTTCGCTAAATATCAATGAATTTAAGCAATTAAAGCTTGCACAGAGCTGTTTCCATAGCAACGCAACACTAAACGGGTCTGCAGCAGAATCTCTTCACAGTTTGTACTGAATATGTTCCCCTGGTTCAACGAGCTAAAGGAAGCAGCCATGTTTACGGCTGATTTCCTGGTGCACCGCCCCACATACCAGGGAGAAAATAAACAAAACATGCTTATCTTTACTTTTAAACAAATATTACTAATGCTGAGTAAGTTACGACTGAAAGGAGATGTGGTTTCAGCTTGCAGCTTTTTCCATTCCTACATATTCCTACCAGGTCTGCAGTAAATATCCTATAAACAGTGTAAAAAGACGGCTCGTTGTCATTCTATACATTCGATATGCTTTTCTCTACAGGGTCGATTTTATATTTAGTTTGATTTGAAGAAAAGTGTCAATAGTCAGACTTCAGGGTTATTTTCTTTAAATGTCACGGTTTCATTCAACTCTTTAGGCCCTTCTCTCCTCATCCCTTGCACAATGTTTCGTCACAACAGGTCCTGAATGATGCTTAGAGGCACGAACTCAAGCTTTAGTTTCTTTTCTAAACTACGAAGCAGCGAGGGGGCAGATAAGTTCAAGAATTTAGAAATAAGTAAAAGGGTTTCCTGCTTTGTGGTCTTTTATTTGACAGATTGCCGTTCGTGACAACTATGTCAAACATTTTTTCCCCTCGAACTCTGATTCATTTCCCCATGAAATTGTTTTTTTGCAGAGCTCAACATCAGCTTCAACACAAATATGTGCATTAGTTTTCAGTCCTCAGTGACACAAGGAGAAAAACTGCAGGAGGATAAGAACCAATGCCTTGTTCCAGTAGGATGTGTTTGTAAAAACGCTCAGTAACAGCTGTAAAAACTCTGCAGGAATTCGAGAGATGTTTAAACATAAACTCACATTTAACCGCTGCTCGAGCACTACAAACAGATTTTTGGGGTTTGATTATAATAAAAAAATGACAATTATTAAAAGCTGTGGTTCGACAGTCCATTAACAAAAATGTCTACGCTTTTAATGTTTGCCGAGTGACCACAGTCAGTTTAAAATGTGAGTGAGCCGGACCCTCCAATTTGAGAATCATCCTTTTTGTAAAAAAGGGATTTTAGAAACACTGAGGCGACACAGAAAATCACAGCTCTATCCTCGCTGAAACCGTCTCTGGATTATCGATTTTCTTTTATACGGATGCTGTAATGACACTGCCTCAAAATGAGAAATCTGTGACTCGATTTTGTACAAAAATGTCTGCTTCTGCTTCTCTTGTTTATGCTTTGTCGAAAGGTTTTCATTCACCTTTCATTTATGGATCATGCTACATAGATGTTTCACCGCTTTACCGTACCTGCTTCTCATACACATTAGCACACTGCCATTAATTAAACTGCAGAAAGAGGCGTGTGTGCGTGTCACTCGTAAAAGCTCTGTAAACTGTGACATTTACTAAAAATGTGTTGTGAGAGGTTTTGTTTTTTTTTTAAATCTGACTTGAGCTAAATATTGTAAGTGGAATTAAGTGGAAAAACGGTCCTTGACTTCTCTGTTTGCCCTCAGCACTCCCTCACCTCTCCAACCTCTGGCCTGCAATCTTGGTGGATGACCTCAGGCTGTAACAGATCTCAGGATCTCATCAAGGGGATTGTTGCCATGGCAATAAGGCAACAGGCTAAGTAAAAACCCTGATTTGTCTTTCAGCAACAGCCCTATAATAAAAAATAAAAATAAAAAAAAGGTCGAGCCACGGTGGCTGCTGAACGCACACAAAGCCTCTGGAGAAACATGCAGATATGCAAACAGGCGTGCTGTTCGCCACATGCGCAGCCTGACTTCATCAAGTGGGGTGTTAACTTGAAATAATCTCTTCCTGGCAGGGTGTTATCACAAATAACTCGCTGCAGTCCTTTACAGGTCCTCCTTGTGGTTACATTTCTGAGATAGTTAAGCAACACCAATCCCGTTCTTCTTTTTTTTTTGCAAACACCAGTATGTAAACGTGAGGATGGACAGAAAGACGGATCAGACCCACACATGACTGCAGCCCGAGAGCACAAACTCAGAGGGAAGTAGGCGCGTTTCATTTGTTTAGCGAATATCAAATTACAGATCATTTGGTGAGTTTTATGTTAACGGTAGACACCAGAGGCCACATAATTATCTGGCTTTTATTTAGCATATTTTACCAAGAAACCCCCTCCAAGGAGTTGGTTCATAAAGTCATTGAATCACTAGTAAGCGTACGCCTGGTAGGATAGTTACAAATGAAAAACTGAATCTCTACCTAATTCTCCTCTGAAACCAGTGAGATCAGCTTGTTTAAATGTTCTCATAACAAAGAATGCTTCCATTTACAACTATTTGGTTTTTTTTTTTTGCAACCTCCTTGAATTTAGGTGACATTTTGGCTCTTGGTACCAACAACAAACATCGGCTGCTGCTAACCAGGCTGCCTTCGAAGCAGCAGCACAGACTAAAAACAACCACCAGTGGCCTTCTGGCTGATCTCATTTTCCTCCCAACAGGAGCTTATAGCTTTGAAGAGCGAGTCTGCGCTGAAATGATCCGTGCCAAAGTTTTGTTTCTAAATTCAATCAAAGCTTCAGCATCAAACTTTTGCCTATCGGGGGGGCGTGAAACAGTTCCAGTTTTAATTTCATCCCTCAGCCACTCATCGAGTTTCCTCCTCAAAAGTATTTTTTTTTTTTGTCCTCCTCTCTTTCCGCCTTGAAAAAAAGCACCTAGCTTAAAGCCAATGTAAACCGTTTCGGTAAAGCCCAAGCCCTGAAGAAACAGATGGTGCACATCTGCATGGCAAAGAAAAATGATTGTATAATGTTTCTTGAGCTGTGTTTTTCTGTTCCTTGTAAAGCTGTTCCTCTCTGCAGCAATGTAAACACTGCTGCTATGATTTGCCCTTGACGAGAAAAAACCCAAATGCGCCCCCTGTCATCGACACACATCCACAGGCAACAGCGAAGGATACTATCAACTGTATTCGCCCAAACTATTTGGGGAGGAGATTTAGACATCTAGCCGCTCTGACAGCTGTTTATAGCAGAGAAAAGGTCACGATGCATGAGCACTCATGCCTCGACAGTCAAATGTTAGTGATCTCGGGGGATTGCCATGGGAACAGCTATCATGTCCTTTCAGGACAGAGGGAGAAATGAGACGGACAAGATAAAAACACTAAATAGGACGCTCTTGTAAGGATTACTAGAAAATAAATGTACGCAGTAAGAGACAAGTGAAAGGCTGAACGTGCGAGTGACAGAAAATTTCAGGATGAGTTGGCAATTTCAACTGATTTAATACAAAGGCAGAAGGATGAGTAAGGGGAAAAAAGGACACAGCAATGCAAGAATTGGTCATAGCCAATCAGAATCCATGAACTACTTTTATTGCATTTTCATCACTGCACTTTTTGTCCTTCATGATCTTACATTACTCTCATGATCTTGTCCTCCCCCTTTAAAGCCTCCCAAAGCACACAACAGAGACAGCTCACGCACAGGATTCTCAAACACACAGACCAGCCTAAGGTGCATGTACATGAATGGATCTGGATGAGCAAAAACCTCTCCACTGAGCTGGTCATTTGGCTGGATGTTAAACCTTAAAGAAGCATTATCTGTGTTTTTTTTTTTTTTTCCTTTTGAGACCCAAGAATAATATATTATCTGAACACGAGTCCGGTTCTGGAAGGAGATCACCAAAAACTGAAGGAGGCAGGAAGACATCTGCGGGTGAAGTGTGAAGCAGAAACATCAGACAGTCTGTAAACTTCAGTAAAAGCAAACAGGAACAAAAACGCTCTTCACTTCCAGGGTTTTCATCTTGACATGCCTGTAAAATATACCTGGCTTTTTCTTTTTTTTTCCTGAAGCTGCCCATTTATCACAGGTGTGGCCAGGTGGCAGATGAAGAAACCAAAAAGATGGGTACGGAGAGATAGCTTGGCCTCTCAAAGGTAAAAAAAAAAAAAGGAAAGGGGGAAATGGGAAATCCTATTGTTTATCCAGTGGTTGTATCCTCTCGATGTTCTTCTTGTAAATCCATTATGAATGTGATTTAGTGTTCCCTTTTTTACCCAAAATACAATTTTAAATCCCTGCAACATTATTGTTGCTGAGTGGAGGTACATTTAGCTCCGTTGAAAGTTTTAGTTCATCAGTACCATTCCACCTTCAAACCTCAGTGCTGGCGCCTCAGACGGGCTCTACTTGTTAGCATATTTTTCCACCCGTTTTAGATCTCGTTCTGTCTAGGCATTTGTTTATAAGGGTTTTCCAAGAGGTAGCGATACCTGGTGAAGTTCTCCAGCATGTATTTAGGGGCATACATATGCTCTTTGGGGTCCACAGATGGATATTCTTGAACAGAGCCATCAAACCAGCCCCCTGTCCGGATCAGTTCCCGGATGTAGTTGAGGTCACGCTTGTCCTCGTAATCACCCCACCGGGGGAAATCTCCATTCTGCGCCGACACCAGCTTGAAGAAGATGCCCTCGGGCGTGAAGCACCAGGAACAGTGCCACCCGGCGTAGTGGAAGGGGCTCCCCACAGACCACTGCACCAGGATGTGGCCAGTGCTGTTCTCGTACTTTCGGAAACCGGGCATGGTGTAATACTCTCGACGTCGCAGCTTGATGCCGTCGTTATCGTAGACATTATGGAGCATCCCCAGGGTGCAGCCAGATATCACCTCTAGAGACCCAAACTGCTTCCAGAAAAAGCCGTACAATGACTGGACACAGAGAGAATAAGACAACTAAATTACAAACGTCCTGAGATGTGGTAAAGAGAATTCATGCGTTTGACTGTTTCTCTTAAAGGGATACAAAAAGCACAGGAAGCTAACCGAGTAAAACAGTAATTATAAGTGCATTATATGTCGCTTCGTGTTTTTGCTACCTTGCGCATGTGTATGGCGAAAGGTTCTGTCCAGCCATCAAACAGCTTGAGGAAAAGGAGGCCCTCTTGCGCTGGGATTTCATCTGCATCGTTGATGACGAACACATCGTCGGGCCTTGCCCCCCTCACCCTGGACATGCCATTGCGCGTCAGGAAGGTTCGCAGATAGTCATCGGCGATCCATCCGTCCTGCCGACCACCGTCCGGGAAGTGGTTAAGGAACACGTACAGGATCTTGTGGCGTACGTAATCATACGTACCATTTAGAAGAAGGCGCAGAAAACTACAGAGAGAAACACAAGAAAATAAAACTCAGGTTCACTATATTTCAAAGTCAAATTCAGACATTTTCTTTACAGTGGTTAACTTCCTTCACAAAAAAGTCAGACTTAAACAGTTTTTTGACATGTAAAATTGCCACTTGGTAATTATCAAAACCTCATGTATACATTAGGATAATTTGGTAAGTGGTGATGTTTTTTGTTTTTTTTCTTTTCAGCTCCAACTAGTGACATTACAGGAAGCAAACTGATTTACATATTTGTTTTAATTTTATGCTTTACTGCACATTGGAGGTCACACGCACACACACATAACCCACATTTGTGCTGAGTTTCTTCCTTTGGCCAAGGCTGACATTTTGGGACTGAAGCAAAACATAGTGATGAAATCAATTTCTCACCATTTCAATTTTTGCTTTGAACCTTGCTGGAAACCTTTCCCCACATTTGTTGGATTTATAAAATCCAGACATTATTTGCCGTTATAAAACATCATCTATAAAAAAACATCCTCTAAACAGATTTTCAGCTGTTACAAAATGGAAACCAGCCTCTATTAGGAACAGAAAATGGTCTGAAAAACAGAGACAAACAGCAGACATTTGAATAGGAAACTATCAAACTGCAGAAGAGACATAAGTCATGTCACTTGTTTGACAAATGACACCTTTCAGCACAGAAACCCACTCATCGTGCACCACCTTTACTGAACGCACAACTCAATTAACCTGTTGATATGCATAGCTAAAGACGATAGTCACTGAATGAAGCGGCTTTCATGCTGTGTCACATCCTGTGATCGAACACACTAATCTCTTCCTTCAAGGCTGCACGCAGAGTCAATCATGTTGTTCGTCACAGTTTTCTGTAAAATTGCTTTCAAGGCATTTCATGTTGTTGCCAAAAGAACCTGATTGGAGTTGTTACTCAGAACACTGAATCTCAAGGGGCATGAAGGCGGCTGTAAACAAAGAACGTAAGCAGTAAATAACTGTTCAAAGTAACAGCGGGGTTAATTATGCCTTATTTTGAATGCCTGAATAAGAAAATAGAGCTTTAACTGGGCCTCTCGTGTGTATGAGCTTAACTCACTAAAATTGGATGTAACATGCAAACACTTGTTTAGTCACACAAATGCCACATTCAGTGGTCAAACCTCATCGTTGGAATCTTGCATTAGCTGATTTTAGTTGATTTGATATTGTCTTTCAGGCATTTATCTCCAAACTGTAATATCTTTGATAAAATACCATTGACACCTACAAATAACTTCAAGTCCTCGGCTCTACAAGAGAAAAGTCCTATAGACTGAGAAAAGTGAAAGTGGGCTCATATTCCTTAATTTCACCAATTAATGAAGAAAAGATCACAAAACATTGATTTAATGCCATATAAATATAGTCTGGCATCACTGCATTGCCCCAACTTAAACTTTACTGAGTGTGTATTCTTGTTCTAATGTTATATTCTCTCACAAAAAGTGGTCATCTACTGGCTAAGGAATGTCAATTTACTTTAAAACAAGTGGGTAAGTATTTTTTTTTTTTGAATGTATAGATGTAAATCCCTCCACAAAAAAGAAAAATATAAAAAACTTAAAACTCCTTACCTTAAAGGCCGTTTCTCTCCATAGGCAGTAAAGTTAGATTCACATACAATAAATAAATCTACGGCCTGTGCAAGCTCGCGGAAGCGCACATGCAACAGGTCAAACTCATGATTGACGTTGATGGCATTTATCACCCTCCTTGGGGTCTTCCTGGGTGTCAGTCGCTCCTTGGTTGGCAGGTTGGAGTGGTACACCATGGTGGGAACCCCACAGTAAGGTCCATGCCATCCGGGCCGACATACACACTTGACCAGCCGCTTCCCGCTGCCCTTGGCTCGCGCTTTAGCCTTCGGAGCCATGGAGGGCTGCTGCTGAAGCTCCAGGGGTTTCCGTTGCGCGGCTTGGCCCACTTTTTCGACATCATTAGCTCCAATCCGCTCAGCCTCTCCGATTTTTGCAGAGTATTCCTTTGGGGTAGCCACCTCTGTTCCCTGTCTGAAACAAAGGGCTCCGGCTTTTGTATGGACAAAATAAGGTGTTTTGTCATCTTGGAGTTCATGAATACGGGTATGGATGTCACCCATTGATATTGAGAGGTCAATTTTATCATCCCTTTGGAGTATTATTTTGGGATTTTTTCCTCTTATTAGTGCTTCTGGGAGTTTTGGCCCAAAAGGCTGAACATTAAGATTTTCATGTCCTCTCTGGAGAAAAACAAGAAAAAAGACAAAAATTAGAAATGAGTTTAATAAGTTAGGGTCAAATAAATACCCAACCTTTGAACTTCAAATTATTACAGATTATTTCAAGTGCATACCAACAAATACACTGGCATGAGCAGTTTACATATGGGTAAATTAGGGACGTAATTTTTAAAATTCTAACCAACATTTACTGCCATGAATATAATTGGATACGTTAAATCAGTTGCCTTTTGGCCACTCCCTTCTGCAGGGGTCGCCACAGTGAGCAAACACGCACAAAAGAATTGGCGATTGTTTTACGCCAGATGCCCTTTCTGGGGCAACTTGCGCTTGAACCTGCAATCTCAGGACTAGAAGACTTAGGCACTGACCACCAAGCTATCGCGGTCTCCGTCAAATAAGGCACCTTGTACCAGCCCAATTTTAAACATGTACTTTAAAACAATGTCACTTTTGTAGCCTATTCTTACAATAGGAGACATTTTAATATTTTGAGGACGTTTTATCTTCTGAAGGTTGCTTTAAAACCCACTGGTGATCGTACAATCTTGAGAGCAATTTCAAAGGATGACAATTTTTTTTTAAAAACATGCACCAATTGAACCTGCATATACAGTACAATATTTAATATGTCATAGCCTGAAGCAGGTATAAAACTCTGCCCTTGTAACTGTTTTATTGCATTGTCTGCCATATCCGCTCAAGTTGTGAACAGCATAATGGATCTATGTTAGTCAGGGCAATATTGTCTCTGAGAGTTCTGCAACACTGACAGTTTGTGCTCGTAGCCTGGCAACAGCTGAGCTGATGACATTGTGTGTAATTTCAGCATTTATTCAAATAAAACACATGTCACTCTCCTGGATGATGATATGAACAAAAGCTCTTAGCTCACAGCTGAATATCAGTAACATGTCTAAGAGAAGAGTCTCTGTTTAACATGTTCAGCTATCCATCTATTTTTGGGTTGATCAACTACAGAAGTATGTTCTCTAAATTATTGCTCTGTCCATGTCAGGAATACAAGATGGACAAGGATCCCACTTTTACTATGGGAAGTAGGGAAATAAATTGGTAACACTTCCTCCTTCTTTCTCTCAGTTTCATTCCACAAAAGGTAACTTCTCCTTTTTAACTAGTTAATGATTCGAAGCTTTGTTTACTCAGTTTTGATGCCACTGCATTTAAAACAAGCAAACAAAAAAAGGACCCGTCCTGTTGCTTATCATAACAGACGCGAATAAGAGGAAGAAGAAGTAGTAAAAATTCTTTAAGCCTGTCCTGTGTAAAACATATTTGTTTTTTTCCAGAGGAAAGTTTAGTACAAACCTCAAGGAAATTCAAAATAAAACTATGAAGCCAGAGTTGCTACTAGGAGAAAAAAAAGAAAAAGAAAAGATAAACAAATCTCCTGGGACACTGCCCTAATTTATTTATTGAGGGAAGCAGATTGTTTGCCACAAGTAGCAGAACTCTGTGAGTTCTGCTACTTGTGGCAAACAATCTGCACTTATTTATAAGACATACACACCGATATCAGAGCAGCAAGTGTAAGGTTCTGCCAACAACAAATGCCATGTTACAACATCGGTTTGCAAGAGATTGTTTCTTAAAAAAAAAAAAAAAGTCAATACGGATTCATTTTACAGCCTCTTGCAGAAAATAAATGAACCACTGTGTGCCCTCTCACAAGTGACAAATGGCCTTTTGGTAGGCTGTTGTTGTGGTTGTTTACATTTTATAGACATTTCTGATGTAATTTCTTAAGGTAAGCAATAGCACTATCAATTATTAGATATCTTACCTCTTTTTGCATGTCTCCAATCTCGTTTTCTTCTTGATTTTCCCAGTGATTGCCGGGTCTTTCAATCAGGACCCGCTCAACATCCAGGCCTCGCCCTCCACCTCCAAGTTTGGGGTCCAAATGGCGGAGAACAGGTTCTTCTTCAGGAGAGGCAGGACTGAGCGGAGTGGCAGCCAGACCCTTCTCCTTCCAGAAGAATCCAGAGACCATGATGAAGGACTTTATGTTGGGATATGGAGCGGAGAGCTCGCGCAGCAGGGAGACGTAATGGAGGGCCTTGTAGTAGTGGAGGAAGGAGATGACGCACAGACCCACCGTGCACAGCAAGAACACTCTGTGCCGTCGCATTTTCATCCTGAAAGCAAAGAAACAATGATTTTTTTCCCTCTTTTTTTTAAATTGACATTTGGAAATAAATGTTTAACTTTATCCATACTTTTTAAAGACAACTTTAGGGACTGCAATAAATGTAAAACCAACAGTCGGGAGGGTTTTTAAAACAAAGACAGCAACTTCGCCAGTGACCTCCCAGCATTGCACCACATGATTCTAAAGTAGCTTGTTCAGCACTCAGACCCCCTACAGTACGTGAAACAAGTGAGGTGCAGGGGTGCATAGGCTGGGAGGAGCAATGGCCGAGGTTTGAATAAGAGCCTAGAAGAGCAAATGTCAGGACAGAAATAATGAGGGAGGAAAGAACTGCTCTACCTTTATCAAATTATTCAGTGCCACTTCCACAAAATGTCAACATTAGTAATACTCAAGGCAGGTCAGGTCACGTCCCAAGCCAAATTTAACCCAATCCCACTACAATGTCTAAATTTTAAAGTTAGAACACAGATCCAGCCCAGTGTTTTTCAGAAAAGAAGAAATATGTGAGAACCGAAGTGCTTCTAACTTCTTGTAGCAAACACTCCGACAATGTTTAGATTTTACCTGCTTTTTGTCGACCTCAAACGACAGCACGCACCAAATGGATGTGACCGTGCCCGTTGTGAGGCCGGCTTTTGTCTCATTTAAACTGGTTACGCAATTCTCAAATTGTTTTTGTAATTAAAATAATATTAATTTTATTTTGTTAAATGCAAATTGTTACATTTGCATTTACCAAATGTTAAATATTTATGCAATTATGTTTGTGCATAAATAAACACACTTCCTGTATGACTTCTTCCAGCACCTTTCTAGCTGTATAGTGGTAACATTTTCTCAGTGGTGACACCTATTGTTAAGGAGGTGGGCTGCAGCAATTGTAGTGCATCTCAAGCACTAATATAACTAGCAGCTGGTCTACGATGACATCATAGGTTGCTGACACAAGTAAAACCCAGCTTTAGGATATCAAAACATTCAGCAGGTTCATTCAAGTGCAAATACAGCATCAAATAATTCACAGTGAGTGCACAAGCTGGTAAGAATTAGAGGATTTTAGTTCTTTTCTAATGACCTGTTCACTCTGACACCGATGACTCAGTCAATTTGGATCTGATTTTGACACCTGAATAGTCATTTGCCATTTCCAATTTCCATATTTCTACCATATTCCACTGCTCTGTACTCACAATATTGCTTAGCACAGCTAGTAAGAGTGCATCTCTCACAATAAAGTCCAAAAGAATAATACCACCTAAGCAAATTCAAAGCCAAGTGCTTGAACATTCGGAAATTATCTGACATTATTGTTTAAAAACAGCGACAGTGTTTGAAATAACCTTCACATGTGAAGCTGGTAATAAGGTGCTGTCTATAGAGCAGAACAAAGGAGATTTCATTAATGATGTCTAAATGCCCTGCTAGAAAAATACTAGGACCCTGCCCATTAGAATGCATCACAATAATAAGCTGATCAGTCAAACTCCAGGCTGAAGATTATTTCCAACACTGGTGATACAGTAAACTCACAAGCAGTGACTCAGTGGCATCTGTGTCAATCTAACACTATCAGAATAAAGCAGCGGCAGAAAAAAACAAAGAGTACGGCTTTGAAAACAAAGCATTTCATTCAATGAAACAGTAAGAAAAGCAGAACGCCACAAAATCTGGTGTGGTAGCACCATCACTTTAAGGACTAAAACCAAACCACAGATGAAAACACAGTAGTCTGAAAGCACAGCTGTCTGTGCCACAGCAAAACAAAGTTGAACATATTTCTGCTATGAAAGCTCATCTATTAAATCCTCGACTTGGCTGGCAACACCCTTGTTTTTCTCTTCTGTCTTTTTACTGTTTTTTTGTGAAACTGATTTGTTTTTGTAGGCTATTGGTTGTCAGTTTTCATCAGAGACTGCTTTACGTCTCTCCAGAATGTGGTTGTATTAGTCAAACGTAAATTAGTTAAAGTATTCAGTAAAATTCAATAAAAAACCTGTCCCATTTTTCTTGTAACCAAATACATAAAACAACAACCTTAGCTACACTGAACAAGTCACAAAAGCATGTGGTATGCTGACAAGAAACCTGGCTTGACAAATAATAGAAAAAGACTAGATTAAAAGTCGGTCTGTGCAGATCAAGCTACATCTGATATAGTGTTACCAACCTGGCTCATGTTAGTGACAAATATGGAGAGTCCACATGTTAGTTACTTCAGTTGTGTGAGAATATTAACGTCAGTGGTGTTGAAAATAAAAAAAAACATTACCAAAGGGGCAAAAACCACTAGCAACCTGCAGCCCAGAGATAGAGGGGGACCTGCAGAAGCTGGGTTTAATAAAAACTCAGCCACGCCCACCTCTAAGGTGAAATCAGATCTTTAACGAAGCTACCAAACCTCTTTCCAGAGAGAAACAAGAGGGCAACATAAAACACACAACTGTAATAAAAAAAAATCATTTAGTTGTTGTTTTTTTTTCTTTAATATGTCAAAATCACTGGTTGTGACCTTTAAAAAAAAGGCATGTTCTGTCTTGAGATTAATTTTAGCTTGCTTTCAAAATGTCTTGAGGAGCGAGACATAAGTGACAAATTTAACGAAGATGACTTGAATGAACTTCTGTCCTGTGACCTTTGTCCCGCAGGCTCATCCTAACCTTGAACTAATCCATGCAAACCTGTGTATGCAAATGAGCATTTTAATGAAACCCAATCATTACTCAATAAATGTCATTGTAAAAAAAAAAAAAAGATACATAAATGTGGAGGATTGTAACCACTTTACCACATATAAATACTAGAAGGTTTTAGCATGGACAAATTTTGCTTATGTTACCATTTTTTGGCATCTCTATGTGCTCATAACTCTCGTCTTTATAATGCATCGGATGCTTTAAGAGGTGAGGAAATATCTAAGAAGTCGAATTCTTTGCTAGGTAAAAGCCAGAAGGATCTATTTAAGAGGATCTTTAGTTTCAACATTTTCATTTACAGTTGAAAATGTTTTTGAAAAAGGAAGATTAGGAAAAAAGCAGCAAAGAGAGGAATGCCAAATGGATACAGCCCATCACCAATTCATATACAAAAAGCACTTACGAACGGAGTAGCCGCCGGCATTTTGTGCGTGCTGTCTGCAGGCCTAGGAAGGGCATGGCCCATCTAAGCCAAGACATGACTGTCCAAATTAATCCAATGTGCTCATGCCAGCAGTCGCTGTCACACTGTTGTTGCAACCTTCCTCTCCCCTGCGTTGCTGCCTGTCAGACAATGCACAGGGTGGAGTTTTACAAGTCAGAGTCGGCACACCTGGAGCAACTTTCAAACAGATTTCCCGCTGACAAAACTCAGGTTGTTTTTTTTTTTTTTGTTTGCTGTTGGATAAATTTGTGTCTAATAAACTGACTTACACAAGTAGTTGAGATTTATTTTGGCAGATATAAGTTATTAACCACAATCTGTATGTTTCTGGCTTGTGTGCGTTTTCAAACCTGTAAGTTTAAGTGCTTTTAACATCAGATCAGGTCATTTGCGGGGCAGCACGGACATAAAGTCAGACCTGGAATGTGTTGAACTGAAGTGAGACGAAGAGACTGTGTTTGTTTTTGTTTCGACAGCATTAGTTCCTTTATGTACACAACTGAAAGCTTTTCTTCCTGGGCTGATGTCAAGCCGATGTCTGCTCGCTCCTGCAACAGTGTTTTGTAGTTCTCTGTTCAGATTTCATTAGTCCAGCAGGAGTCTGCCTCTGAACTCCAGATCCCGCCCCCCAGAGAGTTTGGAAAAGCCCTGACGGCTGGCTGACAAACACAGCCTGAACATTTGAGATACAGACCTGGGAGAGCAATCCAAATAATACACAGTTTAAAAAAAATCTAAACGGTGGGAGGAGGAATGCATTTAATCTAATCTAATCTAATCTCTGTGTGAGCATGTTCCCTGTTAGTCTGATACTTCTGCAAACTGCAAAGTCACTGGGTGTGTCTTAGAAAAATGGCTTTTGGAATCCAAGACAGATAGAGTAAACATCTACTTCACATACTTTTATGTATCTTTAATATCCTATTTTTTTTACATTTTAACCCATCCTATTTTCATTACAGTACGTAAAAAGAAGATTTTGAACATCACTAACTTCTGAAAAACAGCATTCATTATGTGAGTCAGCTGACAAACTCTTTAACATCTTACAAAACGGAGTGCGATTCATGGATACCGAAGGGCCGCAAAGTCAAATCTTTTTCACATCGTTGACCAAATACCAGAAAACACAGAGCAACTGTCAAGTAGTCCAACTGAAAACATGTCAATCCCTTAAGAATTAGGCATCTGCACCAGCAGCGAAAAGGAACCAAGAATGCTGCAAACTGACGAAACTCACTTTATTCGCTTGTGAAAGAGGTTTCCATTGCCACAAACCGTACAGTCAAAGGGTTTGTAGGTTTTCTGTTGTTTCAAAATGAGACACTGAATATAGTTTAAACCCTGTGTTAAATAGTACACATAATATACATTCAAAATACGGTAAGGTAAAGTATAAGCTGTACAGAAAATACTGGTATTTATCAACTTGGTGACGGGATGCCACGGCCACAGAACTGTACAGTTACTGGAAACACACACTGCGCAGACCTGCACACACACACACACACACACACACACACACACACACACACACATAACTGTGTCAGAAGTTCCCAAACAACACAGGAGTTCAAGATGAAGCTCTAAACACACAATCTCACACTGCGTGGGTGGCAGCTTTCAAAATATCAATGTGTCAGCTAAACTGTTGCATGGATGGAATGATAAATGATGCCGTTTTTGCAAAGAGCTTTGAGACCTTTGTTTTGTAGGAACTCAAAAAATGTAAAGCCCTGATTGGTTTGTGTGTCAGGCTGTGCACACTGCTCTGTAAAAACCATGAAAAACCTGTTTTGATTGTCTTTGTATACTCATACACACACACAAACCCCTCAGAAACCTCTTTCACAACACAATCCAGGCTGTGTTCCTGTCTCATGTGGACTCTGAAGATGATTATATAGCAGCGCATACAGCCTTTGACCAGATTGTTGCCCTCACCTAACAAGCACTCAGGGGTGATATAAAAAGAATATAAAACAAAGCAGTTAATGAGACCAGCTTTCAACCAGGGAAGCAGCAGCTCAGCCAATCGAAGTTCTCTTAGTGACGCTTTCGGTTGGGAAAAAGTGCTTCTCTCACAGCCAAAAGAAAACTCTTAATTGCACCGAACTGAAGTTTTCAACCTTCAAAAACAACCAGAATCGCACTGTCAAACTTCCTCAAACCACAGAGTTTCATTGGTCTGATCCTTCAACTGCACAGGTTCAACATTTCTTTCCGGCATCCCAAAAACACGCCAAAGAACATATTCATGTCCACACTTTGCTGACGTATTTAAAGGGTGCAAACAGGTCACACCTTTCAGTTCAGCCGATCAACCAAGACTCTGAAATTCTGACTGTGCGTTGGTGTTTTTGTTCCTCCTACTCTCCTAGAACAGGCAGTTGTCTGCCTTTTCTATAATAAAGAAAAAAAACAACAACCAAACAAACCAACAACAAAAAACCAAAAACATCTTCATCAGAGACTCGGCTTATGCTATTATTTTTTAGAACAAGTAAAAACAAGTTTTTACTTGTTCTAAAGTAAAAACAGGTTTTACTTTTTCTGAGAAAAACAAATCTGAAGGTTACGGTTCAGTAGCTGTGGACCTACATTTACTAAAAATTAAGTTGTTCTGACACAATCTAATATGTTACTTTTGGATGGACACCACATAGTTTTTAACCCTGAGCTGTTAATCTTTTTCTATGATTTCATCATTAATGATACTTTTCAATCCATCGATTTATCTTCCAATTCCTGAAATACTTAAAAAAAACAACAAAAAAACCCACCTCTTTTTCTCCACGCCACTAGTGAGTGCTGCATACGTCAGTCAGGTTTCTGTCAGCTCTGTCACAGTCACAGATACAATAGTTTCCAAAGGCCAAAGGAATCTGAAGTATGGGAGGATGTAGGTTAGCTAACAATTAGCTAACAATTAAAAGAGTGAGTTGTACACTCTATAAGGCTTCCTGGTCTTTACTACAGCAATGAAAATGAGGGATATGAAGGAACCACGTGCCTTAAGCTCTTTTTAAGCTGCTCTTTATAAAGTTAGACATTTTGTCTGCTACATTTTACAGCAAACAAATGTTGAGACAAACCTTTAGACTAGAATCTGGGCTCACACTCAACCAGTGCAGTGCTGGATTGGTGTTGTGTTGAGTTTTGTTCCCCCACCAGCTTTGTTCCATTTTCCTCTTAACTTCTACAGTTTTAAGCAATGCCGTTTTAACTAAAATACTAAAAAGGAAAGATATTTATCTCTTTCTGTCTCTTTCTTGTCCACTGCAGCAGGATAAACACATTCTGACTTAGGCAGGTGGGGAAACACGTTTCGACACAACACCTGCACCTGCTCATGGGCCTGTTTTAGGCACATTTGATTGTGCAGGTAATGTTAATAGCTAAATGAATTACATTCAAGCTGACAAATCAATACATAATACGTAAAATAATAAACACAATTTATAAGTATGATGTTAAAAACAAAAGCTAAGTAAAAACAAACATTTGGGAGAGTATTTCTGTCATTACATTTTAGATAATTTGCTTCTCTCCAGTTTCTGACAGGCAAATCCATGTGACTGAATTCCTGCAAAAGAAGGAGCACAACATGCTGGATATTTAGACTTTTTAAAATTTTAAACACATAAATAATAAGAGCTTCATTTTATTTCATCATGCTAAAGTTGGAACTCCTTTTTTAAAGCCGGGTCATAAATGATTTATGCGGAACTTATTGATAATTGAATACTTCCTGGGACGGTTTCCCCAGGCTGAATAAGGACCACAGAGCACCAGCGGATGATCTCTGTCTTTCATGTTTTTTTTATTTTATTTTAAAGCTGTGACTACCTCCTATTAAAAACAAGTTACTACTTTAAAACTTGACATGTGATTCATTCCGCTAAGTTATAACTTTCACATATTTGCTGTTGTATTCAATGCAGCACATCAGAAGATTCACTTTTTTTTTGTTCTGTTTTGTTTATGTCTCTGAAAAGCCAGGTCATCTGGAAGCTAAAACCAGCCATTCTTTTGGCTGCAGGATCAGAGAGTTTTTCTGAGCTTTACAGTCACTGGTTTAGTGACTCAAGACGTCTGGAGAAAACCAGCTTGATGGGTTTCAATAATGCACGAATGGTAAGGTCTACAGAGCATGTGTGCAAAACCGTGTGTCTGTAAAAAAAAAACACAACCAGAATTCAGGTTTGTTTTTGTAAGCGTGAATGTATGCAGGCTCTGACAAACATGGCTGCATGAAAAAAAAACTTGTTTTGGCTTTGGATGCTTGTGTGTGTGGACATGAGAAGAAGTGCATAAAGGCGGGGAGGGCGCCTCCATTTCTCCAACCTCATTTATAATTCATAGCTGGGGCAGACCATGAAGTCTTTCTATCCCTCCCTGCTCTCTCTCTCTGTGTGGAGACAGGTGTTTCATGGCACCTCACTCCATCTCTGCCCGCGTTTCTACTCCCATAAACTTCTACCCCTCCGAGGGGCGAGCCGACGCGGGCAGCAGCTTCGGGAATTTTGTCATGATGAAGTCAAGCTGAGAGCAGAAAACTCCACATGTTACAGCTTCGTCTTTAAAAGCCGAAGTGCAAGCACATTTTCTCAAATACTAACTAATTAAAAAAAAAATTGAGTTCATTTAAACCTGAAACGATCTCTACTAAAAGTGTGGTTCGGTGGATTTTACCATTACACACTTATTTTTCTTAAAAAAAAGCAGCATTTTTTAAATCAAGTGTTCCAAATAATCATTTGAATGTCAAATAGTTCTGCATAGTGTATGTAAATATGTTTTATTCATTAAATGTTTTTTTTATCCAAACCAGTTCTTATGAGCTGTGGCCAGCTCTGACTCTTAACCCTTCGTGGCCTTTTGGGGTTCGGAGTCATGAACACTTTGCACCAACATTTTACAAGACAAGTCACTTTATTTCAGTGCCACATTTGTAATTTACAATAACAGTAGGACGTTTAACCTCTCAAACAATTCTCATTTCATGTTTCTAGTTTCCTCTAAGGCTAAGGAACAAAGGTTTTACTGGATAGTTTTAAAATGTCGACAACAAGACAGTTTCATGAGGGGTTAACAGGCACAATGTGATGCTTTTTAATGCCCGTTGAGAGGTAATCAGCCAGAAGTACATCCTATACCTTCTATGTGGCAACATCTAAACGCTGGACTTCAACACTTCGTGAAACACCACTCTGTAGCATTATCATTTAAAAAGAAAGCACACCATGTTTGTAAGACAGTACTCTAATTACAGATCTGCAACAAAGAAGAACAGACAGAATCGACTTCTTTGGAAGGCAAAGGTTTTCTTCTCGTGACGCTCCGTAACAAAATCAGCAAAGAATAAATGAGGTTTATCTGCCACAGCTCATAAAAGAAAGAGAAGCAGTCACGATTTCAGCTGAATTAGTACTCGGCATAGTTTTTCTTTTAGTATATTTTGTGTTTGTAATATCTAAAAGCTGCACTGTAATGAGAAACTGTAAATAATTGAATCTCCCTTTTCTTCTGTCAAGGCTGATTTAGCCATTTTTCTTTGTCATTTCTTTTTTCTTTCTTTTTTTTGTCAGCTTTCCCTCACTGGTTCGCAGCTAAATCATTCTCGACACCAGCAGTTCACACAGGCAGTCAGGACATGTTCACATCCCCACAGCTGACGTGAGCGTGTGTTTTCTCTGCTATCGATTTTACTTTTTTTTCGCCCTGCAGTGTCTCGGCCCCGTAGAGGAGGGGGACTCCAGTGTGACGGCCCAAACTCTTCCTTCCAATTACTCTGCTTTAATTAGACAAAGGTCGCTGCAGAGATGATGCTGTTCAAAATTCTACCAAAGTGAGTTTACTACCAAGCATGTTTTCATTTTTTAAATGAGGAAAATAATAATTAGTTTAGACTTCTAGGCTGAAACATAATTCTATCAGATCTGTGTTTAGATCAAGAAATCATTGTGTGTGTGTATATATATATATATATATATATATATATATATATATATATATATATGTGTGTGTGTGTGTGTGTGTGTCTTTTTACTGGTTTGTGGTCAGACAAGGTTATTTTGGAATTTGGACAATGTTTATTTGAAGAACAGTAAATGATTTATGCTAAAAGAAAGACATTTCAACCAATTAATTTTAAAATACGGAGCACTTGTTGAAAACCTGGACCCATTTACTCATTAGAAAAGCTTTTATATAATAAACATGTATCAGTAAAGGTTAATTTAGAAGTTTAAAAAAAGTGGTTTCTCCCACACTTGTACTTGAACGTGTCATTGTGTAAATGTTTTGATTGTAAACATTTATTTCATAAAAAACCCTTAAAGGCAGAGTTCTTAAGAACTGAAAAGCCATTTCCCCTGGCACCCTGCAAACTGTCAGCTTCTAAAGAACATGTTGCCGCTGACAAAACATATTTTAAGATAAAAAAAAATAATAATTAATTTCAGTTCCAAGGAAAAAGTGACAAAGACATGTAGTTATGTGAAAACATGACTCGTCTGGAGACTAAAATTAGGTTTTCAACAAAACCTACAGTTTGACACTAAACAACTTTTTATAGCTCACTGGTGCAGCCTTGTTACCTGGGGACAGAAGGCTTTTATAACACATTGAAGATATTTTAGGAAGGTTTTTTTTTTTGTGTGTGGGGGGGGAAATATTACCAAAGAAGTATTAGAATAAAAAAAAAAAAAAAAACGCAGTCAAACAATCAAAAAAAGGAAAAACAAGCAACTGTTACACAAATAAACCTATTTTGTCTCATGCACACAGAAAAAAATCCCTCATCTATTTTTTTTTAAGTTTGTCCACCTCTGATTTGGAGACGTATCCTTTAATTTTCTACGCCCTGAAACCGTGTCTGATTTCAGCTCAGCAGGATTAGAGGCCAGTCCTGCTGCCTGAAAAACAGCTCAGGAAGCAAGCCATTTGCATGTTTGTGATCTACAAAATATATATATAATCCGTCACTACAAAGACAACCAATTTCAAAGCATTATTGTCTTCAATCTATTTTTTTTGTGTGCAGCGATTCACTTTTACTCACTTCCAGTGTCTATCCTTCTCTGTTTGCCACACCCACTCGGTTCCAGAGGCAGACCCTGACAGCTACACTCAGCCCAAGTCAGGCTTCTTATCACCCAGTTCTATGATTGTGGAGTGGACTAAGCTCACTCTAATATTTTTATGTAAAAAAAAAAAAAAAAATTCTGTTGTAATGGCAGGGCTCAGCTGATCCTCTTCACACAGATGCTTCTTTTATAGCAATGAGTCCCCCCCCCCCCCTCCTCCAAGTATGTCATTATTTCCAAGAAAGAAAACACAAATTCTCTGTCTTCTCTCAGAACCCTGCTGAGAATCGTTTACAGCAAAGAGACTACCTACTCCATTTGGGCTCAAAATACTCGAGTGATTAGGCTTTGTTTGTGTGTGTGAGATTATAAAAAGTACTTAACATCGGAGACTTGCGGCGAACGTGAGTGGGAATGAGCTTTGCTTACTGAATATACAAGCTTTATTATGTCTGTGTGGGAGAAAATGACATTGCGGCAGACACAAGTGGGTTTTTTCACTGATTTGGAGTCTCCTAGCACCACGAGAGCCTTTGTGAAATGCACAAGTGCTCATACTTTGCTGTATTTTTTTCTCTTCTTCCATCGCATTCACTAAAAGTACAAGCAATCAGCATGACTCACCCAAAAAAACAAGACGTCTTGATTACAAGAGTCAGCAAGTTCAAGAGAACGGTTCTTTAAACCTTAAAATTGCCGGCTTGTAAATTTAGCAACACTCAACATACGGGTGTACTCGCTGACCCCGGATTAACGAAAAATGGGTCAACATTAAAAAATTTTCTCCCCCCAAACCTGGAGGATTCACTGACACACTCCTATTGTCTGTCCTGCAGTCACTGTTATTATGGAAACAGGAAGACTGAAGCCATTAGAAGGTTGCATTTTGGCTCCGGTTATGCTTTATGGTTTTCACATTAGTCTAGAGTTAAATCAGTAAATGCTGAACTCACAGAATCAGGCCTGATGGACCCTGGGTATTCGTCCGGCGGCGCCTTTGTGTCCAATGTTTTGTTTTAGTCATAACAGGAAATCCAGTGCTGAGAAGTGGCTATGTTGGTTTGAAAAGCAGCAATCCTCAGTCACAAACTGATCACTCGCTGTGCCTCCTAACTTTGTCGGTTAATAGCTTAGATGAGCATTGTGATGGCAGTGTATGTTCTGCAACGGTAGCTAAGCAGTAAAGAATCCCTGAGGCAGAGCGAATCTGCGGCTGCACCTGAACGCAGCTCGCGCAACCAGAACAACTGCTTCTCGTTACAGGTCGACATTACAGCGCCGAAGGACAGAAGTTGATCAGAAAGAGAGCGATGGCAGAGGAGCCAAAAACACAAACACAAACACTAGAGGGAGAAAGAGGGGCAGTTTTGAGTACAAGTCTTGTTATTCAAAAAAAAAAGTCACACCACTTTAAACAGAGATGCAGCTGGATGCGTCAGAAAAAAAGGGAAGGAGAAATGTAGGCGAAGGAATCACTGGTGGAGCTGAGTAAAGAGCCAGAGGCTGTGTGTGATCGAGATTAAAAAGAGAACGCAACAGTAAATTCAACAAAAAAGATCAAAAACCTAAAGGTTTCTGTCTGTGTAGACTATTCATTGGGAAATAAAAAGGACGTCTTTGTCCAGGCTAGGCTAATGGCTAACCAAATAAGGGCCCTTTTTGTGTCTTTTTTCAAGTTTATAAAACAACTCTTTCTTAAATATAACATACCTGGGTAAAAGAATGCTACATGTCTGATATTATAGTTCCACATTTCTGTATGACACTGTTTGTTTAGTGTGTCACTGTTTTCTCATCCACACAACATTTGTGTTACTACATTTCTGTATCTGAGCTGAGCAGAGAATGATACGTGCTGATGATGTGAAAGCATCAGACCTCTGGGACTTGATTCAACTTTTGGACTGACACGATCAGCAGCCTCTCAGTTTTTAAACCACCTGTTTTCAGTAAAACACTGCAGATGCATGGTCATAAAAATAAATAAAGTTGAAGATTAGATGCTTTTTTTTTTCTAAATGTCAAATTTACAAAAGACGAATCACACAAATTCGAGACAGTTTCTCCGTTGTCGGATTTGCCCGCTCATTTGGGGGAATGTACACTTGATTTTGGCTCTCTGCTTATCAGTCACAGCCTACAGCTGATAGACGGGAAGGCAATAAATAACATGCTATAGAAACACGAATTCGTGAGCCGCGGCAGATGTCAATTTTTTACAAAATAAAATAAAAATCTGAATTGAGCTGACAAGCTTGAAGGAATCTAAGCCACGTAAAGAAAAACAAGGACCAATAAGGATGATAAAATAACTGCAGGGATTAAAGCCAAAATAAATAACTAAATCCACATACACACATCCATTTGAGAGTCTTTTTTCTGCGTATCAGTCACTTCCAAAAGGTTTCATGTAAAGGAGTATAGTGTGTAGTGTAGTGTCTTCTAATGAAGCGTTCAATGAATACGTCCAATAAATAACTCCACTAAATAAAATAAAAATGTCTGAATATTTGTTACAGTGCCTGTCAACAAAAATTATAAGCTATTGAAATGATCAAACAAGGTCCTAAATATTATAGAAACTCTTACAAAAAGATCAAGTGTTTTGCTTTAAGTATAATATTAATTATAATGACAGTTATGTTACTGCCTGACTGGTTTCCAGCGCAGACTCCCACATGTGAGGCAGATATGCAAACCATTGTCCCAACAAAGACACCATACACACAGCGCACTGGAAGCTACCTAACTCTGTAAGATCTCCTGTTTTTTGTTTGTTTGTTTGTTTGTTTTTGAATATCACAGTTCTAACTTTCATCCTTTATTTGGGCTTGGGATCAGCAAAAGTGACCCAAAAGAGAAACCTTAAGTTATTTTAGCGAGGGAGGACTGTGAGCGCTGTGGGACGGAGGAGGACCCACTGCAGCACCTGCTGCTTGTTTTCATGTCGATCTTAGAAAACAGCAGAAAAAAGTCGCTTTTTTGAAAAACGATCACTAATAGGGCCCGAAAACTCGCTAAATATAGCGACAAAGTCTCTAAGTTGGCAACGCTGCCAACACCCGGACCCGCCCTGCTCTGCTCTGATTGGATCAAACTTTGGCTCTGGTTCACTTTATTTGTTGTTAGCGGCGTCAGTTTAATCCCTGTATCATAACTGGATTGGATAGCTTTAACGGGACCACAACAAAAAATGGTTTCTTCTCATTTTCAAAGATGATGGAAATCCGTCCTGGTGACGGAGAACTTTAATCCCTGTAATTGTAATAAGGTTACAAAATAAGCAATGTGTTTGACAAGATAAATGAAGTCGGTTTGGAAATATTTCTGTTGACATACTTCTTAGTTTATTGCGACATAAAGTCACTAGAAATCTCTGTGTACTCCAAAACCTGTTACAAATGTAAAAATGCTAAAGTCATTACAGTGAAAAGAGAGACGTCTGAACTTTTCTGTGGGCACGGACCACGCAGAACAATTATCTTGCTCACTGTGCCTGGGGGAATGCTGCAGGAGCCACTAACGCTGAAAAGACTAAATTATTAGCATTTTTTATGTTCAGAATTGATATCCTTTCTTTTCTTTTTTTTACCCAGTTGGAGTTTTGAAAGTGAAAAGGTTTCCTCGGACAGAAAGGTTTTTTTATTTTTTTTATTTTTATTCTTTTGGTCAGCTGCTACTTTTTCCGGTTTCAGCGGGCTACCTACAATTAGGCTGCTGAGTTCTTTGAAAGCTTTTCAACGGCTTCGAAACTGCACATAAAAGAATATTAAGAGGACCACTTCAAAGGCTGGCAGCTGTGTAATTTAACATTCATCTACACAATCTTCACTCCCTGTGACTCCGCCTCTGTGATTGTCGTTTAATTACTTCCAAGTGTGGTCCCTTTTTATATTCCTGTTGAGTTGTCCACTGAACATATGGGCATGCGAGTGACCTCAAACTGCAAAAAGAAGTGCACAAGTTCAGCTGATGTTCTGAAACCGTAAAGTAAAAAACTGTTATGGGCAGTGGACTCAGTTTGTTGACACATACTTCACCTCACACAACCCTGTAACACACACACACACCACATAGAAATGTCCTGTGCTTCCTGCCCCTCATGTTGCCCACAGCTCTTTTCCCTGTTCGAGGAGGAGCTTTCTAACAGTGGAACAGATTGATCTGCAGTTTCTGCTGCTTGTGACAGAGCGACAGTGTCCGTCCAAGTAAGAGCTTCACACTCTCGTAACGAGTCCAACGCCAAGTGTAAAACACGAGGCCGTTTCTGCGCAGCGAGGACAGCCTTTCTGTAATGCATGTCAATTTTAGAGCTATTGATTCTGTGTGTGAAAATGACCAGCATGTGTGAAGTGCAAAAAAAACAGGTCTCATAATTTAAGATGTCAATGTGAACAGATGTCTGTAAGAAGAGATGGAGAATCTTTGTGTTGCTGTTACCTCGGCGCAACGCTCAGCTTTCTCGCCACACCCTCTCGTGTTCAAACTTGACCTGACATTTAGGAAGTTAAGTTTAGAAACAACAAAGAGAAGCAAAAACGAATGGAAACTTCTGTGGCCTCTGCTGCAGTAAAAAGGCAAGAAAATAAAACTTCTGGACTCCCTTTCCATGATCCTCATTGGACCTCTGAATAAATATATAAATAAATAAATAAAATGCTTATTTTACCTTTCTGAGACCCATCTGAGAATAAAAACACGAGTCATTTTTAAAGCAGCTGCATGGAAATCAGCTCCAGGCCATTTAATTTTGTCAACCTTCAACAAAAGTCCCAGGATGTCTTTCCTCTGTTCCTATTTTAAGTGAGTCAGCAGATTGATTGTCAGGTTCCTGGAAATGAACTGACAGCTGGCCTATTTTAATTAAAGCAAACTTCCTAGAAAACCATAAAAGGAACTTATTTTCTGTGAACTTTGGGATGTGTTTTAATGTCATGTTATACTCAACAGCTACATTATACTAATAATTAAAGAATAATACAAGCTTTGATGGGAATCATGTCAATAATGCTGAATATTCAAATGATGTGTAAAAGGAAATATCAAATAATTATCACCAAAGGCAACAAAAAAATGGAAAGTTAAAACCCCTGCTAAGCAAAAGTAAAAGGAAGCTGTGAGCCTACAAGGAGCTTCCTGTGGAAAGCTGTGCAGCCAGAAAACTAAACATCACTGTTACTTTCACCATCCTTTTCATTTCTGCTCTTATTTTCAGTTCCCTTTCAGTCGATTCACTCGGTACAACATATGTACTATGGGATATCACGCTCCCGCGTGTCCTGGCTGAAGACACCTTTAATCACGCCTTTAGGCAAATGACGTGATGACGTGATGACGACAAGTGACAGGCCCCGCCTGCACTATGTAACCGTCCGTCATCACAGTCATTCCTCAGTTCTTAC
>NC_051432.1:19101003-19102638 GCF_001649575.2 Kryptolebias marmoratus
ATTGAACTGAGGAATGACTGTGATGACGGACGGTTACATAGTGCAGGCGGGGCCTGTCACTTGTCGTCATCACGTCATTTGCCTAAAGGCGTGATTAAAGGTGTCTTCAGCCAGGACACGCGGGAGCGTGATATCCCATAGTACATATGTTGTACCTCGTTCCTCTCCTTCAGGGAACAGTAGTTATATGCATAACATTACGTTTTGTTCTGTTGTCATGCTTGTTTGCTGATATGGCTGCTCTGTAAAACATTTTGGGGGTACATCTTGTGTTTGATAAGTACTATAAAAATTAAGGTGTGCTGCAAGCTGAAGAAGAGTTGCCTGCAGGCACACAACAGCGAAATGCATCATCCCTGGGAACAAAAAAACAGACACAAGTAGGTTTAAATTCCAGATAAGAGTTTCATGGAAGTTTCACAATTTCTTCTTAAACTTTCCCCTCTTTAAAATGCCTTAAAATGATGGTTTATACCCCATATGGGGTTTTATGAAAAATTTAGGTAAGATTAATATCTTACCTGCTGTAGGTAGCTCTTTAAACGACCTCAGTTTGGAGAAACAGAGTTTAAGTTTAAGCACACTGATGAGATCACTAATTTTGAATCACAAAGTTATTTCAGTGAAAAAATACAATAATCCTGAATGTGCCCTAAGCTGCACTAGAAGTGCTACAGCTAGCTGCTGCTGCTATTTGAGCTTACAAAAAAACCCATAAAATGTATGTAAATAATCATGTAAGATGGGATCACTCCACTTTGGTCTTGCTCCTGCTCCGACTAGCAGTTAGCTCATCAGTCTGGTCAGAATTCAACTTTATTCCACCAGAATGAGGCCAAAATGGCTTATCCACAACAGGCAAGATGTTAATTGTTTGTAACCTTTTCATGAAGCGTCTCTTGAAAAGGTCTGAATTATCTCAGAACTATAGAAAAATTCCCATCAAAACTAACATAATAATAATAATAATAATAATAATTTTGCGCTTACTGTATGTGCAAAGCTGAGTGCAGCAATAATCAAAAATTTCGAAAAGATAATTTAGGAATATGAGGAAAATGCAATTAGAAATGCTGTTACAAGCTGACAGAGAATGTGCATGAAAAGATGAAATGGGACGAAGAAAATGAAAAATGAAACACAAAGCAGTGTGTTGCATGACGGACTACACACCCTCAGACCAGAAAGATCTATTACGCTCTCGAGAGGCAGAGAGATCACAGTCTGTCAGGCCAAAGTCACTTTCAGAGATCAGAGCCCCCTCAGTCTGAGAGAAAGGCATTACAGTAATAAGAGCACAGAGGGAGAGTGGGAGACACAAACTCACTGACTGATTTTTTTTTTGGAGGTTTTCTGCTGCTGGCTCAGAGACAGCAGTCTGGAAGTGCTCTAGTGAGAGGGAGACGTTCGCTATTACTGACCCTCCACCATTTCACGTGTCAAAGGTTTGGCTTTTCCCAAATTACATGAAAGCATCTTCTTTCTTGTCTAGTCTTTTAGGACAGAGGCATTAGTTTCTTTAAGCTGCTAAATGTTCAGTCATGCGGTCGACACGACAGCTACGACCGTCTGAGGCTTTATCAACGCCGGTTTAAAGGTTTTACCGCCACTGCTGCAAATAAAAACAGGGTTCAC
>NC_051432.1:19102652-19124759 GCF_001649575.2 Kryptolebias marmoratus
GGGGGGGGTTCGCTTGTGAAGCTGTTGGTTGTGAAACAAAATCATGGCCTTGGAAGACAATAAAAGGATTGATAAAAGCTGAATGTGCATAGAAAGAACTGATTTGTCACCAAGTTTTTTAGTTTTCAAACACAACTCCTTGATCCAGTGTTGAAGAGACCATTTTCTGGTAAAGCTTTGGAAAATTTCAAAAGAAATTCTTTATATACATAAAACTAATTTAACACTAGAATTAGGGTTAGGGTCAACAGTCTCTCTGCATAAGCCTGAATAACTGCAGACATGAAAAGACGATATATCTGAAATCTGTTTATTTAAACTTGTTTCCAACTTTCTTTTTCTAAAGATACCCTTAATAACATACCCACAACATCTCTGCATGGATAAGTCTAACACTTTAAGTTATATCCAAATTAATAAAAGCATGAGCTAAATAAACAGCTGCAGGTTGTCAATGCAGCCGCACTGAAAACTGCAGATGTATCAACATTTAGTTGGAATGTCCAGTGTGATAACTTCTGTTATAGTAGAAAAGTGTACACTATAAATATAGACTATTTCAGGTGAGACAATGTTCTCACAAAACCCAACTCCAAAAGATCTGAACTTTTCATTTAATGTCTACAATGAAGTCATGTTTACCCGTCAAAGTGTCCCTTTGGTGACCTCAACCAACTGACTGTGCTCGTCCTTTTTTTTTTTTAGTGAAAGCCCCACCAACATATACAGTACAAACCAGAAAGGTCAAAAATGTTGAGAAAAAAAAAAGAGGACTGGGGGTGAAAAAAAAGGGAAAATGTCAAGCCCCCTGGGCTACATGTCTGCAGGATACAGGGACGGTGACGTGCTAGCCTGTCCAAGTGCACTGAGAGTTTGGTAAATAACCTCAGGCTGTTTGCTATGCTCCTTTTTCTGCTAGGACTCATGCTAATCTTCACAGAGGCGTACAAAGATATAAATACACACACAACCCCCACCACCACCATGTACACACACACACACACCACTTGTCAGTAGTTCCAGTTGTCCTCTAGCTGACAGCACATTGTCACTCAGTTTCCTGTCTTGCATCTCTCCCACCAACTGACTTTCTCTCCAATTTTTCATTTCTGACTCTGCTGCAAGTCTGGTCCAAATAAAAATACAAAAAAATACAAAATACAAAAACACTGCAAGATGTTATCAGTTCTCACCTTCGTGTCAGATTCATACCACAAAGCAGCACACCTGGAAAGGTAACACTGTTTCCAGCTCCCACTGCTGCACAGTTTTGGTTTGTTTTAGTGTATGAATGTTGATGATATGACAAAGATTACCAGCCATCTCCTTTTGTACCAAGCTGACCTTGTGCAGCTTATTAGCCTGGACTTTCAGCAGTGCTCCTGTGTTCTAAAGCTTTTTAATCACACGATTTACATCAAGAAATTGAAAATATTCCCACAGAATTAATCATCGGGGAAATGAGACAGAATCTCAAAGCATTTAAAAAGAGTAGAGCTGACAGCCAGATACGAATTATTGTCTTTTTTTTCTGCTTATTTTTTAAACAATTATACACAACTAGCCCTAACGCACTTACATAAATACATACAGCTAGGTTTCTATGACAACTGGAAAAAAAATCACATCACTTGATGTGATTCAAAGCTAGGCTGGGCAGCTACTAAACTGTTAAAATGAAAATGCTGGATGGTAATTAACTCTACAGCCACACTACAGCAGCTTCTTTTGGCTGATTGCCTGAAATCAGTCTGGAGCAGGTGCAGCAGAGCGGTTTGTTTAGTCACTTCAGGATGGACCAAATGCTTTTGGTGACTGAAAACAAATGGGATCATTTAAATGGAATGAAGCTCGCTCTCGTTCTAGTGTCTGCCTGCTTCTGCAGTGATTACAGGAGCAAAGAGGCGGCAGAGGAACACGATCCAGCCCTGAAGGAAACATTTTTTCTTCTTCCCAGGAACTGGTTTTAATCTTGTGACGTGCCGTGTGGGTAAAGCAGGTCTGATGCTTCTCACATCACCTGGATTCACTCATGATCACGTCGTCACTCAGGGATAAACACTTCTGACAAATAAGCTCACCGAGACAAGATACTTGGGGTCATGCTGTAATTAAAATAATGAAACTGGAGTTGATTTAGCTGCAGTGCGACATGAAAAATTTGCATAAACTACACAAATAAGCATCACCACAGGCAGGTGATGCTGATCCAGCTGCAGCAGAGTCTGAAAAAGGCCTCACTGGCAGTTGGTCTTTCCTCTCCCAGCTGCTGTATCAGCCCTCCAGAGGATGAGAGACAAGCTAAAAATACTCCCTTTTTTAACACTGTGTAAAAAAACAGTTAATTAAACACTCACTTTATAAAGTGTTTGATGAGGTTGTTGGCAATTTGCACATTTTATGATAAGCAACATTTTTTGTTTTGTTAATCAAAAGTTGAAAACAATTCATCCATAATTAAAGTAGTTTGTGTACTATTTTAGAGGAATATATTGGTGTCTAGTGTCTATATTAGTTCTTTCTTTTTGTTCTGGTTTATATGTTTTATTGTGCCTCAGCTTAATTCGATTTAAAACCTCCTATAATGTAATTACTTTAAACTGCATGTGATTTTGTTTGTATCAGTAAGGTTTTTGTGAGAGACACTTTGCAAGAAGCATTTGCAAATGAATACCAGTCCTGTGAGGCAGCGCCGGCTGTCTCTGGGGGGGACGTGAGAGGAGAGATAGACCGCTGGAAGCTAATTATACAAGATAAGCAGTAATGATGCAGACAGTTGTTAAGTATTATTACTGATGGTGGTGAGAAATGACAGGATGTGTATGCACTAGATGAGTCTGAGGACAAGGGTGTTACAAATATGGATTTATATAAAGGCATGGAAAAAGTCATATATTTTACATTAATCCAAGTACATTTAGGGATATGTTTTCATCACTGACTTGTTCAAATCAAATAAAGCTAAACTCTGCTGTAAATTTATAGCTGCATTAATCCACTTTTAAACACTGCTCTACAGCACCTGGGAGTCCGGATCCCACAGTCCAACAGCCCTTGACTGCACAGCTTGTTTAATTTCCTGTTTGGGTTGCTTGCATTTTACATTTTTGAGTATCAGCAGGAGAATAAGCTCCGTGTCCTGGATCAGCCAAGTTTATGAAAGGCTGGATTAAAAAAAAAGCTTTGCTTCACATCAACAGAAAAAAAAAACACTTATTACCTTCGAGTGTAAAACAATTAGGATGTGCAGAGAAAGAGGAAAAAGGTGAGTTTCTTTCAAGAGAATAACCGGTGTGAGTTGAGGACAATAAAGCAAACAAGGTGGGATTCAGTCAGGCAATGAGATCTTTTTTTTTGCCTGCAACAACTTGTGAGCGACAGTCATTCTACTGCCACTGGTAATTTGTCTCTAGCTCATCTGGATGTCACGGAGTGTGTTGCTTGATATGATGCAAATTAGATTTCCCATTAGAGGGACAAAGAAAGTCTTGACCAGGGACACAACAGCAAATTCCTGAATTGGGGAGACAACGGTGACCCAGTCTGTGTGGCTTAATGGTTGTCCAAGATAAAAACAAGAACACAACTGTCTGCTAAAACAGATAAATAAGATCATTTTAGACGCACAGAGCCTCTTTTGTCTCGGATAAAATGCAGCATTACGCTGCTGAAACTGTCAGCGGGGGCAGAACAGTGGGAGTCTTGTCTCCAAATTCATGCCTCGGGGCTAATTCTTTAAAAGGAAAATATGGATATTCAAATGTAAACACACTTCCACATGGACACACACAGGCAGTTCCTGTTTCACACCAAGTCTTTCTTTTTAAAAAATAAATAGCAAAAACAGCTCTATAGATGTTTTCAGGATGATGTCCATCACACTACAGCTCACAACTTTTCCTTTAACTGCCAAAAAATAAACCATAGGTCTGCACAGCTCTAAAAACGAGCAAAAATCTAATCATTTAGAGCAAAAAACAGCTGTTATCTTGGTCTGAATAAAGTTTCTTGAGTCAGGTTCATTGAAGAAGCAAAGGTGCATCAACTGAGGAGTAATAAAATAAAATAAAATAAAATAAAATACCTGTATATGGACATCCTAAAACCATGAGAGAATTTTGCATGGTAGCTGCTAACAATGAACAGGAGACTTTCATATTAATAATAAAAAAAATGTCTTTGATATCTTTTTGGAGCCACATCTTTGATGTTTAGTGCTGACAGTAGAGACATCCTCCCAAATTCCCAACAACCATGTATTAGTCATTCTGTGTGGGCAGTTCAGGGATATGCTTTCTTCAGATGGTTTGATCGTCAAAAACGGAAATAAAACGATGAGTCCCATAACGCCTAACAGAGCCGAAGTGAGAAAGCTGATTTGCAGCTCATCAACTGCCAAGTCAGAACAAGTAAACAGGTAGTGGGGCCTCCGATGATGAGGAAGTTGCAGCACACTAGGCTGTGTTTCTTTGCTCCCCACCAACAGAGCATTGCTCAAGATAACGAACTGCAGAATGAGTTTGTAATTTATCTGTGTTGATACAGTCAGCAGGAAGACTTTTCAGGCTATTATCTCCTCTTGGCTGGTTTATTTGTATTCAAGTGGTGTTTCGCTGTGTGCCATATATCTACTAAGAATGCTATATGGTACTAAAGAGCAAAAAAATAGTTTTGGGGCTTTTGTGCGTGTGAGAAAGAGATACAAAAACAGAACTATAACAGGATGTTTGCATCTGCATCAGCGAAACATCCATGCAAGAAAAATCTATAGGCTAAAATGCTTTACTAACTTTACTAACTTCCAATGGTACTGGTTTGGGATTTTTATTAGGTGTGGATATGTTTGTTTTTATGTGAGATTTATTGATTTTAAGTCTGTTATTACTGTAAGCTACTGTGTATGTGTAATGAGACATTTCTTGTATGTAAAAAAACCAAACTATCCCTTATTTTCATTTGATCTCCAAGCTGTGATTACAATGTTAAAAAAACAAGGATTACCTTGACATATCTGCTAGAAGAGCTGGATTGAAAGATTTTTGCTGCAGAAGCGATGTGCACAGTTTTAATGTGAAGCTCTCATTAGAAAATAAAAACTAGTGTAAATTCCAGTAAAGTGCCCTTCATCATGCACCTTTGTGTGTGTGTGTGTGTGTGTGTCAGTGTCTGAGTGTATGAATGAGAATTTTTCTGCACACTTGTCACCAAGGCAGTGTTGCTGGAAAACAATAAAGTCCATTCAGCCCAGTGCCCACCTCCTGTGTCTACAGTAGTGCTGTATCATATCTTCTGATGGGGTGGGACCATATCAGATATACATCTAGGTATAATGTTCCATTGTGTAAAATCTGCAGGCTGAAGTAGGTCTTAGTCAACAACAAAACTCTTCAAAAGAAGAAGTACAGAACACAACACATCACTGTTAGCTTCTCACAGATCTCAGTGAGCAGACTCGTTTTTATAGCCGCAGTGTTTCTCCAACTATTAGATGAGTTGCTTTGAAACATCTTTCAGACATTAATGGTCCCCCAAAGGCTAAACGCAACTAAATTTAACTAAACTGTGTGCAATTAGTTTAATTGTCCGTGACCAAATACCTGAAAAACGAACATTTCTGTCAGCCGCAGCTGTGTTTGATGTTTGCTGATTATCTGAAAATGTTCAAATGATAAAAGAAAAGTGAGCAGTAAAAGCTGTACAAATATTAAGTATGATCAATTTCCCAAATAAATAAATAAATAAACAGATTACTTGTTGAACCAGTATCTATAAACACAAAAATGTGTTTTGTGAGCTGTATTGGCTTTCTAGCAGGTTTTTGTTTTTTCTAGTGGTAATCTGATATGATATCAAGCATAATACACTGAAATACACATTACACTACATATTAATTATTATTTTATAACTATGAAATAAAAGGAGAAAATACTTACATTAATGAGTTTCTATACTGTAATACTCTTAATATACCATTTGAAGTTTGACCCTTGTAGGACCAGATAGTCCAATCACTTTGGTTCTTCTAAATCACACACAAAAACAAATTGGGACACCCCGAGCAAATGACATGAAAGCACAGATTGTATAGGGTTAAATGGTCGGGGCAAGAGGTGAAATTGGATTCACCCCAAGGCCCCAAAAAAACCTGATCTCTCACACAACCCTTCCTCCTGATCTGTCAGCATCTAAGCTGAATAATAGAATTTCAGCCTTCCAGGAATCTTTGCCTAAGATTTAGCAGCAGATATGGTGGTGTTCACTTACATAGTCTTTACAAAACAATGCACATCCAGCTGGGTGAAGCCTCGAAACAGAAACACAATATGATCTCTAGTTGACAATGAGGAAAGGACGAATGGGAGGTTGTGCTGTTACTAAAGGAGGGTTATTTTTATGTTGGAAACACAAGGAGAACGTTGACAGGCCCAAGTTCAAAAGGCATTGTCTCACATATGAGAAGAAAAGAAGTGAAGACAGAACAGGGGCTAAATCTGATCAAAGATAAGAGAAACTCTAGTTTTATGTTTACTGCAAAATGTTGAATACTGTATGTGCTTTTAACTCAAGTATTTCATTTCTGCATGGGGATGCAGTGAAAAATTAAGACTACATATGTAACTGTAAAATGGTTATTTTTAATGTAAATTTAAACTCTGGTGTACAAAAACTACATTTGAACTTTGAGATGTGCTCTGTCCAGTTCTGCATCATCAACTCTAAGTGGCAAAAACTGTTTAGGTTCATCTTTGGGACTACTCTTTAGTTGAATTTGCAGAAAATGCAACTGATAGCATGTACGTCCTAAATCGACAACAATCTTTATGCATCTGTCCTTCAGTCTTGAGCGATGTGTAACTACACACGTGGAATACAAAGCATCGAGCAGCTATTCAGGCTGTCCTCCTGGCTGCACGCTGCTGGTGGGCTGGGGCTTGGGGATACACAAAGAATAAACAGTGTAATCAAGTGGGAGGAATTCCAGTGAGATTCAACAAAGAGAGCAAAAAAAAAAGCCAACACACAGACCCATACACACAATTTCAAAGCCGTATACAGTAAGAACTGGTAGCAGTGTCTTTTTTTGGGAGGGGGTTGTTCCAGAAAAGAGCTTAAAAGCTGTCTGTTTCTGCATCCTCGCGAGGCAGCACGCTTACGCTGTGCGTTCGGGAAGCACTGGTCTACTATCCCAAATGACATTCTATGCTGCAGGATAATCCTGATGAATATGTCTTTCATCTTCCGCTCACTCTCAATCCCCATTTCTCCATCAGTCAGTCCATCCGCACACAAACAGTTGCTCTTCCTCTCCCACCTTTCTTCACGTCCCTCATCCTATTAGTAGCAGCCTCCTCATTGGTGTATGCATTTCTCAGCAGCCCCCCAAAAAAGAGAAAAAAATAGACAAGTAATGTGATAACAGTGTGTCACCGTTGCTCTTACTAAGCTTAACGGCCATGCTGCAATTTTGTTGTTCAAAATAAATTATGATTGCGCCCCTCGAACTGCCTCTTTCATCTCTTATCTGCAGCTTTTACCTTGGCGACCCGATGATTTGTTCACATTTTTCTTTTATATATATTTTATTTATTTATTCCGGCAAACAAGTGTTGGGTTAAGGAATAAAGTTATAGCCTGGCAACGCTAAGGCTAACAGCATATCTGCATGTGCCAATTAAAAGACAATGAAATGGCAAAGCATCTATAAGCGCTTTATGCTTTTCTTGCCTCATATCAAATGTCTATCTACACATTAAGCCTCAGTGCCTCCATTTTTGCTGAGATAAAAATAGCTCTGTGAGTCTTTCAACGAAAGCAGTCTAGTAGTGTGACTTTGATAAAAAAAAGAAGAAAAAATAATGGCAAAAAAAAAATAATGCTCTCCAGTCGAAAAAGATAACCTTTACCTTAGTAACATTACTTGACCTCAGTGATACTAGTCTTTTTGCCAGTAGCAGTTTAATACAAGTTTATAACTTCCTTAATATAAGGAGGAAGAAAAACAGCTGAATTTTCAAATTAATTTTAGTTGTCTTAGTTGCACAATTTCTTCACATAGATTATACTTGGATTTTTACATTTTGTCTATAAATAAAATATTCCTTGTTGTTTAAATGGGTATTTTTTTGCCATCCTTTAACCATATTAGTGAAAAGATAAATGAACATAAAATGTCAACAACATCAAATATCGCAATTAATTTTTGCACAATGATTTGCTCAAACCAAGGCAATTGTCATGACAAGTGTTTCTCTAGAGTTCAGACATCAATCAAAGGCTTAGCCGAACACAAACACAGACACTGAGTGCATCTATTGCTGTCTAGCCCACAGCTAACATCTGCACTATTAATAAACTGGCTGACTGGGGCAAATAAATGGCTTTATAGGATATCCTGCAGTAAAATTCACATTCCATTCACTATCTGTGTGAAGACACCTTTGATTTGAAGAAAAGAAAATGTGTTTAAAATGTTTTACCAGTTAGTATTTTTTTCCATTTTTGCTATCATCATCTTTAGGATTTTTGTTAAAAATAGATTTAAAAATTGTTCTCAGTGCTGGAAATAGTTCTTTCTTAATGAAAAAAAAAATACATTTAGGGAAATGATAAATTTGTCTTTTGCTAAAATAAGGGGACAGAGGAAATTTGTAAAATCCCAGCAAAAACTGCACTGTGTGCGTAAATAAACAGGTTCGGATAAAGTTAGCAATGAACTGGCAGATTTTTCAGATCTGAATTGCACTTATTTTTCAGTATAAGACAGCACCGTTTTTACCAATATGTATAAATGCCTCTAAATCTGCAAACTTAGCTTAATAAGCAGTAATTTGGGCTATAAATTCAATTGTTTCAGTGCATATTTCTTAAGTTTTTAGTTCCAAATGGCAAACACAAACCATCTGGTGCACTGCCAAGACAGATCTGCATATTGATCTTTGACCCCATCATGACTTGTGCTGCATTTCCAACTGGCACCAGACAGCTCCTATGAATTGTGCAGCAGAGGAAAACTCCAGCACTGCAGCCCCAGTAAACACACATGCTGGCTTGAGAACAGGTCAGGAGCATTTTCTCTCCCAGGTAGGTCTTTTAAGGTCTCTCAGCGAATCCATAACTGCAACACGATACTACGATGACCAGTGGGATAAAAGAGGGTGCCTGAAGAGAAAAGGGGAGACATTTCCCTAAAGGACAGACGAGTTCTATTTTGGCTCAGTGGTAAAGTCAGCTTGGCTTTCTGACAACAGCACAATGCGCCGTGTGTCTGTGTGGGTGTGAGGGAGTGGGGGAGGAGGGACAGCACAAAACCAAAACAATCTCAGTTAGAAAAGGAAAAAACGCTGTAAAAATAAGAAGAAAAGATGAGCAAAAGGGGGCCAGGAAGCAAGTGTAGCAAGAAAACAAGTTGCAGTGGTAAATGGTTGGATGGTTGATTCTGTCCTTAATGAACAGCAGGATTGAGTCAAGTGCTTTTTTATCCACACAAACCCCAACCGTGGTCCCGTTCACCTGCAAGACTGGAATACCATACTGTACCATTACACAACTGCCCCTCAAGACCCTTCTGTAAAGACAGAGTATTTGTGTTTTACTACAGAGTCATAACAAAGTTCTCCTTTTCAACCAAAGCAGTTCCAGGAAGATCGTTAAATACAATGGGTTGGGTCAGGGTTGATGCAGGAGCCAGATCTTCACCGGCTGTACAAATTACCAAACAAGAAATTCAAACTGCTTTTGTAGCATATTTATTTAAACCTCACTCTAGAGTAGTCTTTTTCAAGCTGAGCCCAAGATTACTTTTTCCTCGCCTTGGTGTGATTTATGTAGCAACCAAAGTGGCACGACGGGCTGAAGTTGACCCACCAATGTTATGCCTCTGAGTTGGCAAGGGAGGGTAGTCACAGCAGGGTGTAAGAGTAAATCAGAGGATGTTAGGGTGGCAAACAAGTGCAAAAGCACAGCAAACAGCTAAACGTGCACCAAACGCCAGTCTAATGAAACAATTCAACACTAACTTTACATCACCTGCATTAAAGACATGGAAGCTTTTGGGGGGAAAAAAGGTAAATTTTTCATAAAAATATTAATAAAAATTATAAAATGCTTTAAAATCAGACACAGTTAGGTGTGTCTAACTGTGTGTCTAGTGAAACCATTTTTAATTTAATTGTTGTTATTCAAGCATCATTGGTTCTGTAATTTTTTGGATGGTCCCTAAGTGAACCACAGTGTTTAGGAGGAGGGCGCACACGGAGGTGAGCGGACCGAAACCTCACTGCCAGCCAGATCATAGGCAGGAAGACGATGCTGATTCCGCAGAGCCAACCTTGAGTGCCCCTAGTGGTCTGGTGCACTTCAGTTTTGTGGAGTAAGTTTGTAGCTTTTCTTACTCGCTGATGTTTTCTGAGCTTTTAGTGTTGGTATTTGCAGCATATTTCCTTTGCATCTGTTTTGTTGGTTGTATGTTTTTGAATCTGTCTATTTTCTGGGATCGTATTTTTTCTTATGCAGCATTTTTCCTGCTGCATTTGTTTTTTGTGTTCATGTGTTTACAGCGCGTTTCACAGTTTGCGGAACATTTAGCTGTTTGCTGTGCATTTGCACCTGTAGACCACCGTAGGATGTAATGTACTGATGACAGACATTCAGTGTGATCACATCGTGAGATTTTAATAGTACTGCTCAACATTACCTCCACTGAGTTATACAACATGCCTCCTAAAGTTCACCGTGCTGGCTTTATTGTGTAAGCACGACTGACTAAATCGGTGCATTTGTAAACAGCTAAAGAGGCTTAAAAAAGGGCTTGTCATTGCAGCTATAATTTGTAAAAAGGACCCATGGATTACAATAGTGACTGTAAGAAGTGGTTTTATTTGTAGGACTCTAAAAATGTTACAAAGTAATGTTTCAGTGTATGTTTAGATTCAATGGGTGCAGCTTCCCATGTTTAGAGGAAATTGTCCCATTCCAGAGCTGTTTACTTCCTGGTTGTACCTTCAGATTAAGATGACTGCCTCAAAGATCCCAAACAAAAAGTTAGTAAAGTATAAAATAAAACATTTAAAATAAACTTAGGACAAATATTTTTGGTACAAATGATCATTCATGTCTAGGAGGGATATTTGCCTTTGCAAATACTCTCATTTGTTTGCATGAGTGAAAATGTTAATGGGACAACACAAGGCATCTATGTGCACAAGTAGATGCCACAAACAGGCTTTTTGTTCTATCAAATTTTCTACTCTTTTCATTCTTTTAGATTCACTTTGAGTAATGTTGTTGATATTTCTGACTTCTCTTTGGTGAAATATGTTCTTTTACTGTTGCTTCCACTTTGCATCCATGAAGGAAAAACCTGCGTTTGCTGATCAGCCTCAACAGCATCACTTTTTATGACAAAACCTTGAGTACGCTTTGCACAGAACTTGCAATACTATCTCTGCAGTACATCCCCTGCTCAATGACACAACTCACATACAAAAAAAATGGTAAAGCAGCCTCAAAGCAGAATGCAATGATGCTAACTTTAATATGGTGTATGATACTTTTTATCTGCACAGCTTTGTGGGTGACAGCAGGTTAGTGACTGGAAAACTCTGAGCTGTTCGTGCAAGGAGCCATCAAACATTATCCGACTGACTAATAAGGGCTGTGAACACCAAGGCAGGAGAGATCGGCTGAAACCTTTCCTGTCTTTTTTTTAAAAACTTCCTTCATTCTTCAGCAAGCTGTCTTTAAACACAATGTAAGATTTGCAGGATATGTGGGCAGGGGGTGATTATAATGCATGTATGTGTAGGAGATTCAATATGCATTTACAAGAGGCGTAGGCAGGAAAAAAAAGCATTGGAGAGCTGCACTGGAAGATTAATAAGTTGAGTGAAATAGAAGCATGAAGCAGATGTCAGAAAGAAAGAGATGTTATGTGTCTGCTTCTCTCTGTCTGTCTCTCTCTCTTTCTCCAAGAATAAGGAGCCTTCCAGTGTGCATTTCCATGCCTGTGTGAGTGTGTGTGTCCACAGATGCCAGATCAGAGGTCGAACACAGCTTAATTCCCCAAGCAGCAGCAAGCTGTGCTCAGCTGAACATAACCTGTTAGCATGGAGCTGTCTGGGCATCTTGGAGCCTGAGACGACCCCCGTGAACAGCAGAGATTACTCACAGGGTGTAATAATGCACGCAGAGATTGCTTCTACTAAAAGACCCAGGTCAATGAAAAAAAAAAAAAATACAGGTGACAGGATTTATAAGACGAAGACGAAATTTAAAACTGAGTACTCAGCTTGTGTTAGCACTTTCCCATGCTGTTAAGCCGTTCCTTTTGTCCCCACTCTCAACCAAGCTGTGTCTTGTAATTGCTTTAAAAGTACGAATGTGCCAATAAATCAGCTAGTGTCCGGAACTGGATGATTTTAGGCTTGACTGGCGACCAGCCTATTAAACACTCCAAAACACACCACTACTAACTATGTGGCTACTTTGCACTAAATATGACACGTTTTCTCTGAGGAACTGAGTGAAGAAGACTCTCTGTTATCTATTTGACTCTGAGTTATCTGAGTGTTTAAAAAAAAAAACGAGGAAGCAGAAGAGGTGTAAGAGATTACAAAAAAAGCCGATTTTCGACAGAGATCATGATCAGTTTCATGATCAGTTTACTCCTCTGACACGTCCAAGTCCAGCTTAATTTGGGACATTTAGAATAACTAAAGGATTTAACCATCTAAAACATTTAACAGTATGTAGTTTTTCTTGCACAAATAATATGTTGAACACTGATATATATATATATATATATATATATATATATATATATAATTCTTACCATACCAATGGAATCTCTTACTGGCCCATTCTTAGTCTCTGCTCTTTTTTTTTTTTTTTCAAATCTCCTTGTACCATTGAATATATGTAGAATACAGAGCATTTACTGGAAAAACCACCTTGGGCAGACAGTTTTACTAAGTTTTGAATATAATACGGCCTTCCAAGCAGCTCACTCAACCGTTTACTGTATTTTTGCCAACCACTGCTGAGAAACAATGACTAAAAACAAAACTTTTTTTAACGTTTCAATTTCAAGAGCCAGCAGCTTACCGGTTCTGAACGTAATTTGCATCTTCAACGCACATTTGTTTCATTTTTAGTAATGTAGGAACTAACCTGCAATCACAGACACAATGCTCTACCGATGCAACACTTTCCACACTTCGTTGTGCAATTTAGTCCTTAGGTCTACTTTTCTGTTTGACTTTCATCCTGTAAACCGGAGCCTCTTCGGTTGTAGCCGTGAAGCCGCAAACTTCTGCTTTTATCAGAAGATTAATTGGAAGACATGCCTCCACTTTTAAAACTTAAACAGATATCAATCTGGGTAATAGAGGGTTTACGCTGCACGCACAAACTGATTTGTCATCTGGAAATGTTTTTTTTATCTCCAAACATTTCAACTAAGCTTACAACACATACTTATATCATATCTTTCACCGTGCAAGTGCAGAGGACGCATTTATTTTCTAGTGATTTTTTTTTTTTTCTTGTTTACAACCACTTTTTTTTCCATTATTGTCAAACCAAGGTTTGTGAACAAAAGCCGCCACTTCCCAGGTAGCGCACTTGATGCGATAACAGAGATTCTCTTCGGCGATGGCGAACAGATTCTGTTGCCCTTTGCCGTCCTTCACTGGCGTTCGCACACTACGGGATATCAGATGTCTGTCTCCATCTGCCTATAACAACAAGCGCAGTTTGTGCTCATTTCCTGCAAACATTCGCACTTTTTACAACACGCAGTATGGAACTCGAGTTAACTTTTTCAAGCGTTTTTGGTTTTTTTTGGACCGGACTGTAGCTGTTGAGTTAAAATTAGAGGTCAAATTAGAAACAGAACTTTGGCTGTCAACTAATTCACATGGAACATCTGATATGTTGTTAATCTAAAGTTTGTTCATTTGTTTTTGTTTAAAGGGAAGGACCACATAAATGGACGCTAATCTCTGCGCACCCACATCACCTTTGGCAATATCGTGTGCCACACAGCTTCTCTGTGTGCCAGCAAAGCCATTTAGGTTGGCCTCGCAACTCGAGTCACAGGCCCTGAAAAGGGGGTCGACACAATGAAAGATCTGTGCAAGAGGAGCAGCAGATTAGTTGATTAAGTGGGAAAAGCAACACTTTACTGAAACAACTATATAGGTGCAAAGTTGCATGTCACGGACAATAAGATTTGATGACGCCTCTTTACCACACTCTGAAACCGAGGTCACACTGTTCTGTCACTAATACGACTGTTTGCATGATTTCTGCCTTAAAGTGGTGCTCCCAACCACTGGTACTGGTGCGCTTGTTACCACAGCTGTACTAATAAACACTGACTGTTGTGATCGTCCTGTAAAAATACGGGAACGGCTGTGACGATCACGTTTTCACGTGGCTCCGACATGCAAAGACAGAGCGCAGAAGCCCTGGATGCAAACCTTATGTCATAAAAGTTGCAATAAACTTTGTGATTTGCCTGACTATTTACAAGTCAGGTGGAAACTTTAATGCCTTTTGCTCGACACTCCTCTGTTAGCAGCGGCAGCTACCATTTCCATGTGGAAATGGGTACACAAGCTGCAGATCGTGTGGCTCTTGTCAACATTAGTTTTGTCTTTATACACAGAAGCCTAAATACTTCCAGGCACTGGCTTTGAATGCGAACCTGGGCTTGAACCTGCAGCCTCAGGAGACCACAGCACTGACCACTGATCTACTGCGGTACTGGGACTCATCAACCGTTTTGCTGTTTAAGTTTTAATAGAAGAATACTTTGCTGTACAAGTCGTTCACCGACTTGGGTAAGAAAAAGTGAAAACTGCAACCCATGCTCTTCTTCGCTTCTTATCCAAATCATAACGTATCTAAACATAAAACAAAGCGTCACCGTTTGAGCAGTAGCAACACCATCTGATAATTATTTCCCCCTTTGTGGAGAAAGACAAGAAGACTGCAAGATCAGCAGCTAAGCTTGTCATCAGCCGTCGTGGGTAAAGACGGGAATCGGAGAAGTGATCTGTCAGTCTGCATTTCACTGCTTTTAAGTAAAAGCTTGACATTTTGGGGACCGCATTTAATGGCTTTCTTGCAGCGATTAAATCTCGGGAGAACGGGGAGTCAAAATTACAACACATTGTTTTCCGACGGCCTGCACATTTTTGCTGAGACTGCAGAAATTGTACAGCCATCAAAAACAACACAGAATCAAAACAACGGGTGCGGCTCAGTACGACAAAAGTTCATCATCGTCCAAGTATCACACTTTGCAATATTATTCTCACAAAGAACTGCTTGAACTGCAATAAAGGCTTTTTATATTTCAAAGTGCCGTGCAGTCACGCTTTGCACGCCAATGATACAGTGCATTTGACTAATCAACGAAGCCTCACAGCCTTAGAACCAAAGTACCTTAGAACCGGTTGTACAACAACAGAGCCATATTGAACGAATGTTTTCTGCACTGTGCATTTACTGTTTTTGTCTTCACCATCGACCATTTTCGTTCTCTTCTCCCACCAAAT
Organism: Kryptolebias marmoratus; assembly: GCF_001649575.2. NCBI lineage: Eukaryota > Metazoa > Chordata > Actinopteri > Cyprinodontiformes > Rivulidae > Kryptolebias > Kryptolebias marmoratus. The sequence goes on from NC_051432.1 coordinate 19,118,216, forward strand.
GTTCTGGCAGCAGACATGCGTTTACAGGGTCATGGCAGGGGTTCCAGTGAAAAGTGAAGGAGCCAGTACCAGAGACAGGGAGACAGACGAGATGGGGGAAGGACTCACAAGCGTGTTCCTAATCAAATCTGGCAAAGGAAGTGAGCTTCAGCTGTGGGGCTCAGGTGGAGCTCCCGAGCCTCCACATTGTTTCAGGCTGATGACTGAATAACATCCCCCTGCCTGTCCCTTGCGGTCACTCTGTCAAGTTTTTTCTCCCTTCTTTTCCCTCCAGCGGTACTATACATCCATCACCTCTCCATCTTTAAAATTCACATTCTTAATTTATCAGTTTTGACCCCCACTGGTCGCGTCACCTCAGCTCAAAGAAGTAACGGCGAGAATTTTCTCCTCTTCCTCCCCTGCAAAGACACAAACACAGACTCACACCTGTCCACCCTGTCGCTCAGCATCTGCATCACCGTGTGAAGTGAAAAAAGGGCCGTCCGTGAGACGTGAGGCTGTTTGAGACGCGAGGCTGTTTGAGACGCGGAGCCCTGCAACGTTTTTTTTTTTTTTTTTTGGCAGGGCATGGGGCAAAAGTGGCAACGACTGCCGTGCTACGACACACATTTACACTTGCTGCGCTTTAAAGGTGGCACACTGAGGAAAACAGGAAGCGGTGCATGTGTATGGTGCACTGCTAGATTCGTACACACTGCAGGGTTCCCTACCATCCCCAACCCCCACCCCCCTGCTCGCCTACCCTCATATTCATGCACCCTTCTGTAGCTTTAGATCAATACCTGACCCCCTGAGCACGAGTTGGGGAGCCGGCTCTCACGGGAAATTAAAAATGGATTCAGCGCGGAGCAGCGGCGGGGGTTTTGGTTTCAGTTGACTATCTGCGGGATGAAAATAGAATCTGTCAGCTTGGCTTGCAGCCGGCGCATGCAGGAGGCAGCCGCCAGGGGCAGGGTGTTTCAAACATGGGGAGGTGATGTGTGGCAGTGGCTTTCTCCCGCGAAGCTGTGACTAGAGCGAGCGCTGGGTGGTTTTCCTGTTTTTTTGTTGTTGTTGTTGGAAGGAGGATGTGAGGCAGAATCAAGAAAAGCAGCCGGAAAAGCACGATGACATTAAAGAGCACTTTAAGTTTTAATAACAGAACCGTATTCCAAACATCGGCAGCATTATCTCAACGTCAACCCAACGAACTGATCATGTTTTTGCTTATTTAAAGATGCAGAAACTGCACTGACTGAACGCAGGCCTGTCTTTATCTTATATCGTATTTTGCTCACTTTGCAAGTGCCAGTGTGTAGTTTGAAGGAAAATGCTTTTATAATGCATTGTAGAGCAAAATATTTGGTTTCTTTGACTTTCATCATCCATAGTTGCTTTATAATCACAATGCAAACCCTCTGAAGAGAGGTTTTCTATGACTGATGCCAAGCTTTAAAAATCAGCATCATTCTTTTTTTCTGAGAGGGGAGGGGTCAGTGTGTACTTTTCATTTAACAATAATAGCTTCACTTAAATAAACGCATATTTAACAACCCCTAGAAGAGAAATAATGTACAAAAGAACATTCTTGCTTAAATAAATCTAAATTGTGGGCTACAGTAAGCTGGCTGTAGCACCTTCATGCTCCTACTTGGTCATTGATCAGGTACGCACAGGATGGATCGATTGACAGTTTTTAAAAAGCGGCCGATATCAGCGATTAGAAATCGGTTCAGTTCAGATACCTCTGAATCTGAACTGAATGTGAGACGCCTGAAGACTCACACCCCACAGGTAACACCTCAGGACCCTTCTGACCTCTTGACCTTCCAGGTTTGTGTTTGTTTGTTTTTGGTAATTCTACAGTCCTGGAAAGCACACATTGTTAGCAACAGATCTCAAACAGCAAGGCTAAAAATGAGCAAAAATGAAATGGCAAGCCAAAGCAGGCCCAAACACAAACTGTGGCAAAAAGCTGTGCATTTAGTTCCCTGCATCTTCTGAATCTGAAGAGGTGGGGAAATCATCCATTTTAGTTATATATTAAAAAAAAAATCTATGTAAGAGAGGGAAGGAAGGGGTCTGCTTCTCCCCATCCCCAGCCCTGCCTCCGTATCCCGGAATGATTGAAAGTAAATAAATAAATAAGCTGAAATCGTCTCGTCTTACCCATCTGTGCCTGTGTCGGATGTCTTTCAGAGGTTCATGGTGGCGGGGAGCCCCGCTGCTCTCAGTCAAGCCTCGTCGCTTTGCTGCAGCAGCGGCTGGAGCATCACGTCGGCGGCGCTGGAGGCTCGGAGATAACCGGAGGAGGAGGAGGAAGAGGGGGGCTCTTCGCTGCTTTCAGCCGGGTTACTCTACGGTCATCCTCGCCTCCGCTGCCCTGGTTGTATCCGGCGGCTGGAAACCGTCCCGGGCAGGACGCGCTCCGGGAATCCCGTCGACCCAGCGGCGGCAGGCGGCGGCTTTAGGTTTATTCCGCCAAGATAAAAATAACAGGAAAAACAAACAAACAAACACCGAGCTGACTGTGTGCCGAAGCCAGACAGAGCGAAATAGTACTAAAAAAAAAGAAGAGGACGGGGAACGGTGGTGGTGGGGGGTGATAGCCGCTGCTGTCCACCGTCCGGTTCGGCCGCTCGGTGTCGTGTTTACGAGCCACAGCCGCCTCCTCCCTCCGCCTCTCGGTCCGTGATGCGTCTCCCTCCGAGCCGAGCTCCGGAGCCGCCGTGACGCCTGTTCAGCTCACAGCAAAACACCGACCTCCAGCCTCTTCGCCTTTTTTTTTCTTTTATCGCCTTCCTTCGCGATACAGATAGCTGCACGGTGGAGAAGGTGGAGACGAGACGGTGTGTGTGTGTGTGTTTGTACGGAGGGGGGGCAAGTGGAAGAAACCGAAGGGAACGGAAGGAGGAGCCCCCGAGATGAGAGCTCCACCCCGTTATGCTGCTTTATCAGCGGCGCGAGGAGGGGGGCCAGATCGGGAGAAATCTACGATTCTGAAATATGAGCACAGGAGGAGGAGGAGGAGGAGGTGGTGGGGGGGGGGAGGAAGGAACACAGAGAGGCTCGTGGAGAACAAAAAAACTTATTCATCCAGGGACGCTTTGAGAAAGCCTCTAAGACAAATGCTATTTAGGCTTCCATCCAACTCCACTGAGAGGCAAGACTCAAACTGCACGCGCGCACACACACACACACACACACACACACACACACACGCACACACCAAAGGTTTCAGCCCGGAATGCTCACACTTAAGAACGGCGCTGACAGAGTGCTGCAGATGCAGGAAGGTGCTATTTGTGATGGTGCTATTTGTGGTTCGTTTCTGGCGACGGCCTGAAGGAGGCGCCAGAGGGACCGTGACCGTGAGCGGCTCAGTTTGTTGGGATCATTCAGGTCTGTTCCATCACTGATAAAAAAATTAAAAATAAAAGCCTAATGTGCTATTTTAATTAATTATTAAATGCCAAGAGGGTTTCTAATGACACCACAGAAGGTGAAAAGATGATGATATTTTGCCTTTGTGTGTGTGTTGGTGGGGGTGCGTGTGTATGTGTGCATGTTTTTTGTGTAGGATCCTTTTTGGTATAATCACCTTGCTTGTCAGTATCTGTAGTCCATGTGGGGAACAAATCCAGACTTTAATACATCTTTTAATTAGGAGTTAGGATTAATTCCAAGGGTCAGGCTACAGAAAGGAATGGAAGTCAAAACAATGTCCTAATATGAGTAGAAATGCAAACTATTTCATAAATCCTAATAAAAGTAATCACTGGCTGTACATCCACAACTGATTGACTTTTGGAGTCAGCCTAATTCAAGATGGCTGCCACAGGTTTGACCAAAATGATTATAACTTCATCTCTTCTCCTCATCTGATGGTCTTTGTTTAAAACTCTGGCATTAAAATGCAAATGATGTGTCCCTTTAAGGAATGCAAGGCCTTTAATTAAATTATGTATGCACTTTTTTATTTATAAAAAATCATATTTTGTAGGAAATCTTTGAGAAATAGTTCCTTAGTCTTTCCAAAAGTTTATCCATTTATTTTCAAGTTGTTGTGTTTTTTTTGTTTGTTCGTTTACATTGGTTGTGTTCTTCATCACTGCTGAAGAACTAGTTTCAGTATTAAAACAAAAACCAAACCTTTGGTGTTGGGGTTTCCTCTTCGCTTACATTGCTTCTTGCGCATGCAAAAAAACCCATCTAATTTTGCAAAGACCACAACCTACTCTGTTTTCTCCAAACGGCTATTTTATAATTACTTAAACACTGATTGTGTTGAACTGAACTGGATCCATTACCGATGATTCCCACTGCACAGTTAACTGCATGTTTGTGTGTTTTTGTTATTAAATTAAAAGAAAAGGAACTTTTTAATGCTACCTACAGTGCCAGCAGATAGTCTCCTTTGCAGTTTAAACGTCTGTCCCCTTCATGGTTTCCCACTATCTCTTCAATGCAAAACAAGCTGCTGATTGAAGATAAAAAGAATCATCTGCCGTTGTATCTTGACAATTTTGCCCTCGATTAAAAAAGTTACATTTGCTGGTTTGTTATTTTTAAACATGATAATAATACTAAAACACTAGACAAAATTGATATCACTTTACAGTGGTTGTGAAAACAGCTGTTAGAGAGAAGTTTATTAAAATACTACCAAACATTGTGTAAAACACCCTGAGGTTTCAGAATAATAAAAGCGGGCCTTCATGCCTGTTTTGGCTCTTTCAGTTCCCTAATTTCTCAGCTTTTGTTAGTTTGTAAAAAAAGACACCTTACTTTTTTTATCCTGACCAACTTTTTTTGTTTTTTCTGAGGTAGAAAACCGCCTGTTGGTTTATGTTTTGTGTATTATCGGGGTGCAATTGTCAATCACATTTTGCCAAATTAAATACAAAGGTGACTTTTTTTTTGCCCTGCTTTGTCGCAGCTTTAACTATTCCAACTTTAATGTGAAGTTCGACTGTCACGACTTCAAGCCCGGAGGAAACTGTTGAGTCATGTGAATAAAAGACGATTGTTACGCCACAGCTGTGACACTGTTCAGACTTGAAGAGGCATGCGTGAGTCACTGCGTTTTAGTAGTGTCAGCACTGGGGAAGTTGGCAACACCTCGGCTTGTTACAAATGCAGTTAATCCCGCTGGTTGCTGAGCCTCCTGGAGGGTAACATCTCTCACATCGGCGCGGGATCTCCAACCTCAAAGCTTGCTTTCGCTCACCCTCTGAGCGATCAGTGGCCATTAGGGGGAGGGCTTAGCAAACCACATATCATGCTGTTTCTTCTCTTTATCAAATATTGATGTCAGCCTGTCAGCATAATTCACCGAGAGCGTGAGTTATCTTCCTTTTCTTTGTTTGACAAAAGGAGCCTCCCTCAAACAGTACAGCTATTAAGATAGCTTTGGTAATGGAACCTAATGAGCGCTGCGACATGGTTAGAAATGAAAGATCAGGTAAGTTTTTATGAGCAATGAACCTAATTAGTAATGTCTTAAACGAATGTCTAGGGACAATATTGGCACCTATAACGATAAAAACCGAAGCAACAATTTGTCTTATGCAGCTTCTAATAAGGTCTTTTCAGATAATAACAACAAAAAAAACAAACAATATTAGAGTTATAGTGGATAATACTGAGATATTTTAAAGTGGGGATTTGTGGAGAGGGTATGAACAATTATTATTCTACCTGTTGTACATATCACTTCAGCATTTGGTTTTGCAAATAACCTCAAAACTCTATGTACATAACTTTGACTGTGCAAAGCGAAACTGACAGCAACACACAGGTAACCCAACTTCAAAAGAGCTTAACTATCTTTGGAAGCGTTAACGCTACAAATAAACCTACAAACTGTCACTTAAAAAAAAAAAAAGAAAGCTTGCGCTACTTCTCAAGACACAAATACACATATGACAATGACCTCTTCAATCACAGTGTAAAAATACGACATGAAAGATAGAAGTGTCTTTGATTCAAGCCCAGAAATACTGAAGCTTTATTGCTCCACTACTGCAGCCACTAAGCTTCAGGCTGATAAGAACGGTGAACAAAAGTCACACCGAATTAATTCGTTAGGTACATATAAAGCCACATGTGTGCTTAAGGACAACAAAAGCGAGCTCTGGAACAAAAGGCAAATTAGTGGCCCCAAGCCAACCATCAGACAAAAGAGTAACATTGACATAGAAATGCTTTTTTTTTTAAAAGTTTGACACAAGCGATATGTATTTGCTATTTCGCTAAGAGTTAGCACATGGTTAAAAAAAAAGCAGGAAAGTCAAAGTGTACTTTCCAACAAGCGCAGGCATTTCAATACTTTCAAGCATTACTTGAGTTCATCTATATTTTCAGAATTTCTGGACGTAACAAAAGCAAATGTAAATTATTTTCAGAGCAAAGAGAATTCTTGGTGGAAGCGTCTGTCAGACTAAGATGCTTAAATCAAACCATCCATCCATCCATCCATTGTCTTCCGCTTATCCGGGGTCGGGTCGCGGGGGCAGCAGCCTAAGCAGGGAGACCCAGACTTCCCTCTCCCCAGCCACTT
>NC_051432.1:19127077-19150690 GCF_001649575.2 Kryptolebias marmoratus
TTATGCTTGAACATGGTGTTCGTTATGGACAATCCATGACGAGCACAGAAGTCCAACAACAGAACACCGTTCGGGTTCAGATCAGGGGGGCCGTTCCTCCCAACCACACCCCTCCAGGTCTCACTGTCATTGCCCACGTATTTAAATCAAACCCTTTCTTTTATTTATTTCTTTTTTGTAAATAAATACATAAATAATCCAAAATTTCAACCACAATCAGTCAATTTAACCATGTCAGGATAATGGTTTGTTAATATGCTGACCAAATTGGTTTGAAAATGGGACTAAAATTGGTTTCCAGTACTGCAAGAAGATGTACACGTAAGTTCTTTACCCATGAGTGTGTCTGCATGCATGTAGTAACTGTCCTCCGTTCACTTTTTTACCCCTGTAACATAAATCGATTTCATCTATATTTGTTTCTTAAATTAATTTCACAACTTTGGTCGATGCTGCAAGTCGATGTACTTCCCAAAACTGAAGAGTTTTGTAACACCAAGTAGGAGCCAGAAGTAAAAATAAAGACCATGTGATTTCTCAGACATTAGGAGAAGTTACAGACCAGTCTTAACACCTACATGGACACACCCACACACGCACACACACACACACACACACACACACAGTGACATGTTGGTTTTGAAAATATAAAATCCAACATTCTCACCTTTCTTTTCTGCTTGTTTCCCAATGCACAGAATATTCCAGTAATCAGGTGTTCCGTCTCGTGCTTTAAGGTGACAGTAAAGCTCTCCGGCAGCAGAAGTGAAAAGCATAAAGTATTTATAGCAGGCTGGATACACCTCTGTTAACTTTGTACTTTATTCGATGTGATTACACCTTGAACACACCCACAGAGGGGCGAGTCCGAGCTGGTAAATTTTTAACTCTAGAACAGAAAACAAACAGCTGCATCACAAACTGCACCGATCAGTGGTGACTATGATGGCTAAACCTGTACTCTTAACTTCTGATCCTTTTAAATGCATGTATTTGCTGAATGTATAAGGAACATTACCACAAATGTTTCACACAGTGTGGGTGAGCGTCAACTTTCAGGCTACAGTTATTATGAAATTAACCAAGCACGACAGATTGCGGCTTGAAGGAACTCTCCAGTGTGGTTTGGGACTTATTTTTGGCTCCACAGTGCCATCTGATGAACTTCCTGCAACAAAAAAGAATCTAATTCCCATCAGGAGTGTAGCAGCAATAGCGCAAAGAAGATATACAAACACATTTATATGTTTCTTCTTTCTTAATTGCAATGTTTTTGTAAAATATCCTATTATTTACATTTTACCACATTTATTTGAGAGTAGCTATTTTTTTAAAATATATAAACTTTAGAATGCTCTTGTAAAGCAGGATGTAAGCTTGGTGAAAGAAAAATGTTAGAGCAAAAAACAATATAGATTTCTAGTGAGATATACAGCAGGAATGTTGTGTAATGACTGGCATGTCCTGTTGGGTTAAGAGACTTGATGACAGGTTTCTGATACAGAGCATTTATTTTGTTTGTTTTAAAGATTATATAGATCTTACTGGTTTACCAGGGCCACACCTACACGTTTGTCAAGTACTGTATGTATACCTACACATGCTTGTCTTTTCATTAGTCTACATATAATTTAGAGAAAACAGGGATAACAAATGGATTCACTGTCAGAGTCAGTCGTGGCTCATCCTCTCTGAATATAGAAACAAGTTTATTCCTGCATTTGATAAATCAGTCTTTTGTTCTGTCAGTTTCCAGGAAGAAATGACAAACTCAGACAAGTTAAAAATTATGGAAAGACTCTGATTCCCAATGACTGAAATAACCCATCTGTCAGTTACCTTGAAAATGGGATGCAAACTTATTAATAAGAGCCACTTTATAGGCAAAGGACTGACATGGTAAAATTATATTTGCAATATTTGTATTTTTGCATTCATAGCTGTTTATATATACCAGTTTTGGTTTGTAAAGACGTGAAATGAAAAACAAGAAATTAACCATGTTTGATTGAGAGTATGTGGAAAGGTGTTTTGTTATTAAAAATGCTCCTCTTCCACTCAGGTTTTATTAGCAAAGGTATGTGTTAGAAAAAAAAAATCTAATATGGCACCCTGTCATTATGTGTTTTTCACGCTTGTAAAAAAATATATATAAAAAAACAACAACAAAATAAATTCTTGGAAAGAGCATTTGTTCATATTTAATAAACTCAGCCTTCTGAGACAATAACAAGCACAGAGAACCTCTAGAATAATCTGGATGTATATTGTATTTTCTTTACAAATAAAAAGTACATGCATTCATTCATTCATTCATTACATTTTAAGGCTTTGCAATGTGTCATTTTTTTTGCACTTAACAGCAATTTCTACAATCTGGATTATATACTGAATGACTGCTTGATACAGAGGAGCGAACATGGATCTGGGCGTGTCACACCCTTTCCTCACAGTTTTATTAGTTGCACTCCGTTGCAAAAATGATGACAAGATCAGTTCATTCTAGTTATGTCCACAGAAAACTTCAGGTCATTCGTTTTCTGATGTGATACCATAATAGAATATTATCCATCACTCCACGTTTCTTAAAACCTTCACAGTTCATATGCTTCCTTGCTGGGTCCTTCTCACTGGGGTCCGAGGCCTCCCTGTGTGCTCTGGCTGTCGCCTTGGTCACCTCCCCACAGCAGGTAAAACTGACTGAAGTCCACGTAGGGCGGGACCCTGCCCGTCTCATCGGGCTGCGCTGCTTGGCTTCCTCTCTGACTTCGGAACAGGCTTCCATCCCCCGAGCTGGAGCTGGAGCTCTGAGTCTGGGTGTTGGTGGACTGCAGGGTGGCTGTGGGGCTCTGACTGCTGGGGAGAGTGGAGGAGCAGAAGGAGGAGGAGGAGGGAGATGGGTGATTGGGAAGAGTGGTGCATGTAGAGGAGGAGACAGGTATGAGAGTTGGAATAGAGGAGGAGGAAGAGGGAACACCGGAAGAGGGAGGGAGGTCCATGTCATGGGTGGGGAGACAAAAGAGAGAAGTGGAAAGAGGTAAGGGTTGGGGAGGACGGGGTGTGGTGGAAAAAGAAAAGACAGAGGTGGAGAGAGAAAGGGGAGGAGGAGGAGGAGGAGGGGGAGGGGGAGGAGGATGATGATGAGAAAGAGGGAGTTCAAATATGGGCTGCAGGACGCCAACAAAAGCTTGGCAGGCAGTCTGGTGAAACATGCTAAAGGAGTGGAGAAATAAGAGGCAAAGGACAAATAACGGCAAGCCAGGGTCCATGAAGAAGAGAAATATATAGACAAGTCAGACAGTGAGGGACTTTATGACTTCCAGTCATAAAGGAAGAGAACCTGGAGCAGAAATCTTTGAGGATGACTGAGTAAAACGGAGAAAATACGGAAAAGAAAAGGTGCACATGCAGCAACACTGAGGCAGCAGCCTTATTTATCCTGTGCAGCTGTGCACACAGTGTTAGTCATGTGCTGCTGAATGAAGTTATTTCAAGCATGGACTCTGAAGAAGTCAGGACACATTTATAAGGCGTGTTGACAAAGGCTGGTAATTACTTAAGCTGTCAAGTGTATAATTAATGCATGTGTAACAGCATAAAAGATTCCAAAGCTGCGATTGCTATTTTTAAATCTTTTATACGGAGTTATTCAGCCTAATAAGGCTTTAAATTTCACACTCTCACCAAAGTAACCCCCTGTATTGTTTTAAAAACCCCTGCTGCCTTTCATGAAGCACAAACCTGTGATAACAACCAACAATTTTAGTTTCAGCACTGTTTGTTTCGACACAACATCCCTCTTCACCCCACAACAAAAGACCACGAGTGATTTAAGTACATATGTATACACACAGTTGTGTTTGGACAAGATAAATATAGATAAAAAAAAAACTTTTTCAGCTGTAATTGATAAGCCACGTCTTTTGGAAAAGTAATTGTAATATGCTACATGGAGAAAAACCAAAGCACAACTACAGGGAAGTGAAAACTGTGGTTAAACATAAATAAACACAGCAGTGGAGGAACGCAGGGGAGTGAAAAAATCAACCGTACCTAAAATAAACACAGGAGGGAGGAATGAGGAAGCTTAACCTTGCTTATTTAAAATAAAGTCAAAATAAACTTAACAACAGGGGAGAGGAGTGGGGAGACAGAACAAAGCTCACCCTGAGTACCAACAGCGATTTAATGAAATCGGCCAAAAATAGGCCGAAAAAAGAAAAATGATTAAGAAGATGCAAAGCAGGACAAAGGAGAAAATCCCCGAGCCAGTGGGGACAAAACTAATCCTCGGCTTACCCTGATGTGGGGGTGCCTTCCTCCAGGGTGGAGGCAGTGTTGGTTCCGTTGGTGAGGGTGTTTTGGGAGGGCATTACCAGCGAGAGGGTGACGCTGGTCTTACTGGTGCTCTGGCTGTTGGAGTACGGCACCGACACGGGATAGATACGGCCACCTGAAACAGGAGCAGAGTTCTCATTGTCAAATTTACACCCAAATAAGAAATGCTGCTGTGGTGTTTGGATCTAAAAATGTACGAGGCACTTTGTTTGTTCAATGTTATATATGTACAATTTAACCCTCCTGAAGCCCTCAAAAGAGAGAGGTAAAGAGAGGTCAATTTGACCCAAAAGTCATGGGAGGGTTAAGGTAAAAAGAAAAAAGGTTTGAAGTAAAACTGGCATCACTGGAATGAAAACAAAACCCTTTGATTTTGACATTAAATAAAATTATTGCATTCATCTCTGCTTATGCTTTGAAAATAATAACCAACAATTAACATAATGATATTAAATTAAGCCCTTATTCTGCCTTGATTAGTAAGTATAAATTCATTGACGGAATCAATTAGAAAACACTGACGGAGTCTGACGGAGTCTGACGGTTCAGACGGTACAGAACACAACGTAGAAACAAAACGCAGGGCGTCCACCTCCTCTCCTGGAAGCCGACCGTAGCCTCAGCGTATTATAGCTTTAAAGTTTCGCCAACTGAAGCAGAAATACACTGAAATTGCTAACCACGTTGCAGTCTATGCTAACAAGGCATGAATTTGTGCCACCATCTTGGTAAATGCCACATGGCATCCTTAGCTGCTACCAGCACGGCAGAAGACCAGAAATAATTGAAGGAAAAAAAAAACAACAAACAGGAAAAACTCATCCAAGAAGCCCAGTGTTCTGCCAATAATGTTACAGTTATTGGAACCTGAACTTCAAGGAACGAGGTATTACTTTTATTTCTTTTTGGAAATACTAATCTAACACATTGTAACTTTATACTCAAGGCCATTGTTCTCTCTAGAAGCTTAAATATTTCCAGAATTATGAGGAAAAAAAGACTAAATTACATAGGTTTAAGTTGTTAGTCTAAGAGCAATCACTTACAGACAATAGTAGCAGAACTTTGGTTAGACTAAGTAAACATCTAACGCTCTTAATCACTTAAAGAGCAGTTATGTTCTAGTCTAGTTAGAATGATTACAGGACTTGGTAATTTTTTCATGGCTCGCTGGGTCAGCTTTGTGGCCGCTGCTGACGCTTTTACCAGCCTTGGTGGGAGGCTCATTACAGGAGGCTCTTGTACCGTTTTCACAATAAGCATGATATATGTTTAAGTAAGCACAATGAGGCTATTTCTGTGCATTTTTTGAACTGCTGAGTCAGCATCCAGAATTCAGAAAGGCATTACCAATGCATGGTTTTGACATGTAAACAGTAGATAGACAGGCGTAGCACCTAGCGAGGCGCTGTCCACAGATCTTTCCCAGCGATGTCAGGGGCTTTTTATTATTTCTCTTTAGAGGTCTGACCGCCCAGATGCCTGTAGACCAAATCATTTTTAAAATGGTTTCTTAGGTAAATGCTTACATCTTCAGTAAACAGCTAGCTTTATTCTGTGTCTATAATGCTAAACTATTTTCTAAAATTCAAATAACGTTATCATATTGTAATGTGAGTTTATTTCTTTACAGTTTAAATCAGGTTTAATTAGATGTAGTTTCTTTTGATCAACACACAGTGCGTTCAAGCTGCAGTGTAATACTTTGCTAAGTTGTTACTAATCAACCAACCGCAGACAAAAAGTCGTCAAAACCTAATTTTTTGGACTTCATCTGTGCAGACTTTCAATCATTAAGAGAAAAACAGATTTTAGAAGGAAAACAGAAAAACGTGCAACCTTGAGTTGATTTTGGTTTTCAAAGGTTTCAACCCAGAAAAATAAAGAAATAAAACTACTGGTTAAAACTCAATTTGACATGAATTTCTGATTGCACATAAAAAAAAGGAAAAATAAATCAAACAAACAAAAAAAAAAACATTGAACCAGGATCGTTGTGGTGGTGTAGCCGCTGCAGAAGTTATTTCCCTGAAACAGGCTTTCTCCGAATGACATGTCTTACCCTGTGTGGGTGTGAGCGCCGCATCAGCCAGCGGGTAATTGAGCGTACGGATGAGCAGGGTCATGTCCTCGTGCCGAGAACAGTAGGTCGCCCTCTGACGGCCGGACACGTAGACGTCGTGGTGAAGCCTTTTGACCCGCTCCACCACAGACTGAGCCACTGCTTCTAGGCTGGTCTGCTGGGCCAGCTCTGCTGCTACCATGGCAACAATTTCCTATAGAAAAGAGCAGAGGAGAGGAGGGGGGGTCAGAGGAGAAAATATTGATGTTACAGTAGAAGAAGGGAGAAATATAATTAAAAATAATAAGGAGGAGCAAAACTGAGTAACAGAAAACAGAATAAGACTGGTAATGTAAGCAGCAGTAAATATTTAAAGTAAAAAGATTGAGAAAACTACACAGACAGGATAATGAAAACACAAACAACAGTGACACAAACCAGTGACAGAAAGAAGGTAGAGGAAGATGAAAAGAAGGCACAAAAAGGGTAAAAATATATATATACATTTACAGAAAAAATGTAAATAGAAAAGGTTATAAAACAAGGGAAGCTAAACATTTCTCGTGAGAGTGCAACACCAGAGGGGAACATGAAAACTAATCAGTACGGCTGCTAACCTGATTAACCTGTTCAGGGCCGTGGGCAGATTCCAACGCATTTATTAGACCCTCCGACATCAGCAACAAGAAGCCTGTCACGCCCTCCAAAGAGTGGCTGCCATGAATCTCTGGCTCAGGGATGATGGGCCTGCTTTTGGCTGCACTAAAAGTGGAAAAAAAAAAAAAACGACAGGAGAGTGCAGGCACGTCAGTGACAAAAGACGGGACAAGGAAGGACGGGGAGGGCAAAAAACAGAAACGATGAACAACAAAAACAAACTGTGACACTGACAGAAAAGGAGAGAAAACCTGAGATAAAAAAGGCATTTACTGTAAGTGCAGCTGGTCTACAGAAAACATATCTGGCTACTCTTATTGATCCAAAAATCATTCACATTTTGTCTGAATTCTATTAGATTTTCTGCACTCTCTTCTATAGCATCATGGAGAGACTTCTGTAAACATTTTTTATGTCTGATGGAGTTATAACTGGTAGTTTACTTTGGACATTTGACGAGAGCTGGAAAAGAGCCTGCAAACAGAGCAATTTAAAGAGGCTGAAATCTGATAAAAATAAAGCTAAAACCTTCTAGTATGATAACAATGAGGACACCATCACTGACCAGTTAGAGCCGAGTACAAATGGTGATAAAACGCTGAAATAGGTTGCTACTGCTAAATATTTTATTAGATAACACAGAAGAAAGAAAACCGCCTCTTAGGTCGATAAAAGTCTGGATCCCAACTCAGAACAGAGACGGAAATGTTCCTGTTTTCAGTGTCCAGCAGCTGATGGAGACCTGAGACAGCTACTGCCTCTGGCCATGAAACAAATCTAGTACATGCACCAAATGATTAAATTATTAGAAATATTCACTGACTTTTTGTCATGTTTTGTTTTAAAACGATTTATGCTAAAGAAGCAGAAAATAAGAATACAAAAGAAAAAGAAAAGACAAAAAGGTTCTTCAGATTCATTGATCTACAGTAAAATCATAATAATTTCTGGCTGTTTACGGAATTGAATTTGATTAATAAATATACATCATCGAAGTAGCAAAACATGTAAACAACAACAAAAAAAAAACAACAACATAAAGACGACTGTGAACTTCACAGTCAGAGTCTAAATAACAGCCAGCAGTGTCACCTGAGCAAATCGATTTCATTGTAGTTAAATTTGACCCTGTAGTCTCCGAGCCGCCTCGTGCTGCTCTGTCCTGCTATCTGTCCCGCTTGTCTCACGCGAGCCGCGTCCACACCTGCAGAACAGGAAAGGCACGAGAGACACGGTGAGGTCGTGTGCAAGGTGAGTTTTAGAAGAGCAAAAGGTGGGACGAGACATTTTTGTAAGGGGAAGGGAAGTGCAAAATCAATAACCAGAAGCAGGAAGGTGGGTTCGGAGGAGGAGTGTTTACAGGTGCATGAAAATATGGGGTGAGGTGACCTTGGCCTGGCTTAATGGAATGGCTGCTGTTTCTCCTGAATCATTCAGAGAAGGGCCTGAGCAACAGAATAATCACAGGCCTTCCGTCTGAGAGCGGTGAAACGCAGCAAGAAAACAAAGAGGAATCTTTAAAGCTCCAGTGTGAGACGCTTAAAAGCAAAAAATGTGCTTCATTTCCCATTATATCCATATGCTTCTTGCGCACAGCTTGTTGTCATGTACGTATTTTCTGTTACATTTACAGCCCTCATTACCAAACCATTAGCTGGGCTGTTCTCCATGGATCAATGACTCCAAGTGTGTCTGTGAAACAGTTAAGGCACTAATGGCTACACTACACACATAAAACAGAAGGAGAAAAGTAAGGCACATCTGCTTCTGCACGAAAATAACAATATGCAAGTTCAATTTATTTCTATTTGTTTATCAGGACTCCTACAAGTTGACAAATAAATTTATTTAGAGAACAGGCTCACAAAATTTTATTTTGTTCATGTAAACATTGCAGTTAGTTTTGTGCAAAATAACAGGAAATGTTCGTCTCTACACATAACCTCACAAATGTTTCCAAAGGTCTCTTATGGACTGATGACTGCCAGGATATTTGTAGACAGTTCCCAGCATACCGTTTAATGATTACAGTCTCACAGACTGAGGTAAGGCTTCTGAAATATTTGATCAAATTGTTTATTTTTTTCATTTTGTTAGGCTCCACGAAAGCTGGCGAGTGCCAAATATATTCTTGATTGGACCGTTGCTGGATTTATTCCACCTTCCTTGAACAATGACATCATACTGATCCAGATAAGACGGTCTGTGATTGTCTGTTTAGATCCCCAGCACGTCCTGCTTTAACATGACACTATCTTCATATCATGCCACTGTGAAATCTTTTGAAAATGACATATTCTGTGCAAAAACTAGCTTTGTTTACTGTTTACTTTGGAAGCAACTACCAAGATTGAATCCCATTTCACTCCATTTTTGTATTTTACGCTACCCCAAATCATGCTGAGGGGAAAGCTGCATCTGTTTTAGTAAAATAAAACTGCAAAAACAGATTATATTTCAGCTTTCTGAAGGGCTATCACATATTGTAGTGAACTATTTCAAACCCTGCTCTTTGCGACATCAAATTAAGGGGTAGGAGTTGGCGTGCGTTTAGATTAAGGGTAATGCTGAGAAACAGGATTCAGCGTTTATGTTACAGCGAAGACGACAAAAGAAAAGCTGTTTTGGATATCACCTCATCTCTGGCCAGCTGTGAACACATCTGTGCATCTCACCCAGTGCAGCCAGCCTCTGCAGCTCCTCCTCGTTGTCTGTGCTGTGTGGTCGGCCGATCTGAAGAACCTGGTTCTGGCCGTCGATGCTCGACTTACAAAGCAGGACTCGGTTGGTACCTGGAGCCAGAAACAGTTTTAAGAACAAAACAAAAACTATTAGGATATACAGTAAATCAAATTACTTCGATGAAAAAAAATAAAACAGAATGCAATGATACCATCAACTGTGGCTCATTTTCGTTTGATGCCAAATACACAACACAGCATTTCCACCACAGATAGTTTTATAGCAGACAAAAGGGGGAGGCGTCATAACTGTTTCAGGTCAACAGACCTCAATAACACTGTAAGCATAGAGTCAAAATATGACAATAGTCATCATGCATTTCATAAACAGAATCTTCAGTCAGTCAGGTTTGGCCTATAAAACCTAAAAAACAATCTGATCATTTGGATTTCCAATGGTTTTATACTTGCATGCGCTAAATTAAGGTGCTTACATTAATGTTCTGAATGTTTACCTATTCCCTGCCTCACCCATTTCTCTCTCTCTCTCTCTCTCTCTCTCTCTCTCACAACTCAAATATTTTTAACATCCACAAACAGCTGGAAGCTATTTGACATGCACACTTACTCTGAAGTTCAAACATCCCAAGGATTTTGTAAACTCTGAACTTCTGATCCAGCCCTACGGCTGTTCCTACTTGGAGACAAACATCCCCACCCCACCCCATGTCTTTCTGATGAATGACATGTTCTTAATGAAAAAAAAAATCATGACTGCAGTTGAAATTATTTGATCATTTCTTGGTGTTTTAAGTTTTCAGAAGCTAACATTAATAACTGCTGCTTGAACTGATTGATTTTGAACCATGTTTACAGCTTATTTTCACAACACCACCATGTGCTCATAGGCTGACGATGCATTTATTGAAAACAGAAATAAGAATTTTAACTTTTGCTTGGAACACCCTCCCCACCAATAGCAAGACAGGTTTGTAAATTGGGAAGTGAAATGTTTCAAATAAATAAAAATGCTGCCAATTCCAGTTTTATTCTAATCTTAATTTTAATCTACCCATGAGTAAGAAACGGTCCAGAGACTTGGGTTTTACCTTGCTGGTTATCTGAGATTGTCAGTGCTTCATTACCTAAAGTCATCTTTTTAAACACTGAATTAAAATCTGAGTCAACTCTGACATCTGCTGGTGTGAAGTGGACTGAACCGACTGCCTGCTATTATCTGAACACACTGAAGTCAACTGCTTTCGTTACCTAAAACAGACGTCTGTTTCACTTAGATTAAAAATGTCACACTGAAAATTAGAAATCATTTCAGACAACTCAAGCCCATTTAAAGACACGAGTCCATACCAACGTTGGCGATGTAGAGCTTGTTGTTGAGGATCAGCGCCACCACAGCTGTCGCGCCTCCTGACACCTCCTGCTCCAGCTCCTTCAGGCGCTCCTGCACCTTCTGACTCTGAGGCGAGAGCTGATGGAACGCCACATTCTGACCAGCCGGAAGAGATGAAGAGGGAAGAGATAATATTAGGTTAAGGAACATTAGGAATGGAGTAGAAAATAAATGAAACAGAGAACAATCAGTAGAAGTAGGCTCCACAACTGTCAAGTGACAAGACATGAAATAAAACAAGTGAAAATGAGCAAAGAAATGGAGGAGGAAACATAAAGGCATGGCTACAAAACACAGGGAATCTCAGTTACAAAGAAAAAAGTGGGTATGTGGTGATAAGGTAACAAAAAGCAGGCGGAACTCGAGCCACTGAAGGAGTGCTGAGACAGATTTATCCAACAAAACACACCGTTGAGAGCATTCAGAAAATAAGCTTGTTATCTTAAGGCTAGGCATTATCTCACAACAATATCTAAATCTGAAGATGCTATGGAAACACACTTTGAAATTTTTCAACATAATTTGTCAAAATGCTCGGCACTATATGCGTGTGTGTGTGTGTTTACCTCATTGTGTGGCAGGACGTAGTTGGACAGGTTAGCTTTCTCAGCCAGAGCATCATCTATTGTTTTAAAGTAGCTCTTCTCCACCACATCAAAAGCCTGCAACAAACCCAGCACAAAGATTTTCCACCACTTACTCGTTTTGCAACGTGTGAAACAAACCAGGTATCGACACACACAAAAAACAAGCTATAAGAAAACTACAACAGCATATTCGTTACTTTTGTTTTGCAGCTGACAACACCAAATGAGTTGTGGTTGTTGTTGTTGTTCCAATGTGAGCGACTTGGTGACTAACAGCCATAAAGCACCTTTAAATCCGCAAATGCACAAAAACATCCAACATATTGCAAACCACCTAAAATAACAAGTAAAGCCAGAGTGTTTTTGTTCCGATCTCTGAGGGAAAAACCAGATTGTGAGCTGAAGTGACACACTCTGAGACGTACAGTAAGATCGGAATGAGACTTTCTTAATCCGCCTTTGGCAGCAGAATTTTTTATTCCTGCATCTTTTCCTCTCACATCAGGTGAGTCTTGAATTTTAGTGCGACACTGCAGGCATTATGTGTGGCTGGCAAAATCTTCCAGATGAATAAGTATTAATGCAGCACACCTGAACATATTTTCAGGAATATTATTCAATATTGTTAGATCAGTATCGTCAGTGGCATGAAAAACGAAAACATATCCACAAACGTATCGCAAGACGTACTGATTTACATCCCAGAGAGTGTGCTTGGCTCACTTTGAATAAATTGTCTCAAAGGGGCTAAACAGAAAATTTGCATTTTCAGTTGCTTTTACTGTGTCTTCATTTAGGCATTTATTAGCAGTATGCAACACAGCAGCTTTTGCAGAAACGTTAGTGTAACTTTATCTTTAAATTATGCAATTTGAGTGTAAGAAACAGACAATGCTGTGGTACAGTAAGAAAATGATCAAAAATTAAAAGTGCATTGCTAATTTTGAATATTAGGACAACAGGGATGAAACGTGCTAAGCGTAAATGAACGAGCAAACAGACACAGACCTGTGTAAGGATCCGGCGGACATCGTTGTCTGTGTGACTGGAGTTTAGTTGCCCGAGTAAGAGTTCAGCTGTCAGACACTGCGCAGCAAAGTTGGCCACTCTGCTGCCATCATAACCATTAAAAACCCCGTACAGGAAACAGCCGTCCTCAAACCTGATTGGTTGACAAACCAGGGGAAACATAAAAGTATTGTTTCACTTTCAGATATGACGTTTGGTTTTCCTCTGGACTTCTTTCTCTGGTCCTACTCACCTCAACCTGAGGTGTCCATCCTCCATGGGGTGGCTCTGAGCTCCTTTACCATCTGGGCTGTACACACAGTTGGGTGCTGTCCCGACACCACACATCTGACACAGAGGCAAGTCATCTGTCCAGCTCTGATGCTGCAAAGATTTAAGGAGGTGTCGGCACAACAACATTAGATGCCTGCAATGTGTTTTTGTTGCTTTCTGTAGCACATTGCTGCATGTGTGAAGTAAGGTCCAGACAATCCATGGATTTGCATAGTTTGTAACACTGCTAATATGCTTTGGCCTCTGTTTGCTCTTATTTATCCTAGCAAATTATTATTATTGTTTCTTTTAATTTGACAATAATTTAAATGAGTGTGATGGCTCACTTTCTTGGGTTGCTTTATGTAGAATGCTGTTAAAATTCAACTATGTTCAGGTATTTGTATACTGAAGGAGGGTGTAGCCAAAAATGATTTCTAACTATGCTTATTGATCAAGGAGCTTCAATCAATGTCTCTGGTGAAACTGGGCCAAAAAACAAAGAGTTACCCACAACTGAGCTTGCCTTTTAGACACTAGGAACTTTCAGCAGGAGATACTTTTAAAAACTGATGAAGGCAGAAACAAGTCATTTAAAAAAATTTTGGTCTATGTTTGTAACTCAAGAGGAGACAGGCCATGAGTGAGTACAAATGAAAAAAAAAACAGCATCCAAGTTTTCTCATGAATTTAAAGCGATGAGCCTCAGGCAGCGAACACAACACACGTCGCTAAATTTACTGTAATTTAAGATTATACCCGGAAACACAAAGTTCGTTACAGTTGACGTCACGCCTGCGAATTCTGGCAATTTCTTCTACATATTGACAACAAACATACAACACTGCCATTGCCTTGTTTTAAGCATTGTTATTAGTTAGCTAACTGTTAGCAAAGCACTTGTAAGCTCAACTATAATAGCTGCAGTGGAAACACTGAATGACCGCAAACAACACCGACCGAAACAAAGAAAGCAACAACGACCACAGAGAGACAAAGACGAAAGCAAACTAATGTCTAAACCTGTACAACAGGCACCTTAAACACCAGTAAGAGTTATAAACAACAGTTTTTACTTACGCTTTGCATCAAAGTACTGCCTTGCGCCGCCATGTTGGATGGGACGTGCTGCGTTCACGATAACTCCCCAATGTCTGAATTTTCACTTTCGATAAAGAGAACACGCGTTGTTTCATTTATTTTAAAGTAACAAAAGTCAAAACGATTATAAATAATGACAAAATTATATATATATATATTAGTTTTGCTGTAAATATATGACGTAAGTAAGTTGGATATTGAATAAATGTAATAAATGTTGTGTAAATGAGTCTAAACCTAAATTTCCGTTGCTATTGAAAGCAGCAACTCTCTTTGTTTTTAAATGAAAATAAAACTAATCACCTCACTATAATCGTGATGTAAAGTGTATACAATTGTAATAACCAATTTGACTTAAATCTTTAAATGTTTTTAAATGGCAGAAAGCAAAGCAACAAGCAGTTTTCTGTTTTTTGTCGCTGCACCAGCTTTCTTTGACAACAGCGCCATCCTACGGGGCTTATAATAAACTACAACTTTTTAATGAAGAAATTTCCTGTGTTGAAACTGCACAGTTTTTGACTTCACATCTAAATTACTGGCAGTAAAGAGCGAGGTTGGAGAAAAAGTGTTTATACAGTATCATATAATTATATTAAAAAGCCGTTTTGAAACCTTGAAAATTCATCAGGATAATCACATTCAGCCCCACTAACATACCAGATTGGGCAGGATCAACTTAGGGCATTTAACTAAATCAGAATGGATCGCAAGTTGTTGGAAACAAAACAAAACACGCAAACCAACAAACCATACAGTATTATTTTAATAGGTTTTAAGTCATATTGGCAAAATATGAACTTGCAGGTACAAGTTTAACCAGAAGAGGGAGGTGTAATTTCTGCATTTAATAGTTACCAAACTAAATGAGTAATTAAATAAAGATTTTTGCAGATAACATAAAAGACGGTTGCACTTCTGTTTGTAATAAAGACATAACACACACACCCAAAAGCATTTTAAGCAGAGCTTGTTAGTATATTTGGAAAAATTGTTAATATCACAGTAAGCTGAAAGGTCAGCTTCGGTGCATGTCCTTCAACTTAGATTTGATTTTTTTGGGACAAAACTATAAATATTTTAAATTCTAGATATATTAGCAAAAGGTAAAGCTGAACAACCAGAAAGAAAGAAAAAAATAGAACAAAAGAAAAACCAACCAATCTTTATTAACATTTTTTATTATTTTTATTGGATAAAATCAAACACATCAAAAACCTACATTTTTCTCATTCTTTTTCTTGAGTCTTACCTTGTTTTGTCAAACAGATTTCACAAAGGAACATCACACATTTCTACAACTACACAGATCTAAAGTATAAAGTACATATGAGTATATATTTATAGATATATAGATATATATACTTTTGTAATTTGGTCACGTGTCTTTTTTTTGTATTTATTTTTTATAGTATTTTATAGTTATCCCAAAATAAAAACGTCTTCCTATCCTGAAAGCAACATAAAAGATGAGGTACGAATGACCTCACCGAGTGTGTCTATACATATACAATAACACTCAACAGACCATAGAATTTCTTTATTTTGTCTTTTCAGTTTTTTAAACAGAACTAGCATAATGCCCCTAAAATAAAGCAAGATCTTTCTGTCAAACATTGAAATTTAATGAATTTGAATTACAGGTTTACATATATTTAGAGAGAGATAGGTATACTTTATTGTTTAAGGAAATCAAGCAATGCATGTTCATAAATACTCAGGATGTCTACTGTTGCCTCATTTGTAAATTTACTGA
The DNA here is from genome assembly GCF_001649575.2 of Kryptolebias marmoratus. Lineage (NCBI taxonomy): Eukaryota > Metazoa > Chordata > Actinopteri > Cyprinodontiformes > Rivulidae > Kryptolebias > Kryptolebias marmoratus. The sequence goes on from NC_051432.1 coordinate 19,142,952, forward strand.
AAAAAAAAGGAAAAACAAACGGTAAAATCCTTCACAGCAGGAGGTTTCCAGCAGCGATAAGACACCAACTTCTGTGGGTTTTTGAGATGTTTCATAATATGGTTGAAAGCTTGGTTTTGTTCGAGAGTTATATGTCCTTAAAAACTAAAACAAAATCCAATAAAAACTGAGATCTTAACATTAATGTAGTGTATGTTGGGCATACTCTTGCATGTTGGATTTTGCTTGGCAGTCAGCACTAAGGCAACAATCGAACAAGAGGAAAGAGTTTTACAGAGAAACAGAGTATCACACCGTCTCACATTCACACATTAGGAGAAAAAAACAAAAACAAACATAGATCTTTCAATAGTCACACAAACACACTCTTTGTTTTACACAAAAAGTGTTTGGTTGCCAGATATGCTTGTCTGTAATACACCATTAGGTTTTGTCAGCAAAAACTGGCATCTGCTCACAATCAATATATCGTGAATCTGTTATCTACCATGTGTGAGTGTTACAAACACTGATTGCAGTCATTGTGCTGACTGACCTCAGAAGATTAAAACAATGTGGTCACAAGCATTGATTGGCTATAGGGTGACCATTTCCCCAAACCCGTCAATCTGCCAATAATTTCCTAAACTCCCATCAGTCCTCAACACCTTCAGTCAAACTCACTGTCTTTTTAATCCCACAACCATTTCCCACAGATTTTTCTAAACTCATTCCTGTTTTGTTTTAGTGCAGAAACACAACAGAGATTGTGTGTGAACTATGCCTCCAGAGTCTGGAAAGATGTCCAAGATTTCTGACTTGGACATAAGATGAAAATCAGCCAATTACTGATACGTTTTTTTGGCTTCTGATAAATAAATCATAGTTTTGTTGCTCACGGTCACCGTTTTTAAACAAACGTTTGTTTTCTACTGCTTATTGTTAATATGTCTGTCATTAGATAAACTTTTGACCAGTTTGGGGTAAAGTTGGACTAGCAGTGACTGAAAATGGGCTCGGTCGGACAAGGCGACTTTCAGTTTGACAGAAACAACATAAATTACTTTAAAATTGGAAATTCGGGGCATTTTTATGACTTCTAAGTTAGACGTCTGACATCTCAGTAGTCTTGACGCTGGTAGCCTCCGGTGCCATCGAAGGCCCCGTCGCTGTTCGCCTGGCCCCCTCCGCCACCCGGGCTCTCCAAGTCATCCCCTCCGAAGGACGTGTAGGGGGCTCCAGCTGCATCCTGGCTGGGGTCAGTGTATTCCTGGGAGAAGAGGGCCGAGTCGGCCCCTAGCTTGTATCTCTGGAAGGCGAAGAAGCACTGGGCCGCCTTAGTCACAGTCGGTTGGAGGCAGAGATGGATAATAGGAGGGCAAACAAGTTGTATAGATAGTAAATGAGTGGTTGTGGAGACAGAAGATGAGGCAGTAGTGTTAGAGCAGTGGGGTTGGAAGGGAAGAAAAACAGTGAGAAGAAAACATTGATTAGTTGAATAGAAAGCTTGTGAAGCTTATTAGATAGTTTGAATGAGTCATTTAGTCAGTCACAGCAGGTTACGTCTAAAGGCAGCAGAGCAAAAAGTTATTTCTACATCGTTCAGCTCCGTAATGAGAAATAAAACCTCAACCTTACTTCAGTCCACCGTGGAATAATCACAATATAATCAAGCAGTGTCTGTGTTCGTTACAAAACAGCTGAGGAGCCACACTGTGAAACAGCACGAGCTAAAAATACTCAATCAATATGCAATGAAAGTGTTAATGGCGCCTAAATTAAACTGTTTAAAAAATGCACCACTACAAACTGCCTCTCAAAACCCTTAAAACAACACATACTAATCCTTATCAAATTGGCAAGGAAACTAAAGCATGGCCAGGCAGGCATGGAGAGCAAAGTTTAATGTTCTTAGCTGTAGTTAGACCATGTTATTGATAGCACAATATTGTTTGTTAACTCTATTTGAAGGCAGAACCTTTAGTCAGATAGCTTCATTTTTTGTAGATGCTAGACTGAGATATATCTGTCTTTATCTAAAGGAAGTGCAGCAAAAGGTTCTTGATAATCAAACTTTATCCCAGTGTGTATTCTGTCCTTCTTGTGCGTTTTGGTGCACTAAGCAACAGTTTGCATGTGCAAAATAGGCTGCCATGTTACTGTTTTCTAAAATCTTAGTTTGTCAGTTTGACATGAATACACTCAAACTATTTTCAAAGGTCTCCAGTTTGAAAGTGTTTGAATTTTTTATCTTTTTACCAAAATCTTTGTTAAACATTGGCAAACGGGCAGAAAACGCTCTTTTGCAAAAATATCCATATTAGTGTGATGAAGGCCTCATTATACATTAATTTTGAACTATAAAAACTAAGTAAAAACAAATTGAAAGGCACAAGTTGATTTAAAAGGCAAATATACAGCCATCGAGTCAAACAGTGAACAAGTTTGTCTTTATCTTCGGTTCTTTTTTTAATTGTTGTTGTTTCGTCACACAATTCTGAGATCTGATAAGAGCTCCCAAATACCAGAGGGCGGGTAGATTTTCAAGTCACTGAAACTGGAAAATTGAATTGTTTGAATTCAACAACTAACTCAGTCAACCTGTGAATGAATTATCCTTACAACATGTCTGCGTGAAGGTTTCCAGCAACAATCCTACAATTGTTCTCGGTGTTTGGAAAGAGCCGCATGCACTTCCAGCAGTAACTGGCTCTGTCAGGTGCCCTTAAACCAGTTCTGCCACTGTGAAGAAACCAGAGTGTGTATGACCAGCTGCAGAGGGTTGAGGCAGGAGGGGGGTGAGGGTTAGGAAACACAAAGTCAGACAAAAGGCTGATGAGGCTGAGGAGGGAACAACTTGGTGTATTCCTCTTCAAATGATATACTCTTTAATTTCTCCATAGAGAAGAGAGTCTGAGCACCCTGTCAGAAGAAAAACAGCCATAATCGTATCAGTTAATTTGTCCACAAATACAAATACGCATTCATACTTTTAGTTCAGATAAACAGAATGGACAAAACTATTAGATGTAGATTGCTTATTGGCTATAAAAAAGAAGGGAGGAAAAGAACTTTAGGTGATCAGTCCTAGTATGGGCTGCAGCACCCTCCCTTAACTTTAAATAAAAGAGTTTACCATGTAAGGATGCTTACCCAAGTGAAGATTGAGAAGAAAGAGAAGGTGATGGCTGCCCGGGCAGCGTCTCCTCCCTCCCTCAGGGGGTTGTCTTCTGGCTTGGTCACCTGCCACTGGTTGGCCAAAAAGCAGAAACCCACAAACCACATGAAGGACCAAAATGCTGGAAGGAGAAGAAGAAGAAAAAAATAATAATAATAATCAGCATTTTTACTTTAGAAAGAAATACGAAGGTACATTTGTAATTCTGTATTACTCTTATTTAAGATAACCTTTTGATTTAATCTGTGTTCTGAGAAGAAGGACTAGCTGAATCTGGTGGTAGAAGGCGGGTTTGTCAAAATAGGAAAGAAAATTGCTGCTACTAAGCCAGATGGTTTGAAGATTGGACTTTGTATCAATGAAGTGAGCAGCAATATGTCTGAAAGGCCAAGGCCACGATGATGTGTTGCAACAAAGGGAGGCTCGGCAAATGCACGTTTTCTTTTTAAAACTGACCTTTTATTTTAAAATTCAACAATTTCAGCTTTCGTCTTTAAAGCGTAGCGTCATTTCATCTTTCCTACTTGCTCATAGCTGCAACAAAATGCCATCTTTTGTTGTCTCTTCCTTTACAAGAGGACATCTTTGCTGTCTGAGCACTAACAACAGCAGGCTGTAGAGGTGCTCTTATGACTGAGACGATCTGCCTGAGACTCTTCTTTATACACTGCAGAACAAGTATACCGTATATAAATCTTAACCTCTGCAGCAAAACAAGCAGGCTGCCAACATTTGACCTTTGAGCAACAAAGCAACACAGTAAATCAGTGCCAAGTGCCAGCACTGCAGGTACGATGCTCCCAAATGGATTTAGGAAAGTACTCTACCTTCTTTGCCCTTAGGCTGCTCCAGCTGGAAAAAAATATCTCGGCAACTAACCTGTTGTTGTTTTGTTTCTGATCATTTCATTCAAAACAAACACTAATCCCCCCCCCCCACGGGTGTCAATCTTAAATGCTCACTTCTTTTGCTGCGCAGATTTACGACTTCCCACATGTCTCATCAGGCTATGTTAGGGCGCTTCTTTCACTGACTGCCACCAGTGACAGCCAGCGAGGTAAGATGGGAAATGTGGACTGAACATTTCCACCTCTAACAAGAGTTTATTGAGGCATCTGAGCTGTAAGGGTGACAGAATTTGTGAGTCAGAAAGTGTGCAAACACAAGAAACTGCCACAATGCAGAGACTGCAGAGCTGGTAGTGACTTATATCTGTAGGAGTCACTGAAGTAGGAGGTGATTGGATGGGTGAAAAAGACGCTGCTTTTTGTTTTTTTGCATTTATGCTTTAATAAATACCCAGTCTTGGCATTGACATGCCTACCAGTAAAGCTTAGCTATAATATCAGGAAGACAAGAGTAAAAAATTCAGTTGTCCATTATCAACACAAGACAAAAAGTGGAGAAAATCAGCTAAAAACAGGGCTGACTTTCATTGAGCAGCACGTGTAAAAGAAGCCATTATACAGAGAGAATTACCACAGCATCAAATGTGATGCTTTTATGCTGGCCACCACAGCCATTCAGAATAGCAGAGAGATATTATCTGAGCTGGCAGTAAGACGATGAGGGAAGAAATGCATAAATGTAATTAGAAACATCCAGACTACCAGCTGTTCTTTTGTTTCACCAATGTACAAACTATCTAGGTACATTTGGCGAAAGAAACGGAGTGTGTGCATGATGAAAACAGGAAAGGAGAATCTTGTCTGTGACAGAAACTGCCTCATTAAAGGAGTCAGTGCTTGACTACCTTTCCGTTATGTTCCCAGCAGTGGCACTGCCGCAGAGAAGCAGAGAAAGTCACTGTCAGACACATCAAAGCACATCTCGGAGGCTTGTTAGTGCGAGAGGAGTACCTGTCTCCTTCCCATCCCTTTCACACCTCCTTTCCCCTTTCTGTGATGATAGATTAACTACAAATCTGCTACAAATCTACATAGAAAGAAAATATATCACTTAGGGGATATAGGAGAAATGGAAGGAAATGGAAGAGGAAAATCTTCAGTAACAACAGGAGCAGTACCTGTCCACTGGGTAATATTTTGTGCTGTCCAAACGCAGTTTTGATACTGATTTGCTATTTGTAATAAACTCAGTGTCATAAAAAATGAACAGAAGATAGGTTTGCGTGGCCATGGTCCTCAGCCAGAAAAGGGTGGATCGCCAGCTGTGGGTCAGTAATGAGCTTCTGCCCCAGGTAGCAGGGTTCAAGTTTACTGGTGTCTTGTTCGTGAGTGGAGGTAGAGAGGAACATGAGATTGATAGGTGGACTGGGACAACATCTGCAGTAATGTGGACTCTAGACTGGTTTGTCACGGTGGAGAGAGCCGAGCCAAAGGCAAAGCTGTCAGTTCACCCATCAATCCATGGTGCCGGCCTCACTAGTCATGAATTGTCGGTTGTGTCTGAAAGAATCAGGTTGTGAATATGAACAGCTGAAATGAGCATTTTCTTCACAGATGAACGTGCTATCATAACAGTAGACTTTCTGGCTACAAGGAGTTTTCTCAGGGTCATTGTAACAAAACCACTGATAATTATGATACCTTAGTTACATTGGCAATTTTGGGCCACAACAGTAATTGTGTTTTCTGTAATGCAGCTACAGCAGAGTCCATACTGTTCCTTCACTGATGCAGTTGTCTGGTTTCTGGCTTAAACTGGCCTAAGACTGATGTCGTTATCACAACTGTACTGATAAACACTGACTGTATAAAGAAGAGCTTGATGGATGGATGCTCACATTGTCGTATGTTTGAATTGCTTTTATCTTTACTAGTTGACCAAATTGTTCTAATTTAGCTAATTTAGTGTTATGGCATACTAAATTACTGGAATACAACACATTCATATATCAGTTTGGCACCTTGAGTCAATAAGTGTTGAGATTTTTTTGAACAATCATAGTAGCATGCTGATTGGCCAGTGTATAAATTACAACAGTAAAGTCGGGATGCTACATGAAGCTAGACAGTGCTGGTAAGATATGCGTCGTCTGTAATTGTTTTTTCTAGGATTCATTTTCTTCAGTTTCACAGAAAAATCTACAAAAATATACATATGTGTGAGTAATTTTGAAATCGACATTAAGCATGTATTTTATTGTATTGTCAAGAAACACAATATGAAGATCGTGAGTAGGTTTACCTGACACCCCGACGTCAGCAAGGACAGCCTTTTTGCGGTCTTTGACGCTGCTGATCTGAGGGAAGTAGACATCCAGAGCCAGAAACGCAACACAGCAGAGGAAGGCCATCGAGCCCATAAAGACGCCATAATTACAGGCATTCTGGTTCCGGTTGAAGATGCAGTACTCCTCCACTTCCTTGGGGCGATTGATGTAGCCTTCATTAGCGATGCAGCCGAAGATCACAATGGAGAAGAGCTGGAGAGGAAAATTCAAAAGAAAAAAAAAGAGATAGAAATGTCAGAATTAAGAGATTCTGTGTGAGACTTACAGGAAAAAAGCAGGAACGACCAACAGGATACAGACAGCACAGAGAAAAGCTGAGTTACTGTCAGTTATATTGATAAAAGCAGAAATGTACAGTATCATGGCTGCCAAAAATGAACAATTTTAGTACGTTTGAAATGACCCTCTGGCTACAAAAATCTGAATGCTGCTACTAAAGTAAACCCATCAATGTCAGTGGTTAAAACTTCAATATCGCAGTAGCTCTGCACTTTTACAATCACAGCAATAATTTCACTTCTGGACACTTGCTTTATTTAGCTCACTGACAGAAATGAGAAGAAAAAGCACTCAAGCTGACAAAGTCTTGTTACATTACTGTAAGTGATATAAAAGTTAATGAACTGGAGTTCATTTTTCTGAAACTGACACAATATTTAGGTCTAACAACAGGGATCAGTTTGGCATTAAATGATTTTAACAAGGATTTCCTAAATCCTAATTTTTGTCCATCTAGATATTGATTTTTTTTTTAATCTTTGAGAACTTACCAGCTTGTAATACATTGTTTGGCAATCCATCCAACAACTTGTAATAAAAAAAATAAAAAAAAAGCTGTTCTTTATTTGTATATTTTATGAGTATTTCATCAAATTCTTTTACAGTCCAAAAAACTCCCACCTGCTGGGGTCAGCTGGAATATTTAGAGCGCCTGAATAATTCATAAATAAGAAGTCACTTTATAATGCTGCCAGCTCATAAAGTCAAGACAACCCTGCAGAGGAGTTTTAATGAATAATCCTTTGCATCTTGTTTTAAATGGATTGCGCAATGGGCCTCTGTTTTTTTTTTTCTTGACACATGTAGTTTGACAGCAGAACAGTTTGCCTTTTCCTGCTAATCTTCAGTTTCGCCTGACTGGCTGTTGAACCTGCAAATTATAATTTATAGGTTCACAGACACAATATACCATGAGGCGTGTGCTTATCAGGACCAACACGTTAAAGTGTTAAACCTTTCAGTATAATATTCAGGCATCCATCCATCCATCCATCCATCCATCCATCCATCCATCCATCCATCCATCCATCCATTCTCTTCCGCTTATCCGGGGTCGGGTCGCGGGGGCAGCAGCCTAAGCAGGGAGACCCAGACTTCCCTCTCCCC
>NC_051432.1:19153855-19155792 GCF_001649575.2 Kryptolebias marmoratus
GAACACTGTGTCCAATATTTATGTTCATCATAAGGGGTCTTCGGGCTGCACTTCGTCTGGCCCCTCACCTAGGACCTGTCTGCCTTGGGTGACCCTACTAGGGGCATGAAGCCCCTGACAGCATAGCTCCTAGGATCATTGGGACACTCAAACCCCTCCACCACAATAAGGTGGCAGCCCAGGGAGAGGCTTGTTTACAAGACAATGATTATGTTACAGCATCTAATCCCCCTCTCCTCTGGACTTTTTTTTACTTTCATCCTTCCACCTATGTTTTTGCAAAATCAATATTATCATTATGTTCTCTCCTTCAGAACAGAAAACACAACAGCCGATACAAAATGAAGTCAATAACAAGGGCAGGTTACTAAGATACCATCTTGTCTGTCTCTCCTCGTCTCTACAATATGGCATCACGGAAACACCCTTCGCAAAGCTGTAAAAATGAGACCGCGCATCCAAACACCCACAGTGTTTAGTAGTCAACTTTGCGCTCCTGTTGTTAAAAAGCAAATCAAACAGCTCCATCCAGCTGACAAATCCTCTGATCAAACCTCCAGGGAGCTATTTCTGTCTGATTATCGGGGCCAGGCCAGTTTCTGTTTGTCTGCACATTTTGCTGAGGTGAGTGATGGATTCTGTGTATGTGACTGGGAGCGCAAAGCAGAGACAGAAAGTTACGAGTGAAGCTCAGGTTATGGGATAGTTTACTCAGCTGTTGAGTGTCTGTGTGTGTTTGTGCACTAAAACGACAGTGATAAAAGGAGGAGACACAATAGACTATAGTTTCACTGACAGGCCTGATCAGAAGGGCCAGAAACCGGGTTCGGGATGGGCACGCCACTCACAAATACAGCTCAGTTTCTCGCTTCAGTTCCTTCTGCTTCCAAGCACTTTGGTCTCTCTTCACAGTGCTGTCTGCGCTTGGGAGAACAAGGTTACAGCAGCGGAGCTGGGAACACAACTCAACAACTCTTCTGCTAGCTGGAAGAAATGCGTCTTAGAGTTTAGCTTCCCAGAAATAACCACTAGCAGGACCATCGTTTTTATTAAGTCAGGGAACTTCAAATCTAATCACTTTGCAGTTTGCATTGATAATTTCTAGCTAACTGCACAGTGTTTCTAATGAAAAGAGTGAGAACTCTTCAAGACAACAACAACAACAACAAATGAACAAGTTAGCTTTCATAGTGTTATTATTAGGACACAATTTGATTTGTACTGAATTATCATAACAGCTTGTCGTGTTCTAGTATTTTTAAAATTTGGTATGCTTATTTCTTAATTCAGCTTTCTGTAAGTTTGCATTTTGTGGTTTGTTTTTTATGTTCTGAATCTATTTCATAGATGATTTTACTCTCTGCTTTTTTAAATCAGCACACTTGGTCTTTGTTAGTCATTTGCTTCTTCAGTTCTCAGTTTTCATTTGCCCTTTGTTTAATGAAGCATCCGGTCCTTCTGCGTGTTACAGTGTCTTTAATATGTGTTGTGCAACGACACAAGCATTGATTAACACCAGCAGCTTGCTGAATTTTTCAATAATGCATGTTTAGTAATGTGGGAGGAAAGTGGAGTATCTGGAGAAATCCATTACAGCTTGAAGGCAGAACATCTAAACTTCCCAGAGGTAGGTCCCGGCTGGGATTAGAATCCTGGACCTTCGTGCTGTGAGGAAACAGTGCTAATCACCACACCACTGTGCCACCCTGAGACCTGATCATGTAAACGTCTGATGTGACACTACAGATAATTCTTTTGATGTTTCTAAAGCTGTGCTGACATCTGAAAATATAAAGCCTTCATTCAGGTGTATTTTCAGGAGAAAATATCTTTTTTATCGAGCATTTAGGAATGATGAAACACAATGTGACATTTGGAGATGTTTCCCTCACACAATCCTGTCTTTGAATGGAGAACGATTGTGTCCCCCCCCCCCC
>NC_051432.1:19155804-19233445 GCF_001649575.2 Kryptolebias marmoratus
CCCCCCCCAAATCCCGTCCGTCTACACGAGGTGTTTTCCATTAGCGGGTTAGAGATGAAGAAGAAAATTGCAAAAAGGTATGGAGGGACTGTGGAGGCAGAAGGAACATGGAGGCGGTGCTATTTATAGCCCGCCTGCATCGTGGCTCCCTCCCTCCCCCTCATCTTCTCCCATCTCCCCTTGTTACTGGCCTCGCCTCTGCCCACAAGCATTCTTGAGAAGAATGAACGTGCTTCGTCACTCACTGCGAGCTACATACAAGCTAAACCGAATGCGTGAGAGGGCCCACAGCATCACATGACTGGCTTCGAATTCAGGTCAGGAAGACACAAACTTACAAGCACATATGAGACCTCCTCATTGTGGTCGGTCAGTCACATGATGTCAGGAGGATCCAGGAACACTCAGAAGAGTCACATTAGAAACATACATACTGCTATGCTGATAAAATGGTTAATTTATTGAGGGGCTTTGAAGATTTCACATGTCACAAATTATAGCAATGGTAAACTCTGAAATAACTTGAATTCAAGTATTCTCCACTAAAGAAAAAAATTGTTTGAAAATGTATTTAAAAACATTTTTTTTTTAATTAATTTTTGGGCTTGACCTAATTTTAAGAGCTAAATACTAGTGGCTTATCATCATTACGCCTAAGGATAAAAAAAAAATAATAAACTGACTTGGTTTCACAAAAACAGAAACTACTCATTTTAAACTGATGTCACCTTATTTAGACAACCCCTACTGTAGGCTCTAACCACAAACTTACAGCAATCAAACTGTAACATTGACATAAAAATAACGAAATCTTGATATTTTTGTACCTTTCAGAGCTCAGAAGCACACTTAGCTTTGAAAGGAGAGAAATATTTCTACTTAGCAGACTTTTTCCACTAAGCTTTTCTCCAATGAAGGAAACCTTAAGTTTTATCACAAGACCCTGGAGTGGCCCCAAGTCATCTGAGGACTGAAAAAAAAAAAAAAAACTACCATCTACCAGGACCATTCATCAAAAGCAAGATATTTTTCAACAGAAGCAGAGTTTATGATCTTCTCCTCATAAATGCCATAATGTTACAGCATGACTTTTTTTTATCAGTGAGGAGGTCACATGATGATGAAGGCTACTTGTTTCTTTCTGAACAGAGCCAGAAAAGGTGATAAATAGCTCCAAAAAAAAAAGAAGCTTCATGCAAAAAACTTTTCCGTCTCCATTCAGTTTTCCTCGACTGTCCCATATCTCTACAAATACAAAGTCTGTAGAACATGTAGATAAATGGCTCTCACTGTTTTTGATGTGGATGTTAAACGGAGTTTGTCATTTTCTGTAACAAGGACAGTCGGACCTGCGGGGCCGCTGGTGAAGTGACATACTTTGGATTTCCAACGTTCCCCTGAGAAATTCCAGAGGGAAATAAACCTACCACACCACCAGGGACTCCCTGTCTCCAACTTCCTAACTTGTTTCCCCTCTACCTGCGACAGTGACACAAGCACAGAACACACAAATAATCTATGTTCAAACAAAGACTGCTTTTGGCTTGGCCTAGAAACTGAAAACAGGCATTGTCTTCGAAGCCACAATTAGTATTTGCTATTACATGGCTGACGGAGATTAAGTTACGGAGCTTTTTTCTCCCTGCAGCCGCCTGCAGTTGGTTTTATGAAAGCGGGAGCTGAAGAATGCAGCCGTATAAACAAAAACACTGAATCACACACACAAAAAAAGAGATTTTTTTCTTTTGCTGCACCTAAAATTCTTCATATGATTAGACGTCATTAAAAACTGGAGCATGCCTGGGAGCGTGTGACGGATTCCCCACCCCTCTGATCTGCAGACACATCACAAGGTTTGTGAAGGTGATAAAAGCAGGCACTGTGAAGAATGCCACGTGGGTCTCTGATCTTGTGACCACCCGAGGGTCACTCACAAATTGCACATGAGAAATACTGATTGCTTCAAATGCGTATGCATGCGATGAATGCGTGTCCTCCCTCTAGAAGCTCTCCTTTTATAATGTGCTCTTTAGCCTTCCTTTACTCTCTGTTTTTTGTCTTATTCTAAATTTACATCAGTATTTCTTCAGCAGTTTATCAGTATTTTTTGGGAAGGTCTAATATAAAAAAACTAGTTTCAATCGTCTCCAAGGCCTAAATCATGGCAGTCCAATCTGGCTGGTTATGAATGATTTAAAGCTGCTGCTGTGCTGGACGAAAAGGTCTCTGAGATCCATTACAAAGGCAAGACAATTGAACTGATATGAGCAGACACAAGTATTTCTCTTGGACTGTATGTGATAGACCACAACACAAAGTAGCACATACAGTGCATCATTAGATAAGTTTGGACTTTTGGTGTCTTCTTGAAAACATCTTTCTTGGAAAAATGAATTAAATGTGCCCAACTTCCTGTCTTATTAAAAGAAAAATTAAATAGGAACAAATATATAAATCTGTCTTTTGAAAATATGACGGGTCAAGTTTATTTCCTGTATAGGATCTACTGACTTTGAAGTTTCAATTGTAAAATTTCCTCAAATTGAAATGTTTGTATTTGGTCATTTAGGCCTAAAGGTCAAAGTGTTTTTTGAGCTCTTCCTGACGCTGTAGGAAATGAATATCTGTGATGTTGACACAAAAAGTAAGAGAGTGTTCAGTTTTCTGTCTTCATATTTACTCGTCACTTTATGGAGATAAAATATCTGTAAATAAGTAAATAAATAAGGGTGAAAAATGTGTAAACCAAAGTCGTAAATACTGCAAAGTGAAGCTCAGTCTAAGTCAGCACTGGGTTACTGTAGACATTGAAAGAGTTGATATTCTCTGTATGTGTGTGTGTGTGTGTGTGTGTGTGAAAGGGTGTTTGCGGGCTTACTGAATGCTGCAGAGCGTCGTTCTGGGCTGGGAATACCTGCTGTCACCATGGCAGCAGCTGCTCGTGTAATGAGAGTGAGAGTGAGAAAGACAGGAGGCCTTCGCAAAAACATAATTCAAGGAGAGCCACTGCAGCACCAAGGGTACGCAATGAGACAGAAGGGCGTAATCATAAGCCCCGGACACAGCAGCCCCTCAGAACCACGGTTACTCTTTAAGTTCCACAGAATGCCTACCCCCTGATGTTTTATTTTTTTTTTACTATAGCTTTAATATTTCCTTCTCTGTAATTAAGGAAGTAGTTGATGAGAACACAGTCAGATTAGTCCAAAATCCACAAGTGCAGAGAAACAGATGGTTCCTCAGTCTTGCAAAGCTAAGTCATAACAGAATCAAGAGTAGAGTCACATTCTGCTCTGGCGTTCATTCAAGTACGAATCTGTTTTTTTAAATTGAAAGTCGCTCTTATGTTCAGTCAGTCGTAAACACTTTGGGCAGACCTGAACACAGCAGTAATCTCTGGTGCGTGACTATAACTCGATCTGACCACAAATTCGTCTTAAAGCAGCCGAGTTGGGGATAAATATCAGTGAGGCTCAAACTCTGCAAGTTCACTTTACAGAACTGTTGTGTTTTGAAAAAAAAAACAAACTCTCAGGAGCAAAGAGACATTAAATCTGATGTCTGAGAATAAAGACATCAGAGCTCTTTTAGACACGTATTAAACAATAAATCACTCAATGAGTGTGACGTGTTTGGATAAGTGAAATAAAAATGTTCGTTTAATGATCTGAACAAAATTAAAAGTTTAAAATCCTGTTAAAATGCTCACATAGGTAACTCTGTGGGATGTATCTCATTCAGTCAATCAATGCACTCGTTCTAATGTCAAACAGTGAGTAAAGCTGTACTCAGAATCCCTAACTGTACTTAAATTGTGTAAACCATCAATCAGTCACACCAGCCACTCGTGACAAAAAGAAAACATCAGTTTACATTTACAACAAGCATCTTTTTTTGTTAAAATGTTGTTGAGCAAAGTTTTTGGAGTTCTACCTTTTCATCACAATAAAACAATGAAACATTATCCGTGAAGAACATCCTCTTCTGCCTGATTTCAGCAGCCTTTCATCACTGCGAAGCGTTCCTGTTTGCAGTCTGATAACAAAACGTCCTAACTGACTGATCACACCTGTTTGAGTCACACCACCGATCCTCTCGAGGTGCAGGGAACCTCTGCAGGGAGTGACTTTATGAATACGTGAAATGCCAAGGTGTCACTCCAAACACGTGGAATGCTGTAGACTTTGTGATCATTGAGGTGTGTTAGGAGTTTAAATGAATGCAGTGTACTGAACTCTGATGTTCGGTGTGAACGGCAAACAAAAGCCTGTAAGGAAATTAAACCACCTTCAGTGGGAAATTAAAAATGATTACTTTGTTAGGTCAGATAATTAAGAAGATACACTATTGAAGTTTGCTTGATGTGTTAAGGATTCCCACAAAGTATAATAATAACCACATAAAATATGCACAGCAGTCAGTCAGGAATTTAGGGTGCTGCAGCCCGACTGTGTTGTCATTGGTTTAGATAAAGTGCAAGAATTTTCAAACATTAAGGCTTTGTTCTAGCGGAAACATAGTTCTTCCAAAACTTTCTTTCAATTTGTCATTTCTACAAATATTCTTGTAAACACGACACTGTTCCTTGAAATGTCTCCGTCCACATGGAAACACCGAAAACGACCCAAAAAGCTGCAGTAACTGTGCCAGGTCTGCATGTGGTGATGTAACGCTGCCACAAAAATAAACCTTAAACGAATAATAAGGTACGTAGGATTGTGCATGAAGTTTGCACCCTGGGTGTGAAATGTAAACACACAAAGAAGAAAAAGAGGATGCCCTCGGGTCATAGGTTAGATTAGAGGTGAGGTTATGACATCATCGTTCTCAAAAGGTTGTGTTTTTTTCTGTCAATATAAAGACGTACGGGGGGACATTTAAAAAAAACAACTGTTTTTTCAGCTTCTAAAACACCATGTCCACATGGACGCAAAGCTGAAACAAAAAAAAACAACAACTTTTGAGTATTCACAAAAACTGTTCCTGTGTGGACGACCCCTGAGTTCAAACATGTCTAATAAAAGCAGAGAAAGAACGACGTGTCTATGAGCACACAACTTCCATTTAATAAAGAGTTCAGAATGTGTTTGAATTCTGACATGTAGGTGTGTGTGTGTGTGTGTGTGTGTGTGTGTGTGTGCAAGTGTGCTTCTGTTTAACATGCACCTGACAAAATACCCTTTCCAAAGAACCCCGCTTTGAAAGCTCTGAACTACTACTTTAAGGTGACATTTACTGGGCCAAGCTGTGTGTTCAGGGTTTGGTTTTCTAAGCTTTGTCCAAAATTTGTCGGAGTGGTTTGAAGCGGTACGCAGAATTTATGACATTGCGACTTCAGTACGGCTATAATAAGCAATTTAGAAAAAAAATGATGCGCAGAAAATCCTCCAGTGACGTAAAACCATCATTTGATGAATGCATCTAATCTCTAAGTGCACAATGGTGGCAGTTGCAAAAACGAAAAAAAGAAAAAAAAAACAGTGCGCTTTTGTTTCCCTTAGCCATTATTAGCTTTTAAACAAAATCACACACGCACAAAAACACACACTTAACTATGTTTTTGTAGAACGGGAGATGGAAATGCTTCGTTTGACATGTTGACTCCTGAAACACTTCAATAACACAACAAAACGAAGCAGCTCATTTATGTGTGCAACGATGCGTTCCCCTGGCAGGAACTGAAATCCTCACGCAGGGACAGAATATTAAGAGCTCAGCTCAAAGAAAAAGAAGAAAAAAGAAAACATATATCAAAGCAGAACCACGGGCAAAAAGATGTGATCTAAAGTGAGGAAGGCCGACTGCTTAGTTTAATGTAATAAATAAACTTTGTTGTCATTTCTTCTTCATTTAGACCGTGATCATACACAAGATGATCTCTTTCCATCTGTCACTGTGTTTACTGCTCCTCTCCTCCACCACGCATCATCACATACATGCAGGACTGACTCCCAGAGGCTGAAACACACACACACACCAATTATCACCTCCACACTCAGCCCCACATATGTCACAAGAAGTGGGACACAGAGAAAACCCCGGACCACCCCTTCATCAATCTGGTGCCGAGGATCCAGAGAGACGCTCCGAAGCGCAGACAGTTTCCTCCCACACGAACGGCTGGGGACCGAGCGTTAACACCATCACACAAAACATCGCAGCTCCGCCTGTGGCTGTTACTATGGAGACCTGTTGTTGCTCCGGTGACACTGCAGGGCGGGGCATTCGGTGACAGAGCACACAGACTCTTCGTACCTGGATGCTGAGCAAAAACATTCCCTCCAGCTCGTCAAAGATACCCATCGGCGGGATGAAAACATCCTGAGCTCACAGTTGGTCCGCTTGAAAACAACACGTTTTATTATTTTACTGTCGTAAAAAAAAGGTGCAGATTTTTAGATTTAAACACCTGGTTGCATCAACATGATTTTTCCTCGAGTCATCTTGAACTTGACAGGAAAATAGTACGATTTTTTTAGATAATTTGCAGGCAAAGTGCATCATTTTCAGCTCTTTTGCACACTAATAATTTGTTTAATTTTTGTTCATTTCAGTTCGCTTATTTAATCTGAAAACAGACCTACAACGTTTCAAAAGGCTGCCTTGTCAAACAATACAAAGTTCCTAATCTCTGTTATTTTTTGTTATTATTTAGATCATAATGGACATAATAAGTCACCAAGCTTGATTCATGTGTTTCCAAACTGCCTAATGATATTCTTTCATCAGCCGAACCGAACAGGAAGTGTCAGGATGTGAGTATATGGACTTTAGGGGAGAGTTGACCACATTCTGCTGTAAAAGACAGAAGTGAGCCATTTTCTCACGTCAGAAACTCCTAAATTGTAGCCTAATAAGGCAAGAAAGTGTTTAATTTCAGTTATTGTTGTTGTGTTTGTTGGAAGTCAACTTTGCAACTAAAAAAATAAAAGATTTGTTGCACACCTCATCTGGGTAACTGAGCGTACAGTTACTCGATTATCAAGAAGGAAAATGAACAACCAGCTCATAAAGTAGTTAATCTAGTTATATAGCTTGTTTTTTATAAGTGAGAATGATTTTCTATTTATTATTTTTAAGCTTACAAACTCTTCTAAGGGTTGGTTCGTATATGTTTTATTTAAGCTAAGCAATTATTGTTATATTTTGTTATTAACCACCTCACTTTGTTTATTAAGCAGCATATTTAATAATATTTGCACCTCTCCACCCACTCAGACTGTAGGTAAGATTATATCTCTTTGATGAAATGTTCTGCTTATTTTGTTTAAAAAACAATAAAAGTGGATGAAGGAGGGAGTGGATGGAGTTCTGCTTGATTGTTCTTTTTTCTCAGAGGAATAAGATTACAGCATGTCTGCCTCTCTGAAAGTGAAACTTGATTAAAGAAGCAGGCTGAACCCTTCCCTGTGAAGACTCCATGCCCTAAAATGACATTAAGAGTAACTTTTAGAGGCTTTCCAGCTGTTAAAATGTCCCCTTCGAGTTTGACAACTGTTGCTTTCTCTCTCATTAGTTCTCAGTGGGAGAGTGCCTGCTTTTCTATGAAGGAACTCTGTTATTGAAATCTGCCCAGAACACCTTTTTTCCTCTCTCTGCTCATTAAAAACATCCAAAGCTTCTAATGCAGTTCCTAAACGTGAACCATAACTCTGACAGGCCTCCACGGTGGCTCTGCACCAGGATCTCATATAAACACACAGTCAAGACAACAAAGAAAGGAAATTAAGGCCTCACATTCTATTTATATGCGAGCCCTATAAGAGTCCAAAAACGCCTCTGTCTGAAAGGGAGGCTTCTCTATTCACAAAACAGGTGGACTCCACATTTCAGGCCTTCAGAAGTCAAATGTCCTGCTGAAATTCTGACAACGCAACGACAAAAACAAAGCACACCTGTTTCTGTTTGTTCGCGGTCCTTACCCAAGACACGATGCGGAGGATGGTCTGAGGCTGCTGGAGGAAGGTGACGGGGTCGAAGGCTCCTCCGGCTTTCCCCGCTCCGTACGCCTGCATCCCCTCCATTGTCCTCCTCCTCTCTCCCTCTCTCTCTTCCTCTCTGGACGGCCGCCTCTCGGCTCCCCCTCTCCTTCCCAATGGCACGGGGTGCGCGTGTGTGTAGACACACACACTCTCTCACACACAAACAGAATGAATACAAATAAATAAATAAAAAGAAACCCCGGATTCCGCTCCTGCCACTACGACCGCTGCCTCCGCACACGGATGGATGCGCGCCTGACCCACGCACAGGCTCCCCGACTGACGCACCACCTCCCCTCCCTCCTCCCTCCTCTTCCCCCCTCCTCCTCCCCTGCTGTTCTCGCGCGCGCTGCTGTGTTAAATTTAACCTCTAAAGCGCCCCGTTGTCGCTCAAATGTCAGGACGGAGGTGTGTGACAGTGTTTTGATGGTGCTTCTCCCTCTCTGGCAGCAGCGCAGGAGCCCGTGCGGCAGCCACGAGAGCGCGCGCCTCCGCTGTCGCGCCTCGGACCCGAACGTGCTTGTGTGTGTGTCTGTGTGTGTGTGTGTGTGTGTTATCTTCCGGGCAGCGCATCCCCGGTCAAAAGCACATGCAGCGAGCACGCTAATGTTTATGAGGTACGGGACGGGGCACGCGTCTGTGTTCACGGGATTGCATAGGAAGGAGTCACGCGCTTCTAAGTTGACTGAATCAAAGCTCGTCCTGTTTGTTTGACGTTCAAACAAACAGAGTCTTGCATCACGAAAAGGAAATATATAAATAAATAAACAAGGAAGCAAATTAGAACTACAGCGTTTACAAAACGCTTACAAGCCAAATAGATTAATATAATATTTTACGCCCTCTAGCGGTCAAATGAGTTCTTTTCCTTTACCTTCTCGCACAAGCTCACTTTTAAAAAGCTCAACCCTTGCTTTTGCATCTGGTTAGTGCTCTTGTAAAAAAAGAAAGTGCAAACCGAGACAAACGCGACAACACGTGTGTTCTTTTGAGGACTTATTTATTTTCGTTATTGCTTAGGCAAGCTCTGCCTGACAGACCCTCCCATGGGGGAAAAAAACCCACGTTAACAGAAACAGCCAATGAGAGGATAGGCTAGCCAGTTACGTAATCGCGTGGTGGACCAATGAGACATTACGGCGGAAGGTTGCTAGGAAACGAGTTGTGTTCATGTTGCTGTGTTGAGGTGGAAGAGTGGCTAGTAGCACAAAGCGGAGGCTAAAAACAGAATTACTCAAGTCTAATGAACTAAACCTGACATTTTGCTCACGGTGTCCCGAAGGTCTGCGTCCTAATGGTGAAGCTGAGGGCAAGATGTCTGCTTGCCGGTAAGGTTTTGTAGGTTTAGCTCTTTCTGCCACGTTTTGTTATGTTAAGGGTCGAGGAGCTAAAGCTAATCGGCTAAAAGCACTTCATGTTTATATGTGCATAATGGGATGAAAATGAATCAATTTCATCAAATCAATCAGTTTCATGGGATGAATCAAATGTAAATTAAACAACAAATTTAGTTGTGTCGGTGCAGTTTACTAGATACATGTAATATTTGTAATCCACTAAAGTTATCTAATTGGCAGATAACATTTTGCACATGAGCTCTTACTTAATAAAAATAACCAAAAAGCTACAATGAAACCCTCAACTCTTTTTAATTTGAGTTTTTATTTTTACCTCTGTGTGTTCAGGAGATGCTGCGGTGGGCAAAAGCTCTCTTTCTCATATATTCTACAGCGATGGTAGCCTCTTCCAGAAGAACTATAGCATGGTGAGAGCTTTACACATCTGTCAGTCAGAGACTGACAGTGTAATGTTGTCTAATCCAGAGCTGAAGGCTTTGCAGATGCAAATATGTTGGTGTAAATGCGGTAGTATGCAGACCAAACACCGTAATGTGTTATATTTATATTACATTAAACTATTAAAGCATAAGAGTAATTTATTGGTGATCTAACTGTATATTCTTATGCATGGAGAGTAAATTAGTTTTTAACAGTGGCTTTAAAAAAAAGAAAAAAAAAAGTCTGATACGAGTGTTATGAAAAGCTTCAATATTTATTTCATTGTCCAAAGCAAAGTCCTGGTTTATGATACAATTATGTATAAATTTCAACTATTAAAGAAGCATTGGCACCTGATAGACCTTTTAAAGTTTTTTTTTCTTTCAGTGACCTACCTAGATCTTATGTTCTAAGATTTACTGAAGTGCAAAACAGCCTAATGTGCCAGTTAATGCTGATGCAGAGGTGGCCAATCTGCATTATTTATGCTTATGTTTATGAGGGGATGAACCGCGTCATTAACCCGACTCTGTAACTGTCACTGCTGCTCACCGCTTTCCTCGGCCAATGTTCCACATGCTTCAGCCTAACTACGTACACTGCATATACAGGTGACTTAAATTTTGATTACACATGAGTGTAATCATGCACACCTTCGTTTCTTTAAAACTTACAAACTGTTTGCTCAGTTTCACCCTGAGCTTCACAAGTCGATAAAGTCCCGAACAGGTTGGTGAAAAATACTGGACCAAAGCCAAGTGTGTGTGTGTATGTGTGTGTGTGTTTGTTCTGGTCGCGCTGCTTCAGCAGTATTGGGGTTCTGAGGTGACAGGATTGTCGATAATTAATACAACAGGATTGTGGAAAGCTACTAGAACAGGTACTTAACAAGGAAACACACAGTACAGACTTTCTCAGTACTATACCTACTTGTTTGTGATGCTTCCTAATTGTGCAAAAGTATTCATGCATTTCAAAAAGAGGAAAATAAAAAGCAATATATTATATGTAATTGTAAGGAAATCCACTACTGTATAGGGCTGAAGCACATGAAGAAATACTTTTAGGAATCCTCTTTAATGCATACAATCTCAAAATATAACTTGTCTTATAACAGTCTAACATTGTCTTAACCATCTAACCAAACAGCTGCAATTTGCATTTATGATTAAGAATTACACAATACTAATGAGACCGTCTGATTAGCCAAAAATAGATGTTTAAAAGGTGTTTAGATGATGTTAGATGTTTATACTTACATTTGTGTGATCTGAACTTAAAGTAAATAAACCTCTGTAAGTGGATATTGTAGAGGTTCCTTAGTTTAAATTAGTCTAGAAACCAAAAACTTATAAAGGCATCTAATAAATTACATGGAAGTTAATATTTCCCTAAAACAATTGTATTAAACATGAAATTATCAGAACAGTCGTCAATAAATACGTGTAAACGACAGTGGCCAGTAAGTATCAAGCATCGTGTATCGGCAAAGTGATCCGAGCCGACATAAATTAAGCAGCATACTGCTGTACATCACTGAACCAGGAGCGCAGTACAAGGAGGTACTTTTATCATCACAGTTCTACAGTAAGCTACTTAAAACAGCTGCTCACGTCCTCCTTTGAAAATGTCAGACGGGCTGGTAGCAATATTCAGAGCTTATTTGTTGCTAATAGGCCCTCATTGACATTCCAGGGAGACGCTTCCTATGCATCACACTGGCTCATTAGACCACCCTCTAGTGGGACTGCAGCATGTTCTGCATGTATGTGTGTGTGTGTGTGTGAGCGTATCGCCGAATGCTTGTTATGAACTGTGACTGTGTATAAATGAGCTAAATGTTGATCTGAAGTTTGTGTATCTGTGTTTCACGGAGGCACTGAGTGTGAAAAGCTTGTGTGTGTGTGTTTGTAGAATTTCAGTCTCTTGCATTCGACATGCTTAGTTAACTACGAGGTCCCGAGATCAGATCAATTTAGAGTTAGATGCTGATGTGAAAAACCCTAACTTACTTCCCCAAGGTCACTACTTATCTCAAATCAATGAATTCATAGAGAGAAATGTAGCCTGCAGCTATCTCTGCTCAGGGCCTCTTTAGTTCTCCTGGATGCTGCGTTGCAATTGTGACAAGAGCAAAGATAAATCCATAAGTGGCTAAAAGTCTAAGTGCCTGTATTTTATTTCTTTTCATACCGTCTTTAATCCTTATTCCCCTTTTATTGCATGTTTCTTAGTGTTGCTTAACTTTTGTATTTATTTTTTTAATTTCTTGTAACTTTATTTTTTGCAACAAAATCGGAATCCTTGCAATATCTTGCAGTATCTCCAGGAGAAAGATAAAAGTAAATGAAATTCCACCAAAAGTCTGATTATTTACTGATATATATATATATTTTTGGTCTTATAAAACATTCACAGACATACTTTTGTTTTTGCACCTCTTCCAATTCACGCACCATGTTTTGTATATTAATTTCGTCTCTGGTGAAATGACAGATGTATTACTGCTTTGGTGACAAAACTTCACTCTGAGCTCATAGAGAAGGGTGGGTGCTACCTGCTTCAGCGGGATAAAACCACTACGCAGAACAGTGACAGTTGCCCTTGCTCTGTGTTTTTACAGTAAACACGTAAAAAACGAGGAAGCAGCCGCATTTACTGGCTATTTTACTTCTTTTCTGACTAGTTCATACAGTTCAATAACAATTTAAGCATCCATTTTTCTCCATAATTTGACATTTAAATATGTGTTTCTTAAGAGATCAAATGCAGCACATAAAAGACCCCTAAAACAGTCCTTACAGTCAAATCTAACACAGCAATACTACTTTGTATCTACACTCTTTGATAGGAAAGATTACAGAAGTGACTCTCTAACAACAACCAGATTGCTGTATCAGCTTGCAGCAACTGTCATATTTAGATTTATGTAAACCTTCACCTTTAGGTTTTTCATTAAATGAGGAGTTTCACCTTGTCTTAATGCTTCCCGCTGCAGTGCTATTAAACACAGAGCTGCTTGTCCTCTCCCTGTGCATTTATCCTTATTGAGACAATAAGATTTAAAGTAATGGAGAGGCAGCATAAAAGGCCTAAAAGGAATCTGAGCATCACAACCGGGAATCTGCATTCAAGGCAAGGAGAGCGGCAAATTAGTCATGTCTTTGTTTTTGCATTAACCGTAAATCACGACAGGCAGTTTGCTGTGATACTGTCTGCAAAGACAACTCACCGGCTCTCCGCTGTTCCCCTCTCTCCTCTCCTTTTTGTATCCATACAAAAGAAAGTTGAATCAATTAAATGTGTTTAGACAGACTGACTCACAATGTGACAGAGAGACAATACGCTTCGTATTGTTTAGCATTTAATTACAAAATTGCTTTCTAATTTACATTTTTTTTAATTTTATATTTGCTCATCAGACAACAGGAGTGGAGCTGCTGGTGAAGTCTGTTAGCATCCCGGAGACCAATGACACAGTGGTAAGCTATTAAAAGTTTGTCATTTCTTTGGAGTTTGCCACTTTTCACTCAAAACTCAAATGTATTTTTTTAGGAACGTAGTTAAACTAGCCAAAATTTAGACCCTTTTTGGTAATAGTAAAGCATCCAATCATGTTTCAAACCTGTTGTCAAAGGCAGTTTGAAAATTCAGCTCAAAACAATGTCTGTGATTGCTGCTTTGCGTGCCGTATTGAACAGTGTTCACACATGCCAACGGGTGATATAATGTCAGTAACACACTGTGTTCCAATCTGAAAGCTGGAGGTCTGTCTGCTGAAAGTCTACTTGGTACCTAAACCTCTATTTTAAGTCTCTATATCACAGGAGCTGAACGCTGAGAATTCCAAATTATCACTCACTGTGAAAGAAGTTTTCACAGACATGTACCGTTGTTAGTTTCTTATCTGTAGTCATTAAGCAATATAGCAGAATTGTTGGAGAAGATTAATGTCCTTGCTGTAGAGAAAAGGGAATTTAAATCAGGCAGTTTGACTGACTCTCCATGGTTAACATCATTGCCTTCCTTTTTTGTCTCCTTTCTTCAGGAACTCTACATCTTAGACACTCCAGGGAAGGATACTTTAGTGGATGGCTGTGAGAAAATGGTTAAATTGCTCTTTTTATTTATTTATTTATTTTAAATTTGCATGAAACTAATAAAGAAAACTTCTCATCCAAAACTGCACAGCTCCTCGGGATGGAAAAATACAGGAGAGCTTTAATATTATTTGTTTTATCAAAACTGTAGATAAAATGAAGCTAATCTGACACCAGTAAGGCATCTTTTCCATTCTCTGCCCTTTTCTGAAACCCATCACCGTCTCGTCTGCAGTGGGGTGAACCTTCCTTGCTGTGCCTGGTGTTTGATTTGACCAATGAGCAATCCTTTGTCAACTGCGGTGGTTGGATGGAGAGAGTTCGTGCTCACTGCCAAGGTCTCCATGTCCCAGGTAAAATTATAAAAATGATATACCGACATACAAAAAATGATCTAAAAAAGATCCAAATCTTTCATGATAGCTTGCTCACAAGTTTACATGTCGAAACGCATTCATAGGGTCATCCTGAAAGCTCTGATAAAAGCAGAGAGTCAGTAGTTTAGATCATCCGTCCATTTTCGTTTCCCGTCTTTTTCATACAGGGTCGCTGGTGCCTATTTCCAGTGGTCACTGTGCATGTGGCCGGCGACACCCAGGACAGGTCGCAAGGCCATCATGGGGACACATAGAGACAAACGAGACAAACAACCTTTCATGCTCGCACTCACACTCGGGGACAATCTAGAGTTAATTAACCTAACATGCATGTTTTTGGTTTATGGGAAGATTCCGGAGTGCCTGGAGAAAACCATTAATGTGCAGGAAGAACATGCAAACTGCACACAGAAATGGCCCAGCTCGGACTGTAGTTTAGTGTGTAACGATATTTTTACAACTGAAAATAACATAACTCTTACTGCTCTTTCTCAGAAACATACCTTTATGTAAAGAAATTTTATGAACTTTCACTTTCTGACAGTTAGACTGAAACCTTTTGATGTTATTTATTAAACAACATGGATCTTGCTTGTTTAAACTAATCAAATATCAGTCTTAAAAATGAATTTGGACTTAGTATTGGGTCAAATGACACAGCCTTTTAATGGGTTCCCTAAAGAGAAACGTTGTACAAGCTTCTCAGCATCACTGACAACATTATGCACCTCCACACAGTTTATTGATTGACAATGGACTTTATTTTTCTTTCTTTTTTTCTTAGACAGAGGAGCTAAGAAGCCTCTGGCTGACTGATTTGTGTTTTTTTGATCAGTATGTTTCAGTAAAGGTGTGTACTGTTTTCTGTTATGTTGAGCAACTAGTACAACATTTTTCCCCTCACGTCCAGCTCTGATGCTGATCCAAATCACGCTGCAAAATAACTTGCACTTTCCAGTACGAATCTGCAGAAGATACTGAACATCATGTTCACATTTCTGCAGTCTCTCGCCACCTCCAGCTTTTCTCCCTTGGCTGCAAATAGTCTTCAGCTTTATTTCTGGTCCTTAAATCCACAATCATGTACTTTTGTCTTGTTCGTTTTCAAGACGAGGTGCTCAATCCCACACCATCCTACACAGCCCTGCACCGGCTCACCGTGCTCCGCCTCCTGTCCGGCACTGACGCCACCTCTCCGCCGTGGAGTCGTTCAAACGTTTCTGTACGCTGGCGTTCGTGTTCAGGTTGCCGTGTGCGTGTGTTTGCTTTGTAGGTGTCCTTGTCGGCAACAAGTCAGATCTGTCTGCTAGAAGAGAAGTACAAGCATCCGTAGCCCGAGAATGGGCTCAGAGCCAGGGCCTGGAGTATCATGAGACATCAGCTGTGAGTGTAGCTGAAAATATACAAAGTACTTTGTGCTGTCAATGTTGTGAATTTTAAGAACTCCCACCATAATGCAGCAGTGGCATTTAACTGTGATCGTGTTGGTTTCTTTCAGAAAGAGATGGAAAACTGTGACGCACCGCTCCTCAGTTTAGCTCTGGCCTTCCACTCTCTCTACCAAGAGCACCGTGAGAACATCCAGAACCTTAGTCCAGGCTAGACCCCTTTTCGCTTCACACAGTCATGAACATTAGGCTTTTAGTCAAGGGATTTCATTGGCTGTGGGCTACTGAAACTGAAGGTAATTTTGATGCTGTATGTGAAAACACATTGAGTTTTTTGTTTATACTGTATAAGCAAAGCACCTTGTTAAAAATATTGCAGTGAGATCACTAATAAAGACATTTTTTTGTGATAATCAGCTGCTAACTGTGTTTGTTTCCTCTTTGTTTTCATCTCTTTGCACAGATAATAGGATTTGCTTTCACACTGATAATAATTACCCAAAACACAATGAGACTCCAACTCATTTTGGAGGAAGCAGCCTCCTTCCCTCGGCTCTCCTCTTGTCACTTATCCATGGCTGGTTTTGATTTTAACCTAGAAAAAAAAGGATGGGACCTCTGTGTTGTTTTCTACCTTCCTTTTGTAATTATTTTAGTTCCATTAGATAAAGAAAAAAAGAAACTCATCTTTCTCATGTCTTCTTCCTTGATGGGCTCCCTTTGGTGTCTTTTTAAAGAAACCCTTAATTGCTGTCACCTTTCCTTTGTGTCGTGAATGTTCTTCGCCGTTGCTGCGCGTCTACCTTGCTCCGCGCTCGGTGCAGCTCTAACAACCAGTAATCACCATTCTAATTAGCGCTCTCCAATTCAAACCAGGTCACAGCGGAGTCCTTGTTGTCTCCCTGCCTCTCAGACCAGCTGCCACCACTCAAATGAGGGCATGCTAGTTCAAGTCCGACACAATGGTTTTTCGCACATTGTGCACCGCATGCAGTGTACTGGCTGTTTGTGTAATAATGATGACACAGCCTCTGTCTGGAGAAGGCAAACTCCAAAGGCTGCCCCTGAATATGATCTTTGTTTCCTTTTTTTATTTTATTTATTTAAAAGAATACAGCGTAGTTTGAAAATTACATCAGTTTTTTTTTATTATGACATATATGGATAAAATACAAGACAGTCATAATTGAAATAAACTTTATCCCTCAACTCAAAATGTAAAAAAACAAAAAAAAAACAAACGTGTAGCAATAACAATTACAAGTTGATGAATGCAGGTTTATTAGTTGCCTCATTACAACTCCTTTAATGTCCCACCGAAGCATTTTAATGAAGTTGAAGTCTGGATTTGAGGGTTTTAATGTATTGATTTTTAATTTCATTTAGCAGACCAGATTTCCTCCGGGGCTTGAGGTCATTATTCTTTTGTGAATCTTACGTTTGACTGGGAAATCTTTTCTTTTTTATACAGAAGCGTTCATGGTCTGACTGTAACTGTAAGATGCCCAGAACCTGTCGTTGTAAAAGAAGCCCGAACCATCAACCCTCCACTCCCGTGCCTGACACTTAGTTTCAGTGTTGCTGTTGATCAGCTGTATTAGATTCTAACTAAACTTGGCACAGTTTATTATGATGAACAACTTCACTTTAGTCTTTTCTGTCTAAAGCCTGTTGTTCCAGAACTCCTGCTGTTTGAGGAGCTGCTCCTTTACAGACCTAAGCCTCGCAGCCATGCAGCCATGCAGCCATGCAGCCATGCAGCCATGTTCTTTAATACTTATTTGGTCTCCTTTTAATGGTCGTAGTACCTGTGAGCTGGGGCTTGTACGGTCTGTCATGTAGGCTTTTAGCAGTTTCTCTGCTCATTGAAAGGTCCGACCTTGTGTTGGACTTGCAGATACGTCTATTAAACGTTTTCTAATTGTGAATGATCGTTTTACTGCAGAGCTATGGACTCCAAACTGTTTGGACATGACCTGAATCCACTTCCCAGAATGCAGCAGCAGTAGCTCCTCTGAGATCAGTGTATTTTTGTTCACTGAATAATGGCTTGTAATGAGACAATAAAGTGCTTTTGTTCATTTAAGGATATGTTTGCATTTTGGCTTCCTGTAAAGGACGTGATACTACTTTTTTTTTTATTGTGTTCTAATATGAAAAACTTTGAAGTTATTTCCTTTTTATCAGTACTCTATATGAAGATCCAGCATTATAAGAAAGCAATTACTCTGGTAAATTCCTCTGTGAAATTAAACCTGATTCATAACGAGGCTATTACAAAACCAGCATTTATCGACTTGTAATTGTTATTGCAGCATGATATTTTGTGCTTTTTTTCTTTCTTTTTTATACATAATAATAGCAATTAAGCTCTCCATCCTTGTTCATTCTTTCACTCCTTATTATCTAAAGTTTTTTTCTGTGCATTTGACAATATGCAATTGCTATCTGATGTATTTGGCAGTTTTTTTTCTGTCCTTCCAGGCATATAAATATGTCATGAGCATAAACACACAACACTGTTATATTTGTCTAGTTTCTAGCTATATGTTTATTATACATACATGTAAACCTAACAATATGCACATAAAGATGTATACTTTACCAACCATGCTTGTTTCTATTGCTGAGTTTGTAGCATAAGTCTGCACAAACATCACAACATAAACTGCTCCTTAAAGCTCATAAAATGATCAGTCAAAAGTCCTCGAAATTTGATCATAAATGGAAGGACATGCTGGCTCGTAGAAACAGAAATCTATTAAAATTTCACACAAACTTCAGACTATCAGGTAATTTAGTTCCTAGTACTTCAACTTTATTCCTACAGTGCTGTGTTTAATTTAAATGGAGCTTTGTATCTTGGGAATATAACTTAATAATTTCACAAGGTAGAGCGTGGGCTTTTGCTTATTGCTTTGGGAGAAAAACTTTCATTATAACAGATATTGAAACCTTTGGTCAGAAGGCACAGGAATATTTCAGATTTAGGAGGGCTTGTCACTCCGTTCGGTCATTAGTTTGTACTAAAAATAATATTTTCTTCACAAAAATTAATATGCAAAACATGTTCCGTCAGCTGACAGGGGAACTACAATAAAAAACAGCTTTTAACAAGAAGAGGGCAGAATGTTTTCCACTGCTGTCCTTCACAGGTCTACTTTTAGATGGTTTTGGCACAGTAATGAATTAATGAGATGTTCCTGCATGTTGCGTTAATAAAGAGGTTTTTGCTTTAGCAGTGTGTCACATAACCAGGACAAGTGGAGAACAGAGGACCAAAGAGCAGAGGCTGGCAGCTGTCGGTGAAACCGGCTCTTTAATACTAAATCAAACAAAAGCGGCTGCAAAGGCAGGATGAACAAAGTGGCGAACAAATTAAAACTCAGATAAAAAGACGCTAAATCAAAACAAGATGGATCACAGGGACCAGAAGTGAAGCGATGAATACACAGGGACCTGTCAGAGAGCAGCTGAAACCTTGGAATTACAGTATGTATACTGATGAAGGTACTGGCAAATACATTGCAGGTGAGCTGATTACAAACAGAAACCTGGTGTGACAGAGACACAGGAAGGAAATGAACCAAAAGCACAATGTGTAATCCTATCCCAGAGTAAAACAAGTAAAGATTTATTATGAAAGAAACTAAATCAAATGACAGAAAAACTCATAAATAATACAAAATATGGTCACAGAAAGTGGGATCAACTTTAAAACGAGATGGAAATAATTTCACAATGAAGTAAATCACAACTTTTTCTTCCTCCTCCACCTTTTGGAATTATTATTTAATTTGAAAACTAGATTTGTGTTTACAGGAGGTTTATGTTTATCATTTATATGTCACTGCTGTGGAAATTTATTGCTTTATGATTTCAAAACCTATTTTAATAAAGTTTGTCTTATAGGATTTTTACACAGAAATAAATGCAAATAGCTGACTTTAAAATAGATACTGTAGGTCTTTATTGTCATTTTATTGCACAATACAGTGCAATGAAATTGGATGGATCCCCTGAACCTCCACATCAGATGATATCAGCAAAGATTACATAAACGCTTTAACTGGACTGTACCTATGATAATGTAGGAACTCTGACAACTGTTCAAACATGGATGGAGACTTTTGGTTAATCATGTCAATGACTCTGATTGATCCCCACCGAGGCCAGAGTTGTTTCCAACTCAAATCATACACGTAAACATGTTTATTTTTTCTGTTTCCACCGCATTCTTTTTTTTTTTCTGTTTAACTTTCTCTGTTTGGTGATTTTTGATCATGACACACATGACACACTACTGTCAAGAGAGTAAGAACAGTTTTACTTTTAATAATGGAATTTTTGATATAATTGACCTTAATTTTGACCTCTTCCTTGTTTTGTATCTCTTTTGTTGATGTGAATACAACCAGCATGGCTTGTTCTATAGCCCCAAACAGTCTATGACCTAAAAAAGCATGCTAATTGCAGGTGTGGAAAAAACACAACAGCTGTTCCCCCAAGTCTGATGCCCGCCTGTCTGAACAGCAGTGTGCAATAATTAGCTGTAATGCCTCTAATCTTGTCAGCATAACAGCAAAAATAGTTTATTGTATCAGTCGTTTGGGAACTGTTGGGAATTTATGTAGAAAAAAAAATAACAATACCAGGACTTAATTTTTCCCAAATCTGGAACATTCCTTTTAAAGGTATCATGTTCTTTCTACTATAAATCTTACACATTTTTTGTAAAAAATAATCTGAAAGCACCTACCGGAAAGTCATTAGGGTGTTATTTTTTGTTGGCGCATGCATGCTATTAATGTTATTAAAAATAACTGCTGAAAACCTTTTTATATAAAACTGCTTTGCTTGTCTGTCCTTCAGCTTGTAGCTTATGGTCATAGTGAATGTATCCTGATAGAGCCCAGTAGTTTGTGTATAGGTTTGATGTGCTCATGGTAAAGGTTGGTACAATCAAAGAAACCTCACAAGTATAAAAAAGTGAAAGCCACAGCAATAAAGCGATTTTAAGCAATTCTGTCAGTTCGTGTTGCATCAAGGGAGTTACGCACACAAAGTGATGCCCAGCCTCTTTTGCCAAACATGTCACTATATTTTCCTACACGTAAAGCATGCACTGCAATGTGTTTTATTTTCTTATTATGCTAACACTAGCAAGCCTGGTCGGTGAGTAAATCCTATTAGTTTCCTGACTTCCTGCTGCAATGTGGCCAGCGCAGATGTGACGTCAATCCAAGCTCCAAATTTTGACTTCCAGGCCAAATGGAGCAAAAAACATGTCCTGGGTTTGAAAAGTACATTTTTGAAAACTTTATTTCTCTCGTATGTAAAGCATTATACGTCAGAATTACAAACTGGAAATTTGTATATACCCCCTTTAGGAGAACAAAAACAAATGTAAAGATGAAAAGTTGAGCCTCCTATAATCACAAGTTGAACTGGAGAGCAGAAACAACAGTAAACCTGACTCCTATCAAACATCAAGTTAGTACTCAAAACCTTCCAAATAGTGATACCAGGTTGTCGCAGATACGAGCAGACTCTAAAGGACAGATTCTAGAGTCTTGTTTTTATAGTAATGTAGACATCAACCTCATTATTTGTTAGAATTTAATGTTGTTACACTCTAAAATCGCTCTGTAATCCTCCTGCCTCTGCATCCTTACTACTGAGAGGAAGAATTTTGCTTTCAACTCTTTGCCAAGGTCACCAAGTTTGACCACTGATCTGAGAAGATCTGAGTACCTCCAGGCCAGATGGAGGCAGTGCAGCACTGTTTCAGTGTGGCTGATCAACCACTCCTGTCCCCTTTGCTCCCCCCCCTTCGCCTCTCCTCAGTAATCACAGCAGTGCTGCAGAGAGACATGCCAGCCACTCTGATCATCACACCAGGGGAGGACAGAGAGAGAGGGAGGGACAGAAAGACACAGGGACAGCTCATACAGACTTGTGTAGGACACTGATGTTAAAAGATTAGAATTGTATTTAACAGATGGTTGGACATAAGTCAAGGCAGCAAAATAGAAGCAAAACCAAAAGCCAGATGACAGTGAATAAACCCTGTTGTTTAAATGTTTGCACTACAGAGACGTCTTGTCTGTCCTTTGCGCTGATTTTATGATTATGAACCCAATCAAAATAAAAAGTTTGTCATTACTGTCCAAACAAATGGGTGAGTGTGTGTGTTCAACTGAACACTGACCCAGCTGCTGCACAGAGGCACACTTGTTTTGGTAACGACATTATATTTCGAGGACAGAACGCTTTTCAGTAGTGTTACGGGAAAATAAAAAGCAATATTTTTAGTAAATGTCAGGACATACAGGTCAGACATGATCAGAGCACATTAAGCTGCTGTCAAATTATAGTAAAGGAGTATTTTGATTTTGAAATTCTGTTGGTCCAACATAACATCTTTAGCACTTTAAGTTCTGATTTAGCTTTTGCAGATAATTTAGTTACACAGCTAACAGGAAAATAAAGCAGATTTATGTAAGTTTGTTCATCAGTTTGTCTGTGACAGCAGTTTAAAGATTTTGGTAATTTTTTTTTATTACCTTATTACCCTATCACACTTACCTTTTATATGGAAAATTAGTGTCACCAGATGATAAAAATGCTAGATGAGGATCCAGATGACTAATAAACCCACAAAAACACTGGAACTATGTAGAAATGTAGTAATATATGTATTGATTCAGGCTTTGATTTATTCTAAAAGGTTTCTGTCTTGACTTCTACAAGAAGAAGTCAAGATGGAACGACATGCCTTCTGACCCCATGAATTTTGTTGTTGCTTTGCGTAAATAAGAAAGACCCTAAAACTAGAATATTTTCAACCTATAACCAGCTCTGACATGAATCTTAAACCTTGGTTAGAATTGTCTGATTTGCATCTCTGCAGAAATTTATTCACCATTTATTCAAACCCATGTGGATTACAAAAGAAAAATATAACAAGCTGTAATTAAGTTAGATTTGCTCATAACTCTCATATGTTAATCATGATATAATTTACCTGTAGCTGTTATAAATAGGAAAAAAAAAAGATTGAATCCCATATATTACTTGGCAATATCAAAATAAAATCCAATTGTGGGTGTAAACAAAAATATAAAGAAATTTGTTTATATGCAATTTTCCCATTCAGGCTCGTTTTTTGTATTCCAGCTGCATACAAACAACACACACTTCTTCAGTTCCCTACAGGGGGAGGGGTGAATTTTCTTTATTTGTCATCAGGACTTGATGCATCCAAGTTCAGAATCATTCAGTTTTGGCACCCTGAAAGATATTAGACTCTTTTTTTTTATTATTTTCATATACTCTCATTTACAACAACACAACGTGAAACCAAAGAGCAAGGAAAAAAAAAATGAGAAAGACTAAGGCTGTGTTTGCGTTTAACTGAACAGTGAAAAGAAAACCAAACAAAAAGGCAAAATATTCTTCGCTTAAAAAAAAGCCTTGATACATTTCCCAAAGTTTGTTTTTGTTTCAAGCATAGTTAAGCCCCACTCCAAATCCCCAACACCCCCCAAAACAGGAAGAAAGATTGAAGAGACACAGTACTGCAACATTAATTTCTATGCTCCCACTGCCCTTACATGGTATCATTGTTTAATTGTTCAAAACATTGGTTTCTTAAAAGCAGGTTCGATGATTTTGATCGGCATGCATGTAAATTGGTAATTTTTTTGTTTTTTTTTTGGAGTCACTTCACTTCAGTTTGCTGGTAGCTGTGTTCTCTCACGCACTACTTTGTGTCTTTGGCGGTAGCGGCGTTTCATTGTCCACAGTCATTTTCAAGTTTGCAGAGAGATTATTCCTTACCAAGAGTTCTCGTGTCACTCTGCCCCCCTTCATGGGGCAAAACAAAACCAAAAAAAAAAACCAAACCAAAACGAACAAACAAAAGAAAACGTTAACCCTGGCAACTCTGAACAAATATGGCTGCCAGAGTTGTTGTCAAACTGCAAGAAGGTTTCTTCTTTGTTATTGTTGTTAAAAAAATTTGATAATATGTCTTTTACTAATCAATACCAGTTTATCAGGTAAGCTGAAACCTTTGTCAACAGACGAGCCAGTCATGCTGAATCCTCCATCTTGGTTTAGTTTCCCACAATGACTAGATTTAATTTTACTACAGTAAGTAACTCACAAGTTACTTAACGTTTTTTTGTTGTTGATAGTTTTTGCACCAGGGAAGTCTAGTCATGATATATTAACATATATATTTATATATAATCAATACATATAATACCTTCAGTTTTTTTATTCTTTCTTTTTAAAATGTATTTACCTTTTTTTGCGGGCTGGATTGCTTCCTGCTTGAATCCCACACCGCAATAATTCACAGTATTAATGCAATTAAAGAATGAAATCAAAAAGATACAGCAACTAAACAAAGGAGTGGGGAGTAAGGGAGTTTACAGTGTGTGTGTGTGTGTGTGTGTTGGAGGGCATGTGGTATGACAGTGCAAGGGCAGGTTTAGCTGGGCCAACGAGCAAACTATACCGCTCTTTGTTCAGACTGAGAAAAACTAAAATAAAAAAGAAAGTTCTCCTTGGAAAAGGCAGTCTGGCCCAGCCCACCACTCCATAGATCCACAGCCCTGAGACAGCCACCACCCACCCAACATCCCCCTCCTGATTCATAACCCCCCTTAAACATGTTAAAACTTGTTAAACAATGGCTCATGGGAAAATCATGCATGTTTTCTTTTTTTACGCATTTTACTCTATTTCCTTTTTTTTTTTTCCTTTTTTAGACAGAAACTCAATGATGATCCGATTATGCTCAGAATATCTCCTGTAACTTTACAATCACTCCTCCATCCATCCATCCATCCATGACTTCTCTTTTCTGCCTCTCTACGCAACGATCTGTTTTTAAGTGCTTTTCACCAACATCCCCCTAATTTTATTCAGCGTCTATGGTCCATTTCTGTTTCATACTGGTGTAGTGCGCCGGTTGGCGGTGTTGCTGTGGCCGCCTGAGTCTTTGAGGTCCTTCGAAACGCAGTTGTGGACTTGTAGGAAGTTGTGGTCCCTCTCTGTAGAGTTATAGGTAGCTGTCGGGGTGCCCGTTTGGCCCTTGGGCAGTGTGTACATAGACAGCTCAGTGGAAGGCAGCGTCCCGAAGGCTTTCAGGCCCACTGGAGATGCCTCGCGAGATTGCGAGGGATCCGTGGAGCGGGACGACGAACGCGAGCGGCGTCGATAGCGATAACGGTAGCTCGGTATGCGTGTGATGGCCGCACCTTGGAGGTAGTCTGCAGCTCGCGCTCCCACTCGCAGCTCCCTATGCCGGTCGATGAACATGTGCACAGCTAACACACCCACCATCTCAGCCATGATGAAGGAGAGGGCGCCAAAGTAGAAGGACCACCCGTAAGAGTAGCTGTTCTTCTTGGAGTCACTCTTAGAAGGGTCACCGGCATTGGCTGATATATACACAATGATTCCTATAATGTTGCTCAGGCCTGAAAAAGAAAAGAGCAGAGAAAATTAAAAAAAAAAGAAAAAACTAAATGGAGAAAAACTAGCGGGTTTATGTAAGTGGTGAACAACATGATGGCAATGTATGTAAATCTAGTTAAACTCTTGATGAAGAGATTACCAAGACTTTTAACTTCTTAATTCTTCTCCAAAGAATTTTTCATTTTCCTTTTTATATTTTTGTGTATAGTACTGTAACTGAGGGCAAATAAGTGCAGAATAGATAGATAGATAGATAGATAGATAGATAGATAGATAGATAGATAGATAGATAGATAGATAGATAGATAGATAGATAGATAGATAGATATGTGTGTGTGTGTGTGTGTGTGTGTTTACTGGTTATAGGCTAATATGGACTAGGAGCCACATATTAACAACAACAACAAAAATTCATAAAGATAATGACAAGCAGACGCTTTTTGTTTTTGCACCATGAAGACCTCATTGAAATGGATTAGAGCAAATGAGTATCAGGGACACCTTATTTTTAGAGCTTAATCTCAGTGGCCTCCTCTCAGCCTAGCAACAGGCAGAGAGAGAGACAGACACATCAAAAAAGAAAACGAGAAACACAGCAAACTCTGTCTTTCACTGCAATTTGGAGGAGGACTAGTTATCTAGTGCAGCACAGTAGGCCATGGCCTAGAACCACAGCCCACATGCACACTCAGAAGCATAAAAATGCCTTGCTAAAATGGCATCTCGCCCTATCTTTGTCTCCCTAGCTTTATCCTCGGGCAGATGTTGTGCTGTATGCCACACATGCAACACATCATCTGTTGATAAGACAAGCACTACCATGTTATCCATAGTGCATTTTTATTTTCCGTTAAATACATTTTGGACTTGCTAGATAAAGCAACCACGTCCCCCTACCCCTTAACCCTGCAGGTGTAGAGGTGTCCTAATTTCTGTAGGGGGAGAGTAAAGGAGTAGGGCTATCTAGCCCTTCAAGCAGAGATTTTTTCAGAGGATTGAGCTGCACTTGCTAAAACATGCAGGACATGGAGGTAGATGAAATGAGGACAGAGGACGCAGAAGACAGAGTTAGCTGAAGGAGGATGAGCCGCTGTGGCGACCCCTAAAAAGGGAACAGCTGAAAGAAAAATAAATATTTTCTTCTTCAAATAATAACTTACTGTCACAACAGCCACTGTATTACATTTGTATCATTTCTGATGACAAGCTTAAAAATAGTAAAAAATAATGTGGTATTTTTTAGCTGCAAATGTTTCAATGTCACAATAACCATTACAGTTCTCACTTGTATTCTGATGTATTACACAGTTGGTATCATCGTTGATTTCCCTTAACAAGCATCCCGTAATGCTCCATACCACAGTCTGATGCAGGCTCCAAAGCTAACTAGTTGCACAAGGTAAACAGGCATATTGAAGTTGTGCCTGTTTATGTAATGAGATAATGAAAACAGATGATAGATCATCTTCTTGAAGGAGAGTCCCATTTTGTAGCAGAATATTTAAACCCTTCCTTCTGTGACTCCAAATTAAGGCCTATGGGGTAGGGCCAAACAATAAGAAATGGGATTCAGCCAAAGATTTCCCTCACTTTATTATGGTTCAGCTCTACCTCGTTAGCATGCTTATATTTTTAATAGTACACTACAGAGTCACAACATATGTTATTATAAACCCAGTATGAGGACATTCAGAAGCTGCTTCTGATTTCAGTCTCTTTGTGCTCCAATTTTTTGTGTGTTTTTGTAAATCCTAATTTTTAGGTCTGTTTAATTCATATGCTTTACTACCTTTTTCAGGTGGCCAAAAACATCCTGAGTGACATGTTATTTTATCTGCTGGGTGTGTAATATTAGTTGTGTAAGCATTACCATTCAGAGATTTATTTGTAGCCCTCAGTTATAATTTTCTATCAGATTCCATCCATTACTTTGACATTATCTCAAAGACTAAGCTCGTCTGAACAGAGACTTGGTGTTCTGCACATGCACTCCATCATTTTTTGCTCTTCCTTGCTGTCA
This sequence comes from Kryptolebias marmoratus, assembly GCF_001649575.2. NCBI lineage: Eukaryota > Metazoa > Chordata > Actinopteri > Cyprinodontiformes > Rivulidae > Kryptolebias > Kryptolebias marmoratus. Next base: position 19,182,942 of record NC_051432.1, read on the forward strand.
GCTCTCATTAGTCCTTCCAGTTATCAACACTGATCTTCTCTTTCAAATTCCCATAGATTTTTTATCTTCCTCTTTACTTGTTTTAACTTTGATCTCCTCTCCCCCACCAGACAACTTTAACTTTGACATCTCTGGATCACTCGTTCTCTTTAAGTCACTTCCTTCCTTCACCCCCCCCCCACGTCGTACCTGCAGAAACGAAGAGAATGCCGGCGCTGAGGATGATGTTGTGGCGTGACTTGTAGAACTCGCTGGCGGCGATGCAAAGCCCCCCCATGAAGAGCAGGATCACACTCAGGATGGGGAAGATACTGGAGGCTCGTACGGCACCTGGAAACACGCGAGAGGCATAAATAGCTGTCACCGCTGCAAGCGTGTCACAGATGGGATTGTTTTTGTGCGAACAGAATGACAACTGAAAGATGAAATTACAGTGAAACAGATAAAGAAGCTTTGGATTCATGAGATTTATGAAATATGTGTTTTGACTTTGTACATGTGTGTAAGTGAAGAGGTGGGGGTGGTGGTAGAGTAAACACAACACCTAATGGGAACCAATAAAACTGCGTGAGATTGTGTTAGGGAACATGAATACCCCTGGAAAGGCATAATACATTCTCTCTATCGTTGTTTTTCCTTGCAATTATGACTCCTGCCTTTTCTGCTGTTCATAATGAAAGTCCTTCTTCCAATGGACAAAGTTTTGTCTTAATCTATCAGTCTCCTCTGCATCCCTGTATCTTTCCATCTCTGTCCGTCTGTGTCCTTTGTCTCTCCCTTGTATCAGTTTGTCCATCAATTATCTGTCCGCTCTTGGATCGGCTGATGTGCAGATTGGCTGCAGACTGGATTTTTTTTTAGGGCAAATAACGTTCCTTTTTAAACTTCTGGTTCTTTTCAAGCCAACGCAGTTTGCTGCATACAAATACCAGGAGGTGTCTAACCTGGACTGGACAAAGACCAGACCTGGCAGGAGGACATGCAAATCATATGCTTCTTAAAAGCATCTTAAATATGGTTTTATTAATTTTAAAATGTATAAACAATCCTTATCTATCTACTCAATGATATTTTATTATAAAACTCTTTGATATGTATTATCTACAATACACTAAAAATGAAATTTGTTGAATTGCACATTTTATTTTTTATTCTTTTGCTTTTTTAAGAGGAAGTAATGAAGTCATTGTGATATAATATATTCTGGCTTGGTTGTCATAAACTCTTAAGGCTGATTATTATGTATTATGAGGTTTTTTTTTAACAAGGGTTGAGTCTTAACCCTCTCAGGCTCAAATTAAGTTTTAGTAACAGGAAAAATCAGATATATTGTTGCAACGCCTGCCTTGAGAGGGTTAATCATTTCAACAGAATTAATTAACTGTTTTTTTAAAGTCATATACATCTGAATTCACACTAAATGAATTAGACACTTAGGTAAAGATATATCGGTTCATAATGAACCGATAATTATTTGTCGAATGAACTGTTTGTTCAACAGTTAAATTAAAATTAGTTCAATCAGCTAATTGAAAAACCAATTAGTTAACCATCATAAAACCACAGACGGGTGTAAAAGGTGACCAGTAGAGTGGATTTATGCAAAACGTTATAAAAAATGGAGATACAAGGTTTTTGCCCGACAACAATGTGTAACTTTGAAACAAGAGAAAAGCTTAATTCTCAATGACAGAAAATTAAAAAAAATGTGCAAATGGCAGATATCTTTTTTCTAATTTTAAAAATTAATATTATATGTGTTAAACTGTAAACAGTTCACTGTAAAAACCTTTTTAATCTGCGGTTCCTGTTGAACTTTGCCTTACTGCTTTTTATTTGTGAAGACACTTGTAAGAAAGTGGTCTAGAATATGTGATTAAACTCTTCGCTTGTTTTCCAACCATCTGTTTGTGTGACTGTGGAGCATGTGTGCATAAAGATGAATGTTTTCCGTCGCAAAGTTGCCAGAGTAAAATGGTGCCATTATCTGTGAAATCATTGATGCAATCTCAGTGTTTGTCAGGCGAAAGAGACGAATATCTCTTCTACTTGTGGAACAGCAAAAATCTGTGATGTGCAGCATTCTGAAACATAAATATCTCACTCCAGCTTTGTAATTTTGCTGAATAAAATTAACATATTTTGAACAATAATTTCAGCCAAAACATGGTGGATGAATGAGAGCACAAACCAAACAATGCTTAAAAATGAAAGGACTGACACTGTTATACAGTCTCAAAAAGTTAGTCCAGACTTCCAAGAAGTATTTCTTTTCTAATTGGTTTTCAAAATCCGTGCACATTAAGCATTTTCACAGTTCTGTGGAATATAGCGAGTGCACCAGGAACATTTTGTTTTCTAAGTGTTTTAATGAGATAAGGAGACAATTAGCATCCCAGTTAATTGCACATAAACCATGAATAATAAATGCACTCCACTAACCAAGCCTCTCACCAGCTGCTAACTTTGTGCTTCACTTGCTTGTCCAAATATGGACACTTCTGGCTACAAGACGACAAGACATCAGCTAGATGTGAGCTTTTAAAACAGCAGTTCACACACTTGTGTTTGACATCAACGTGGGTCCATGTATCTGTTTAAAACATATTTCTATGATGTGGTATCCAAAGTAAAACGAAGCAAAGAAACAACGATTTTGCACTTAGGTCACACGTTAACATTTTATGTAAAACACAAAGTGTTTATATGTTACTCTTATGACAATTTTAAAATGAATTAAACAAAACTGCCATTGCACTGTGTTACCACATTTGTTTATTGATTTTTACAGCACTGTCAGTACCTCATAGCACTTTACATATAAGCTAAACTTACACATTCGAAAATCATTTTTAGTCTATCGAATGTCTTACAGCTATGCACATGCCTCGGGGCTTTTTAACTTATTGACCAAGTAAGCCAGAATCCAAGCTATTAACTTTTCACCGGGCAGACAATCACTTTTTCTCTAAAACCAAAACCACCCTAAAGTCAGATAGCCTTTATTGCCTTGCCTGAGGTTCCCTCACTATTAGATCTTCTCTTAATAACTGTGGCTAATGTCAGTAACTCTATCTTTTTCTTTTTGTGCTCCATTTTTTTTTTCATTTTAAATCGTTTTTACCTCTTTGGAACAGCTGGAGTTTAATAGTTTCGTTCACTCAAGTGAATCAAATTTTTAGGTGACCTCTAAGTTGGCCCTGTTCCAGGATTTTTTTTCCTTCTCCCATTCAGTTTTTTTTAAACCTCATCTCCTTATCTTTATGGCATCCAGTCAAATTCTGTTCAAGATGGCAAACGTGTTCGGCAAACAGAGACATGCTCATTTTTTTCAAAGCAAAAACGCCTCTTATTGCACTCACATACAGCTACAACTGAAGTACACCTAATTTGTCTTTCACTGAGGCGAACATGCTGCTGGCTGAGTTTATCTGTTGTAATCAGTCAGTCACACCACACCAAATAGTGGTTTATGCAAATGTTATTTTAAAACCTTTACTTAGCTAATAATTTAACATTACACGTTTATTCTGGCAGAATTGTTATGCTGGAAATGCTTCAGGCTACATGAGACGTGCTGCTGCTGTTATTTGTACTTGGAATGAACCATTATAAATTCTGTGAAATTTGAGTTTATTATTATTATTTTTTAATTAAAAACAAACACAAACCACTTTAGTTTTGGCCCCATTCAAACTAGCTGCTATCCATGTGGTAAAAAGTTAGTTTTTTTTCAAAACTGAGCTTGTTCAAAAAGCTATCTAAAACAGGTAAGATATTAAATGTTCATGAACTTTCCACAGAACCCCAATTTTAAAGCTGAACTATTCCTTTAATAATGCCTTAAGTGAAGAAAATAAAAGCACATTATTATCATGATTAGTTGCACAGAAATTCAAACAGGAAGGCAGTCACTTATTCAGGTCACTGAGGTAAAACAGAAGATAATTGAAACCAAGAAACACAAATACTGAGAGAGATGACTGAATGATAGGTGTGCTGATTACTAATCATGACCAGGTGAAAAGGAGAAAAAAAAAATAACCCGGAGTGTAAGGTTTGTGACAAAGTAATAAAATAAAACTAAGCCTGTTCCAAAAATAAAAAATAAAAAGGTGAATAAACTCAAAGAACAAAACTGACAGTAAACATTTTTTTCTAAATTTTATGTGGCTTATTGAAAACACAACTTAAGGGTAACCTCAGCAAAGATTTAGAATATCAGATATTTTGTCAAAACAGTTCTATGCCTTGAGAGCGAGACCAGGACCTTTGTTTTTTTGTAAAGTTTCTGGTGCGGATTGGACTCCTTTCAGGGCTGCCCCTTGTTTCTGATCCTGTTTGTGGTGTTCATGGACATGGATCTCAAGGTGCAGTAGTGAAGAGGAGGGTGTCAGGTTTAGGAACCTTAGGGTCTCGTCTCTGTTTTTTTGCAGATGATGTGGTTCTGTTGGCGTCTTCAAGCTGTGACCTTCAGCTTGCAGTTGGAGGGTTTGCAGCTCAGATGATTGGCTGGATGAGAGTCAGTTCCTCTACGTTTGAGGCCATGGTTCTCAATCACAAACAGGTGTAAGGCTCCTTCTGGGTCTCTGCCATCAAACGGAGGAATTCTATTACCTGTGAGTCTTCTTCATTAGTGATGACAGGTTGGAGCAGAAGATGAATCGACAAATTGTGGCTTTTTTAGCAATGATGAGGACATTGCTTGGTCTGTTATGGTGAAGAAAAATTTGAGCTGATCGGCAAAGCTCTCAATTTATTGGTCTGTCTCCAATTAAACCCTCTCCTTTGGTCCTGAGAAATGGATCACGACTGAAAGAACAAGAACCTGGATACAAGCATTTGAAATGAGCTTCCTCTGTAGGGTGGCGGTCCGGGCTGAACCCTAGAGATAGAGTGAGGACCTCTGTCATCCCGGGGGAGCTCAGAGTAGAGCCGCTTGAAAGGAGTCAGCTGAGGTGGTTCAGGCATCTGATAAGGATGCCTTTTGAGTGCCTCCCTCTGAAGGTTATCCAGGCACCTCCAACTGGGAAGAGCCCCCGGGGCAGACCCAGAACTTGAAATTATGTGTCCTTTGAAATGCCTTGAGATGCCCCAGGAGGAGCGGGAGAGTGTTGCTGGAGACAGGGCCTCCCTCCTAGACCTGTTGCCTTGGCGATCCAACCGGGGATAAGTAGGAAAAGAGACATGGATTTTATTCTTTCCCTTAACTACATGATTTTGTTTCAAATGTATTTTGAGAAGGTACTCTTTATATAAGCTCAGTGTAGTTACATGTTTTATGTATATGAAGATGTAAAGACACAATGAGAGATTATCTTGCGATACACTAGCTACTCTAAAAGCAGTAGTTATGCTTAGAAAAGAGACACTTTAAAGGGAAAAAATGCATTGTAAAGCAGAAATTGACAACATACTAAAAGAATAGAAGAATATGGAAACAATAAGAAAAAAAAAGTTAAAGAAAAAGATAAGTGCAGAGGAGTGAGAAAAAAAGACAAGAGGAAAAACACAAAGACTTTCAGGTCTTCTCTTCTGTGTGAAGCTGCTTTGCCTCCAGCAGTCTTTGTCTCACTGTCTCTCCTGCTCTCTTTGTGCTCGTGCTTTAAGCTGAAGGCAGGGAGTTTAAAGGGAAGAATTTTTAAATGTGTGGGCCTCCAGGCACACATCGTGGCACAGACACAGAAAGAGAGAGACGAGCTGGGAGTGAATGCGCTGCAGTGGCAGCGGCATCAAGAGACACGCTCGGTATGTTTTTAGTTTCTTTTTTAAGCATGCTTGAGGCCACTGTGGAGGCTGACACCCCGCCTTCCTGGTTGTTGAATGATGTCTGTTTTTACATCAGGCCACAGTACCCCATCATGCTGTACCAGACGTATCATCATGTATTCAATCCATGCGCAGTCTTGCAAACTCCAACTTTTCACAAACACCTACAGACTCTATTGAACAGAGAGCACTGTTTTTACATAGTGCGTATATATGTTCTGAAGTTTTGCCCCACGGGCATTTTTTAATCAAAGTGAAAAAGCTACAGTATAGTTCAGTGTAAACAGACATTCCCATGAGTGGGTTGAGAGATTTATTGTGTTAAACCATAAAGGGTTTTAATGCGATAAAGTTTTTTTTTTTTGTTTTAACCCTGTAGTTTGATGGAACAGCAGGTTTTTATGAATATGTGCTTCAAAATTCATTCGTTTATTTGTCACTTTTAGACAACATGTCCAGTAATTGGTTACAAATAATGAATAAGTTGTCAATAACAATGAATCTTCCTTAAAAATGTGTGACAAGGCAGTGCAGACATGCACACAGTTGCAACAATTAATGCAACATGCATTAATTGTTTTTCATTTTCAAAGAGTAGAAATGTCCTTGCTTTAAACTGGTACTATATACAATATATGATGATTCACATTTTGTTGTAAAAATCAAGTGAAACTATTAGAGAAGGTATCAGCACTTGATCATTTGCATGTACAAGTCGAGCCTGTATCTGATCCTATTTAACCTGAACAGGACTGCAGAGAGACTCGGTTTTTCTCAGGTAATAACTGCGCATATGGAGGGAGGTGGGGGACCAGTACAAACACTGAACACCACATGTGTCCACTAATTGCTATTATGAAATTGATTCATGGTGTTGTTTGTTTTTTTCTCCCTGTTGGATATTGCAAGATTAATGGTTTGGTTGTGCCGTTTTAAACTATATAAGCAAACAAGGCTTTTTGTTATTGTAGCTCATAGATAAAATAATTGTGATTATTCAAAAGGAGAAGGGACGGAATCTCAATGATGTAAGAATGGTAATGATTAAAATAACCATAGCTAGAATTGTTTTAGTGATATTTTAGCTTGCAAATCTTCACGTAGAAACGGTGGCAAAAAGCTGATAGAATACAGTGTTTCTAATTTTAATAAATTTTCCTGAGAGCTCCTGTTCAAAAGGGCAAAGCAGCAACTACATCCATACAATCTGAGTCAATATGTTCTACAGTTGTACAATATATGGTTAAAGGGCAGATCAGCAACACTCACAAACCAACCCTTTTGCATCTCCTTCACACTTTCATCTTCTTTTCATTCCTCCCTCTTTTTTGGTTGCTTCTGCTGCAGAGGTGTGTGTTTGTGTGTGTGTGCGCGCGCATGTGTGTGTGTGTGAGAGAGAGACTCTCGCTGACTTATGGTTTCATTAGTTGCAGCAGAGGGGAGCCTTGTAATTGTAGCTGAATTATAGAGGCGGGGGTGGACACCACCATGGGAGCTCCCTGGGTTCACACATACACACGGTGTAATGTGTATGCACAATCTACAGTGCAGAACCACCCCACCGCGTCCCAACCCCCCNCCCCATTACTTTATCGCACACACATGCCAGCTCAACAAGCTGCAAAGTGAGCGCACACATCGATCAGGCTCCAACCTACTCACTCACTCTCTAAAGTGGGGTGTTTTCCCACACACACTGTACACTGCTCGTGCAGGAACAATATGCTCGCTCTCCCACACACACACGCACACACACACACACACACACACACACACACACATAAACCCATCTAACGTCTGGCACACATACACGATTCGCACACGAAGGAGAACCCAGCAGCAAAAAACATGTGGGACTGGGAACTCAGCGAAACAGCTTTAAGGGGATAACTATCTGTACGTGTGTGTGTGTGTAAGTGTGTATGCGCCTGTGACCAAGCTGAGAAACCTGTTCATAGCTAGAATCATGTTTAGACAATAACGTGATCTCACTGGAAGAAGAAGCAGAGGAAGAAATCAGCATGAAGTCTCGCACCAACCAGCAGATGTGCACTGCGCCTCTGTTAAAGGGTGCATCTATGTGTGTGTTTTTGTCATGAATATAGAAACACGCACAGAGGAGCTCACACAGCCTGCCAGTCATTATCATCCCATATTACTCATGTAAATCGTGATATGCCCCCATGTCAGTATTTGCTGGCCAAAAATAGCTGCAGAGGCATCAGTGAGTCAGATGACGTCATCAGTGGGTGACGTCATATGTCTTCCAGAATCCCGATCAGAAATATTAGCATCCACTTTCCTAATTTTAGCAACACAAAGACGGTAAAATGTTGCCGCTTCAGAGGCTTTCAGAGCAAATCAGGGTTCATTGTGAGGGCATATTTCTATTTTTCTAAGGAGTAAAAATGAAAAACTGGAAATAAGATTTTTTATAAAACCAAAATCTTAAAAGTATATCTAGAAACTAATACCGCAAAAAGACAATAAAAAGCATTTGAGACACGTTTCCCATTGTGTTAAATCACTTTTATATTTGTAGCTTGAGAAGCAGTTTTGAAAGGGAAATAAGTATCCGTACAAAATTTAATCTATTATCAGTTGGCATCACTCAATGGCAGAGTTATAAAAGGTTTCTTCTTGCTATGCAATAATACGGAACATTCATTTGCTTTTATCTAAAGCTTAACAGACTTTGGAACAATGTGGGGATCGGTTATATTGCCCAAAGGCTCTTTTTACATATAGACAAGGTAAAATCTGGAGAAGGCATCATCTGGACTCATAGACAAGAATTTCTTGATCTACAACCATCAGCTGAAATGCATTTTTTTTTTTTTTTTATTTGTTTATTGGTTTTTTTCACTATATACACACATCAACAAAAGCAAACAAAAACAACCCACCCCAAACAAACAAGAAGCACAACAGTGTCAACACAGAATAAAATTAAAGAGAAAAAAAGAAAAACAAAAAAAACAAAAAAAAATATACAGACAGCCCATATACACAAAGTACAGACAGATAATCCCAGGTAACATCTTAAATAGTCAAAGCTTCCAGACAACCAAGTGAACGATATATAGAATGTAAAGAAATAAAAAGAGAAAAAAGAAAAAACAAGTAAATTAATAAAATAAATAAAGATTACAGTCTCTGTAAGAAAGATTGTATTGGGTCCCAAATCCTCCAGAATCTGTCTGACCTTTGATGGAGATCATGAGTCAGCTTTTCAACTAAAACAATATCAGAGATTTGTGAAATCCACATATCAACAGTGGGGGCCTGCGGTGCTAACCATCTCAGTAAAATGCATTTTTTGGCCAGAAATAAGAGGGTTACAAGCAAATGTTTAGTATCTGCGTTATATAAAATTTCCGAAGTATGATTAAAAAGACAGAAAGAGGGAGTTAGTGGGAACCGTTTACCAAAGATCTCCTGTATCATCAGATGAACTGCTTTCCAGAAAACCTGAATACGGTTACAAGACCAAAACAGATGAATAAATGTGCCCCTATGTGTTTTACATTTACAACAAAGATCCGAAGTATCTGGAAACATCCTCCGAAGGCGAACAGGTGTATAATAAGTTCGGTAGAAAAATTTAAAGTTCTGCTCATGTATAGAAATTGAGGTGCAGCTGGGAAAAATCCCAATACAAATTTCCTCCCAATCTGCTAGATCAAATTTCAGCCCTAGATCATGTTCCCACACCAGCTTCATAGCATCGTAAGCTGAGGAGTCAGAGCCAGATAATAAACTATATATCTTGGAGATAAGTCCCTTGGGAGATTTGGTCATGACAATTATATTTTCTAACTCTGACAATCTTGTACGTAAGGCTCCTGTTCTCCTGAGAGAGTTCACAAAATGACGGATCTGTAGGTATTTATAAAAATCTCTATTAGAAATATTGAAATCGGCCTTAATTTGTTCAAAGGATTTAACAGAGTCAGAATCCAGTATGTCCATAATAATTGACAGACCCCTAGATGACCATTCAGACAGGCCAATATTTCTAATCTCCGCTGGTAAATCTGGGTTCAAGGTTAGCGATGACCAAGAAGAGAGGGTGGGAGAGATATTAAGATATTTCTTCACATCTCGCCAAGCCAGCAAGGTATTATAAACAATAAAGTTGCTTCTGAGATGGGGTATTTGGTCAATGCCACTTATAAAGAAGAGAGAATTAGGTTTGCTGGGGAGACAAGATTGGGATTCCAGATCTAACCATAAAGAGTTACTTCTATTCATAAACCAATTTGAAATTATTTTAAGTTGTGCTGCCCAATAATAAAGTTGCAGGGATGGTAATGACAATCCTCCAAGATGTTTTGGCTTAGTTAGTGTAGAAAACTTAACTCTTGGGTGTTTATAGTTCCAAACAAAGCGAGATAGATGAGAATTCAGTGACTTGAAGTGTGCAGGAGATAGATAGCAGGGAAGATTTTGATATAAATAGTTAAGTCGTGGGAGAATATTCATTTTTATAATATTGATTCTCCCTAAAAAAGAGGACGGCAAAGGAGCCCATTTTATTAAGTCGTGTTTTATCTTCTGAATTAGAGGTGAATAATTAGCTCCAAAAAGATTATTCAGATCAGGTGGGACAGAAATACCCAGATACTTGAAGCCTCTCATAGACAATTGAAAGGGAGATTGCGTGAGGTTTTCTGAAGGGATGCCGAAAGGAGTGGCGACAGACTTTCCCAAGTTGATTTTATATCCTGACAAAGCGCTGAACGTGGCCATAGATTCCAAGATGGCTGGAATTGATTTCTCGGGATTGCACATATATAGAAGTACATCATCTGCGAATAGTGAAATTACATGATTCCTACCGCCTATATTGATTCCAGATACATCTGGATTAGTCCTGATAATCTCGGCCAGAGGTTCTATAAACAATGTAAACAGTAAGGGTGAGAGGGGGCACCCCTGCCTACAACCCCTATGAATCTTAAAGGGCTCAGACATCAAGCCATTTGTGTTAACTGAGGCTGTTGGGTCTGAATAAAAGCTTTTAACCAGGTTGATGAAATTTGGGCCCAGGCCGAATTTATGTAACACCTGAAAAAGAAACTGCCATTCAACTCGGTCAAAGGCCTTCTCGGCATCAAGGGAAACAATTACTGCAGGCTTTTTGTGAGTGTTAAGGTACTGAACAACATTAAGAACGCGTCGTATATTGTCTGTGCCATATCTCATTTTTATAAAACCTGCCTGATCTGGGTTTATTATTTTAGGAAGGATATTTTCCAATCTCCGGGCCAATACTTTTGCTACAATTTTATAATCAACGTTAAGCAAACTAATAGGTCTGAAGGAGGAACAATCCAGGGGACTTTTACCTTCTTTTAAAAGAAGACTGATGGAAGCGTGTCTCCACGAGGGGGGGATGCCGTTCCTCAAAATGTCATTAACAGCGGGCATTAATATTGGTTGAATCTCTGGCCAAAATGATTTAAAAAATTCCAATGGAAACCCATCAGGTCCAGGACACTTCCCATTTGGCATAGATTTAATTGCAGCCCAAACTTCCTCCGGGGTGATTGCAGCATCTAAAAAGGCCCGATCCTCTCCCGTAACAGAGGGTAGAGATATATTGCTCAAATAGGAGGTGATATCTTCCGGGTCAGCCATATCTGTATTGTATAGAGATGTGTAAAAATCCCGGAAAGTGCTGTTAATGATTTTAGGGTCATATGAAACGTCTTCGTTTTGCGTTCTTATCATATTGATTAAGCGACTATTGTTTTGGTTTTTCAATAAGTGAGAAAGCATGCGACTGGGCTTATTACCAAATTCATAGTATTTCTGTTTAGTATAAAGTAGTAGTTTCTGAACTTGGCGGGTGTAGTCTATATTAAGCTCAGATTTAACAGCCATTAGTGCCTTTAAATTTGATAATATTGGTGATTGTTTGTGTATTTGTTCTAGTCGAATCACCTCTTTTTCAAGGTTATTTCTTCTCTCCGCTCGAGCCGCTTTTTGGTGAGAGCAGTAAGAGATAAGATAGCCGCGCAAAGTAGCTTTTGCTGCATCCCAGATCATAGCAGAAGATACAGGAGATTCCTTGTTGTCAAGCCAGAACTGCAATAAGTTATTCCGGACAAAGTTGCGAAAGGGTTCATTATCTAAAAAGGAGGTATTGAATTTCCAAGTAAAAGTTCTAGACATACGTAATACTGGATCAACACTTAAAAATACTGGTGCATGATCTGACAAGACTATGGGGTCTAAGTTACAACTTTGAACTAAATGTAAAAGCGACTTGGGGATAAAAAAATAATCCAGCCTAGAATAGGAGTTATGGGGATGTGAATAAAATGTATAGTCCCTTGTTTTAGGATGTAGATGTCGCCAAATATCTATCAAACCAGTATCTGTGCATAAGTTTTTCAGGACAGCTGAAGCTTTCGGGTTCGGCAATTTCGCAGCGGAGGACCTATCCAGAGATGCGTTCATTACGCAATTAAAGTCACCAGCCAGAAAGCCAATTCCTTTGCAATGATGGTTAAACAATAAGATCATTCGTGATATAAACTGGGGCGAGTCATCATTAGGAGCGTATACATTGAGAATAGTTATATGTTGTCCATGGATCGACCCTGTAATTAGAATAAATCTCCCCTCTGAATCCTTCTCCTCATGCTCCAGAATAAAAGGAAGATTCTTATGTATGAGAATGGCCGTACCCTTCTTGTTTTGTGAATGGGCGGAAAAATATACATTACCTACCCAGTCCCTTTTAAGTTTCAAATGTTCTGTAGCAGATAACCTAGTTTCTTGTAATAATGCTATGTCGAGTGTATTTTTTTTCAAAAAAGTCAAAACCTTTTTCTTTTTGATCACATGACCCAGTCCCTGTACATTCCAGGTAACAATCCTAAGAGAGCCAGACATACAAACTATAAGGACAGAGAACAGTTCTTAAACACTGGGTGTCATATTTGAATAAGTTGGGCTGTGCATAGACATTTGTATATATAAAAAAGAAAAGAAAAAAAACACATCTAAGTTCCTGACATTTAACATAAAAACAAATAAAATAAATGAAATACTGAATCTGCAAACAGCAGCGTTCACCCTCCCCTATCCTGTCCCCAAACGACAGAAAAGAACAACCCAAAAAGATGTCACTAACGTTTCCAAACAGCATACAACTCCCGGTTCTAGGTTCGAACACAGCGACAACCAGATGCTCAAAACACCATCCGTGGTCCAGGCAGGAAAGAATAATAAAAAGAAAATAAATAAAATGAAATAAAATCTAGCCACGCTGAGAGGCCTCCCAACGTAATAAGTTCAAAAAGAAGAAAAAACGAGAATGTTTTTAGGTCTCAGCGCGGGTATAAAGTCCATCTTCCTCCAAATTTCCTGAATAAAGCAGGAAAAAAGAAACAATAATAAACAGGGTACCTCATTTAAGCGAGTCCAGAAATGCAGCGGCAGCCTCAGATGTATCGAAAAAACGGATTCGCCCCTCATGAAGACATCTGAGGCGAGCGGGATAAGCGAATCCACGGTATTTGTCGCGGCGGATCAGCTCCTTCACCACAGCACCAAATTCTCGCCTTCTCCTCAGGACCTCCGCCGACAGGTCGGGGTAGAATCTCAGTTGGGAGCCGCCATGGAATATGTCACGCTTCTTCTTTGCTGCATTAAGCACAGCCTCTCTGTGCGAATATCTCAAGAAACGGACCAGGATACTTCGAGGTGGCTTATTCGGGGCCGGAGCAGGAGCCAAAGCCCTGTGGGCCCGTTCGATCTCCAATGCTGGGTGCTCAGCTGGTAAACCGACCAAGGTCGGTAGCATTTCTTGGAGAAAGTCCACAAGCGGAGTGTTGCCCTCTACTTTCTCTGGTAAATTAATGATTTTTAAATTTTTACGCCGACCACGGTTCTCCAGGTCATCTATTTTTAGCTGTAACTGTTCCACTGTTTTTTCCATGGCGGCTATGCTTGTCCCATAGGCGCCGAGGCTGTCCTCTGTCTCGGAGATTCTCCCCTCGGCCTCCTCCATGCGCTTTTCCAAGTCCGCCGTTCTGCTAGAAAGCAGCGACAGGGAGCTCTCGACCGAACCGACAGAAGTCTTTAAATCGCCCAATGCGACATCAATAGTATCGAGTCGGGTGCCTATGGATGCATCCATATCTTTCATCCGGGAGGCCAACGACTTTACCTCAGATAATATCAGCTCCATTGTAGTTTGGTCGGCTAGCTCCGAGACATTAGCACTGACCTCGCCCTGACTTGAATCTTTCGGAACGGTTTTCTTCCTGGTGGAGGAGCCCGACGGGGAAAAAATAGGGAAATCTTTTTCACGTTGTGTTCGAGGCATCCCCGGAATGTTTCAAAGTAGATAAGAACGAGTTTAACTGGAGGTAGATGTAAAATTATTTTTAGCCTGGAGCGGAGAAGAGCCTCAAGCGTCCATCTTGGTCCGTACCCACGTGATCCCCCTGAAATGCATTTTTAACAAAAAACAGATCTGGATTGTTGGTAGACCAGTTCAGCAAGTGCAAGCAAAATGAGATTTGTTATTGTTCTTCTGATATTTAACACTGACATAAATAAAGATGGATAAAGTGGTTCTATTAACTTCCACTATCCAAAACTGAAGCAAAAATGTTTTTTTTTTTTTTTGGGTGCTGCCATATTGTATTTTTGTAGCCAGAGTCTGTTCACTATTCTATAATATCAGCCAAATTAGCCAAATGTTCAATTTATTTACATGGATGACTTAAAAATTGTACTGCAGCCAACCACTAGGGGTCACTCAACCTTTATGGCTTCAATTTCTGGCTTCCAGTCCTATCTCTAGTTTTAATCCAGCTTGATGATAATTTCAGATTTCAATTGGAAAAAAACTCCAACAGCAATTGATTGATGCTAAGGCATTTCTCTTCGAAATTCTATATACACCTCTGCATAAATATTACCCTAAACATGCTAATGTCAGAAATTTACCTCCACATCATAACAACAAGTGAGTTTTGGACATTTAGTAGCTTATCTTTGCATATTTAGCACCCATTCAATATACATTTTTCAAAATAATCAAGCAAGACCAAGGACTTCTGGCCAGAAATGGCAGAACATGAGTCCCCGATCTTCCAGTCTGTCTGATGTGAGCTAAAGCCTAAAGCAGGTTTTAGCTGACATATCTCAGCCCATTAGGGGACCCCGGTGAGGTACAATTGTTCTTCAGTCCTCCCGAGCCCAAGTGACCACATTCATTACTGTTGTAACAGATTAATTATGTATCTAAGCAAGTATTGGGAAGGGTGGTGTACCAGTGATAAACATGCCACGGTTCTGGTGTATTTATTTAAGTTTTAAATCACAATGAAGTCGGCAAGTGCAATGAATGAAAATAATTTCTGTCTGGCAAATAAAGGTTAGATAGTTCCTGAAATTCTCCGAGGAACTAATTTGCTTGTGCTGCAATAAATTTCAGAAAAATTTAATGAGTATTATTGTCTGATATTTATTTAACCTCATGAGTCATTTGCTACTTTGTGGATCCGGTTAATACCTGGACAAAAAGAGATTAATTATGATTACAAATGAATGTACATTGAGAGGCATGAGAGAATTAAGCACCACATTATCCAGCTACATGAACAAAGAATATTGAAATATTCAATAATGTGATAATCTCAAAACGAAAAATTAACTCTTTTTGTTTATTATGTACTTTGCTGACAAACATTTTTTAATTTATCTTTGGAGTTTGAATATTAAAAAATGGATTTTGCATGAAGAATCAGAATTATTTTTGCTTAAATACATATTGGATGGTGTATAGACTCAAAACCAGGTCAGAGCCTGCTCACTCCCCTGTATTTTATTTTTGCTTACAAGTTGCAGTGTTGACATGTAGGTTGAGGTCAGCATGTCCATGTTAGAGCTTTTATCAGCAGTAGCTGGTAGGTTAAGTGGCTTTATAATGCTGAGCAATGTCAGCAGAATGCCCTTACAGGTAAACCCACGGGAAAAACATGTGTCACAAACCTCCAGCATGACCTAAAACAAACCTTCAGATCAGGTGAAAAGGTTTTCCAAGTTTCCACCAAATAAAACAAGGAAAAAAAAATCATGGCTTTTCAAGCGATTGCTATTTTATGGATTTTTATGCCACGGTTTTTGCATCAACTAATTACTTTGCACTTGACCTGTTCTGTTTCTCCAAACTCAGATTATGCTGGCGTTGTCTACTGCAGGTAAAATACTGACTGCTCATGGCTACTCCATGCATTTCTGACGAAGAAAAAAAACAATCCCTTTACACACTTAGCTAAACCATCAAGGTTAATTGTGAGCCGTGTTTGTATGGTGCTGTAGTGGAGGATGGGGGGTAGTGACACTCTTGTCTCTCTGTGGATCACAGTACAAATGCTGCAGGATGAAGGCGGACCGCCGTCTCTCTTACATAACCACCACACATGCAAATTCACCCAGAGAGAAAAGGGTTGTGGTGGGGGTGAGGGGGGGACTGAAAGGTCCCTCGGGGAAAGAAAGAGAGACCGAAAATGAGAGAGAGGGAGCATAAAAAACAAAACAAGAATGACGTCTTCCATCTTATACAGTATGTCAGATAATGTTTCAGGTGTTTTATACAATCATAATGGTAGCATCTTGTGTAATTTGTCACATTTCTAAATCATCCAGGGAAAGAGGTTTTTATTCCTCAGCAAGTTAAAGCTCTTAGTAGTCTGTTCATTAAAACAAAGCAAATTCAGAATAAATACCAGCAGAAAGTGGGGTACTGGCACATTTTCTGAACCTCCCAGTCAATTAAGCTGCTGCAGAAAATGAATGTAGTTCCCCACGTGGACACTTGAGGCCGGCTTAAATAAAGTCATTCAGATCTTTTGAGGGTGTTTGTTTGTTTATTTGTTTCTTAAATTACAAATCATTTCTAAGTTGGTTTTAACTGCATTTTTTTTAAACTGTTACAGTCTCGTTAAATTTATTATTATTATTATTTAAACTGCTACTTTGATACAAAACAACCTACCATTTGGGAACTTTGGACTTCAATTCAGACTTAAAGCACGAGTTCAGATCTTTTGAAGTGAAGTTCTGCGGAAAGGTTATGAAAACTTAATATTTTACTTGTTATAAATAGCTTTTTAACAACCCCATTTAAAGATTGATTGATTATTGATGATTGGTGAGCTTGTGGCTAGTCTCAGAGGGGTCAAACCCAAAGTGGATGGCTTTCATCTTCAAATCCAATCTCAAATCTTTCATACGGGTTCATGTGAATACCATTTTATAAACCTTTACATATCTGTCAGTTACACATTAGATAGTTACTACAGCAAAAATAATATAATATTCTTGTCATAAAATGCCGCACGCTGCACTGGAAGTGCTACAGCTGGCTGCCACTGCTAGTTTTTGCACTTATAAATAATCATAAAATTTTATCTAAGTAATGAAAAATGTGGTTGGGGTCTTTTCCACTTTAGTTGTTGCATCATTTAGTCCAACTCCATTTCTCTAAACTGATGATGTTTACAACAGGTAAGATGTTCTTTGTTCATAACCATTCAACAAAACTTCACTCCAAAAGATCTGAACTCCTGCTTTAAGGGAATTCTTTTCTAAAAGACTGCATGCTAGAGATCATTTATTTAGCTGTAACCAGTGAAAGTAAAATTGATATGTACCACTCTGTATAATCCTAAAGTATTTGTGTATTATTATAATTTTATATCGAATGATCTGGCAGGTAATGTTAAACTTCTGGCTGTGTTAGTCCTAAGAGTTTATTTTTTATTTGTTTCTAGTACAGAAGACCACCTAAACTTTGTGATAATGTCAGCAAGACTTACAAAATATAGAAATAATGTCCTGGAGGTTCATTCTCCTCCGCCTCACAGTTTAGCCCTGCATTATTCTGTGTTTATGAGCAGCATTTATGCTTCGATAATTATAGCTGTTCATTCTGTTCCTATTTCTACAGAAGAATAGAAGACCTTATAGTTTTGTATTCAAAGCTGATACTCAGTTGTTTCTTCTCCATTTAACAAATGTGTGTATAAACAAAACGCTGAAAGACAAATAAAGTATTTTAGAGTTGTTCTTTTTTTCATTTATTTAACTGAGTAACAGATAACAGTGTTTTGCATCTTATCTGAAAACTTTGTCAAACTTTCTAAAACCTATTTTTACATGGTACACAACTAAAGTTTATCACTGTTTTATTCCCCCTCATCATCTCTTGCTCCATGCCACGGTCTTCATCTTACCAGCTCTCAGACAAACGTGAGGGCTTCACTGGAGATGGACAGACAGATGGGCAGAAAGTACGAGAGAGGAGGAGAGGGACGCACGGATGGATGGAAGGAGGAGAGGGAGACATGTGACCCACTTAGCAGAGCCTGGAGTATTTATAGAAGTAAGTGTCCTAATTGGGGAGCCACTGGGAGAGCAGCAGCTCTGCACTGGTGCCCTACTCCTTGTCCTTCACCTCCTTAACCTTCTCATCTCGTCGTCCTTTGCTTCCTTTCTCTTTACGTCTTCCACCCGCATTTCTTTCGAAAACTTCATCACTCTTTTTCGTGCCATTTTTGCCTCTTCCTCTTCAATGATCAGTGACCTTATCTCCATCCTTCCTCTTCCATCTTACCCCTCCTCCTCCTCCTCCTCCTGCTTTTACTTTCCCTGCTCTGAATTTACCTTGCCCTCCATAGTTTTTCCTCCTATAGTGATCACTCCTTGTCTTTTCCCCCGTCATTCTTTTAACCCTTTTGTTCTATTTTCCTTTTGTTCTCACTGGTTCTTTTAAAACCTTACGACTCTGTTTGGAACATTGTGTTTTTGATAATGCTTTTGAGGCACTGTAACTTGGATGTTTCCCACAAATTTATCTCGAAAAACTTATATTACAACTAAAGGCCTAGCATTCCTTGAAGAAATGCATATCGCTTACTGCCTTTCCCCATTGTTGCCAACAATTAATGTCCAAGTTTACCAAAGACTTTGGGTGATTAGTTAGTGCTCAAATTATAAACTGGGGATTAGTCTCAGCTACTCCCACACCAAATCTTAGGTCAACATTTGTAAAATTGACTGAGTAATAAGCATTTTTGTGTTTTCAAAGGTTGATTGAGCGTGGCGACCATCTTGACTCAAGCTGACTCCAAAAATTAATCAGTCGTAGACGTCAACTCAACTTTCCTTAAAATCCATTCAGTGGTTCATAAGATATTTTGCTAACAGTACAGACAAACGAATACCCACATAGACACACAACACACACAGACCCAGGCAGAAACATGACTCCATCACTCCCTTTGTCAGTGGCTGATAATGACACCACAACATTGCAAAAGGTTGAAGGTTATATTTGTCATGTTCTAAGTAAGGTTTTAGAAAACATAGAAGTATATGAAACTTTTTCAATGACTATAAGAACAAAATACACTAAAAGCGTATGAATAAATAAAAACATGGAATAAAGGGGACAAAGTGTGGATGAAAAGAAAACTCACGTAGGAAGTATTCTGAAGCATCTGCCTCATAATCAGCATCTTCTGGGAAGTGATCTATCTGCTTACACATGCCCTTAAAAGAACCTGTATGGAAAAGAAAAAAAAGACAAAAGATGCTATAATACATTTGAAAGACAATACACAGCTTAGAAAAAAGAAATTAAGGTACACAGTTGGATATTATATGTGTAAATGTGTATTTGTGTCTGTGTTGAGTAAATGGCCATAATAATTGCTCATCAAAGAAACAAAAAAGGTGTATGAGAGGAGAAAACTTTAGGATTAAAGAACAACAGCAAACATGTCCTTAACAGAAACAGACAGTATAGTAACAAAATGTATCAATGACAAGAAGAAGACTGGAAGAGTTTCTTCTAAATTCTTCAAACACGGGTTTGTGCGATTGTATTGGGGGCAGGAGGAGGGAATTAGTCACGTGCAAGAGGAAGAGGGGAGGAAAAGATGGAGTGCCGCTCATTAAGATGGATTATGTGTGTGAGTGTGTGCCTTGGTTCAGCTCCAGTGCTAATTGCATGCCCTCCCAAACCACTGCAATTAAACGGGCCCTTGTTAATTGGCAATTAGAGGACGAAATACCAGCGCCTGGCTTTTAGATGGGCATCGGTTACACACATATACTATATCTCACACAAACAGCCAAATAAATAAATAAATAAATATATATATATACACACGCACACACAGTGTTCACTGTATAGCATCAGGCCTCTTGTCTAACACCTCACTCCGTCTCAGTCATCACAGTAAAAGCACTTAGGCCTAAAAGTTCAAACAGAAGAAGTTTCATTATGACAACTGAAAAAAGAACATTTTACAAACCAAAACCTGGCACGTAAAGGAGAAAGAAAAACAATGATTGGTCCCCAGTAACAGACTGGTTTCTGTTTACATAAGTTTAATATACTGTACCTCAACAGGCACTCAGGCCATGCAACAAGAATACACCTGAAACAGTAAACAAAACATGGAGCAAGCACATAAAGCTTACACTCTGGGTAGACTGTAAACATATGTACGGTATATTATACTGTACAGTCTGTGGTTCAAACTGTCAACACAACAAGAAGAAAAAGAGGAAGGTGGTGATAACAAGTGCAAGACCTGAATAATTTTTGTGGAATGACAATGAAGAGGAACTTTTACTTTGTATCACAATAAAGACCTCAAAACTTCAGGATAGTGTTGACTAGGAGTTGTGTCAACCCAAATCTGCAGACATATTGGACGCTTTTCAGGCACTGTATCCAACAAGGACGGCTGGAGGGAAGGGTTTTCCCCAATGTTCAAAGCATATCAGGGAAAGCTCTTTATAGTCTGTCAAAGTGGGTTTTTTGTATGGGATAGACTTTATTGAATAGATTAAAACACATTTCATCATTCTACTATAGGAAAGGGATGTTCTAGTTATGTAATCTGTCTTCCAGGTATGATGTAATTAGTTTAAAAGTATTCTTTACCACCTTAAAATGTTTCTCTTCAGTTGGACAATTAATAGTGATTGATGATAATATTTTGTCTTTAGACAATGTCATCTATAAGTTGTTGTTTTGTTTTTTTTTTCTACTGGATTTTGGTGTGCCTAATGAAATTTATACAAGTAATGTGTTTCTAGAGTAATTACTGAGAAACATGACCATATATTGATATTATGGTTTTTCATATATCCACAGTATAAAATGGTCTTGTAAGGACAACAATACACCAAACTGTCCAAATTAAAATAGTGATTGTGACATATATGTCTGTTTAAATTCGTGCACATGGCGATCTTCTTTGTTACCAACATTTTATGTATGCGTTTAATAGCATCAGAAGACATATTCCATATAGTGGTTGCTAGGTGATGAACAAAGAGGACACAGCAAAGACATTGTTCCATCACTCCCACCATGTTACTGTTTGTGCGTGCGTTGGGTTTTCAGCTTTAATTTATTGCTATGAGTGCTGGTGTCTTCATGTGATTATCTCATAATTTGCTAAATGCGTCACTTCACACACGCACTGATGTGTAGGAACTCCGTCATGTTATTCTTCTCCCACCACTCTTTCTCTCCATCTCTCCTTTTCACACGCTGCCTCGCTCGCTCCAACACATGCCCACCCACACTGCACCACGAGCACATGTAATCTGGAATTGCATTTTCTTTCCTTCTCTTCCTTCTCTCTTCTTCTATCTACCTCTCTCGCCCCTCTCCGCCTCTCTGAGTCTTTCACCTGCCCTCCTATCCGTCTCTCACATGCATAAATGTGCCTGTGCCCTGAAGAGCAGATTCCCAGCTCCCTGCTCCTCCTCCTCCTCTGCGCCTCTTTCTTTTTAAACCTTCTGCAATTCAAATTAAGAGCACACTTTATTGTCTCATCAGGAAAGAGGCCTGTGTAGAGTATTTTCTGGGTCAAATATAAGACATACATTGTGGCCCTCTTATTGGTTATAGTGAATCGCATGAGATTGTACAGCCATTTTGTTTTCAAAAGCTTTAAATTATCACGGGTTCTGCATTCCTAAGTTATATACTTTGAATTATATGATTATTTGCAAGTGCAAATAGTAGTAGCAGCAGCTGGCTGTAGCACTTCTGGCACAGGCTGAGGCACTTCCTGCAGGAATACCACAATAAGTGTGCAATGCAAAATGTATGCTGATGAAGAGATTTATAAAATAACAGTTGCATGAACAGCTTTAATATTTTGGAGAGGGGATTTGTTTTAAGATGATGGACATTTGCTTTGGTCTTGGTGCCATCTGGACTAGCTGTTAGCTTGCCAAATGACACAAAAACAATTTAACGCTTTTTAAAAAAATTGAGTATATGTAAATCTGGGCCCTGTGATGGACTTGCGAGCCAGTCCAGGGTGTACCCCGCCTCTCACACAGTGACCAGTGGAGAGAAGCAACAGCTGCCCCGGGACCCGGAAAGGAAAAAAAAAAAGGTAAAGAAAATAAATGGATGGTAATCTGGATTTTTTTTTTTAAATATATTTTCTCAATTTCAGTTATTTTTGACTCATTTTGGTTTAGTCTCGTTGAGCCGAGGGAGGGGGGGGGGTATCTTTCTCCTTCCAAAGTATTAGAACCACGATCTTAAGCTGTAGTAGTGGTTCTCAGTTCAAAAGTTGTTGTGTCGTCACATAACTGCACATTTTTTGGTTCACATTAATATTTTCATGTGTTTTAGCTGCAGAAAGTTCAACCAAGCTTTTCCCAAAAACTAATCAAAAAAAAACCCTTCTTGTGCACGCTGTGATTTCTCTCCGAGAAGCCTCTGTTCTCCCCTCTACCTCCCGCCTCTCCACACTGTTGTCATAATGAAGTGTCGCTCTTTCAAATTGCCCCTTTTAAATTATACATTCCGCTTAAACGTGGAACAGATACTATTATTCTGAGCTCAACCTGCACGTCTGGGGTCAAGACGGCCCACTTATGCTCACAGTAAGAGGGGCCACAGTTTCTCCTGCAGACGATTTATGCTAATAAGAAGTTACCTTGATGACCTCCCCTTTTGTCATGAGCCAATCAGAAACCTACTTATTGACTGACCTCATAGCTGCTAATGATATGTTAATGCAGTGAGATGAAACAACCTTTTATGAAGTATTAACATCCGAACCCTCTCAGCGAGATGCAGAAGAAACTGTTTGTGAGTGTGTATGAAACGCCCTCCTTGAACCAGCTGTTATTTAAATACTTGGTAAATTGTCTTTATGTCTTATGCTAATTAAGGCTCAGACTGTCTGTGTACTAAACTGACATTACAGTAATCCCTCTGCAAAGATAAAGTGACATCAGATACCTCAAGTAAGCAAAAGCACATCCCTTTCCTGCAAATATTTCTAGTACAGTGGATTAGAATGGAGATGTAAGGAAAATGTTTTTTTTTTTTTTTTGTGATCTAATAGTGATAAATCATCCTGGACCAGTTTTCTCTTCTTCTTGAACTTTTTATGAACATTCAGTTCTGGAGGTTCCTTAATGAAAATGAACATCTCTAATTGTGAAACAAAAAAAACATGAAAACAAATCTTTAAAAGAGTTTCTTTAAACACTCTAAAACTGCACTGTTTCTCCCAGTTTCAGGGAGAGCTCCCGAACAAACAAAGCTCTAAATTCACACAACTGGTTGACATTTAAGCTGGTGTGGATCCTCAGTCATCCAGGACTGAGTCGTCCCAACAAACTGAACTGAAGGCAGATTAAGGCAAATTACATCACGTTATCAAGTTCGTTTGTATGTTAAGATAATGATAAGATAAAAACACTCTTTTCTTAAAGAAAAAAAGGGCGTGCATTGAATGTATTTTATTTCTAGGCAGTCCCAAACAAAGTCTTATTTATTTTATTTTTTATGTATTTGTTTTTTTTGAGTTTTTGTATTGGTATTAACTTTAAACACCCAAATAGTAAACAAACAAATTAACTAATTAATGAATAAATCAGTCAGAAGTACTAGTATAGAGTAGTGGGGTACTTTAGATTTCAAGACATTTTCTAAAACTTTAAGTCATAATATGTCTTTTACTCTACATATGAACTGGTGTGTGTGTGTGTGTGTGTGTGGTGGTGGTGGTGATGGTGGTGGAGTGGGGGGGGGAGGAGGTCAATGAGTGAATATTAAACAAAGCTTTCTTATTGCTTCCAAGTTTACAATAACTAAAGAATATGTATTTGTGTTGCTTGAAAGTCAGAATAAATTACTGACAGCTTTTTGTAATCTTTAGTATGAACTGATTGCACAGGTTTATTGATACAACTGTACATAAAAAATGTTATCAATGCAAAGTCAATAAGGCTAAATTGATACTGCAGGCTAAATGTATTCTAAATGAACTCCCAATATTTCAGAAATAAAACTTTGATACAGACAAACTGAGAGAACTGAAAAAGCCCCCACTTCATTAAATGACTTCATTGTCGGCTGCATTTCATTTTAATCTTTGAACCCGAACAGCCTATTTCATTTCCACACAATTTCAGAACACGTCCGACAATAGCGAGACACATTAAAGATAATTGTAATAAATGTGGAATTAGATTCTTACCCTATTTGCGCTAACTAATTTAGAGTAAGCAATTACTTTTCCTATCAGCGGGCTTTCACGTGTGTGTGTGTGTGTGTGTATGTGGGCATGTAACTCATAAATTAGAGAACTGCTTGGGTTTGCTGCTGAAAAAAAAAGGCTCCAATTAGACTTTGTTTTCTTTAAGACGGAAGAAAGAAGCTCTGTGTCGTGATGCTGCACAAAATCGAGAGATAAATGGCTGGTTAATTGTAATTTAGCAGAGAATAGGTGGCATGATGAAGAACATCGCAGTCAGATGGTAGTTACAGAATATTCAATAACCAGGTCTTTTTTATCAAAATGAGGATTTCACTCATATTTACTCCAATGTTCAGGTGACTGAAGCAGTTTAAAGTTTCTGTGATGTGTGGAAAAGCCTGAGGCAGGTGGTCTGATTTGTGTGAACCGATATTCAGGCCTGGATCCAAACCAAGTATCGTCAGTTTCTGTTTATATGTTTAAGATGTTCATTTTGTTATTTTTGATTATTTTTTTTCTACATACTATTAACACTGTGAAAGTTTGGCTGGACATTTGTTTAAAACCAACAGGAGGAGCTGGGATGAAGGGAATCATTCCAACTGGGAATGAGATACAATGAAATATTTAGGAGTTTTCTGGATAAATTAAGCAAACCCATGTTATTTACTGAGATTTGAAAATGAGTCCAGGTGGATTTTGATGCTTTTGGGCATGATCTAAGAAATCTGATATTTTGACTCCATCACTGAGGGGTTTTCTTTAATCCTAATAAGTGCCAACATTGAGAAGATCAAGCTCCTTCTGTCTGCCAACACGAGTGTTCAATAGATCATGCAAAACTCTGGATATGATCTTTTGGTTTGAAGATATCAGCTAAAGGACTAAAGTTCTTAAAGGAATGCATATCGCCCAACACTTTTCATGTCAGAGTTTTAGACTAAAATCATCCTTTGGTGAGAAATTACAGAGTTATGCTCAAACCTTAATATTAATGTTATGTGCGATCTCATGGAATATTGCCAGATGTCTTGCTTGGAGTATATGTTGTTGATGACTCTCAGCTACTGCTACATCAAATTTTAGCTTAGTATCTGTAAAATTGGCTGAGTTATAACCATTTTTGTGTTGGCTAATACTGATTAGCTGTGGAAGCCATCTTGAATGGGGTTGACTACAAAGATTATTCAGTTGTAGATGTACATGCAAGTTTCATTAAAGTCCATCCACTGGTTCACAAGATATTTTGCTAACAGACAGATGCACCAACACACACAGAAATGGGCAAAAACATTATTGTCCACCTGTGCTTTCAGTGGTATGTGACAAAGATTTACAGTCAACAGCTCGGTTAAAATTAGGAAACTACATTTCAGGATAAGGAAATGGCTCAGTCTTGCCAAGATATGATGTCTGCTGAATAATGAGGTGGAAACACCAACTCTGTAGTTGGTCAGTTTCTATCACAAATCCCTTCATCAAAACAATTAAATGCAGCAGCGATCGTTTTTAATCCCTCTAGTTTAATTTAGACCAGATATCCCTTACAAATCACAATTTCCATCCACTTATCCATTTCTACCATGTATCTATGGTCGGGTCGCGGAGGCAACAGGTCCAGGAGAGAAACCCAGACATCCCTTTCCCCAGCCACACTCTCTAGCTCCTCATGGGGGATCCCAATGCATTCCCAGGCAAGAGGATACATAATCCATCCAGCAAGTTCTGGGTCTGCCCCGAGGTCTCTTCCCAGTGGGACAAGCCTGAAAACCCTCTGAAGGGAGGCATCCTAATCTGATGCCCAAACCACCTCAATTGGCTCCTTTCAATGTGAAGAAGCAGTGGCTTCTCACCCCAAATCACAATTT
The DNA here is from genome assembly GCF_001649575.2 of Kryptolebias marmoratus. Classification (NCBI taxonomy): domain Eukaryota; kingdom Metazoa; phylum Chordata; class Actinopteri; order Cyprinodontiformes; family Rivulidae; genus Kryptolebias; species Kryptolebias marmoratus. Next base: position 19,209,148 of record NC_051432.1, read on the forward strand.
CCAATAAACAACTTCACATCACGTTAAAAAAACCCCAGCTTTGATTGTTTTTAGGCCAGTGCTGTAGCAACTGTACTTCAGCAGCTCAAAAGTAGGCCTTTCAACATGCCACCAAACTGGAACAAGGGTGTTACGACTCTGTGGGTGAAAACTTGTCTCAACAGAGCGCTGCACATTTTCAGAATGCCATTTCTCTTCACAAGTACAGTATTTTTAAACTTTAGGCTGTAAAAGGGTTCGCAGGGGGGAAAAAAAGAAAGCTGAGCTTGAAAACAGACCAGCATCTGTAGAACTTCTGTAGTCATTTAGGGAGATAACAAACTTTATTAACATTTAGACACACCTGCACTGTTAACTGCCGAACTGTTGAGCAATCTTAAATTAAGGAAATGTGTTTCAAGACGTCCCAGTTTCATCATTTTTTGTGGAGTGTTTTAGACTGTACTTTACAAAAATGGTGCAACACACCTTTATTGCCACTTTGAGCACTGAGCTCCTTCTTAGCTCCACATTGGTAATTTCATTGGCAGCAAGTTGTCATAATTATGAAGATTAAGCTGACAATTACCTGTCCTGCTAATAATACTTTCTTCCTTGTTTTTTTTACCTCCTTAATAAAAACAAAATGTGCTTAATAAAGACATTAAAAAGGTAAGTTATTTTAAAATATAAACATAAACTTAAAGCCAAATTCTGTTTGTTCAGTCTGGAACATACAGTTGATTATTAGGAAAAAGAGGAAGTTTGAACCCCCAAATTAGGACTTAGGCACCCCCAAAAGAGGTAAAAAAGAGACACTTATATATTCTATATAATTAATTTCATAAACTATAAAATTAATTTTAAAAAAAGTGGACCATTCTGAATCATTACTCGGACCTCCCACCAGTGTTGATCAAATATCAAACTGAACCACCATACATGAGTAAATATCCCAGCAACACAAGCCAAGTCAGCAGCTAAATGTTTAATAATTACTCTTTGCAGGTTTTCCTGTACTGTTTTGGAATTAGAGTGTGGCAAAGTGTTTGAGATTGAATGCTGACCTCTCTAACTGTTGCCTGAATTTCCACAGAAGCTAAAGCTAACTTTGCCAAACCAAAATGTTTTCCTTCCAGTTATTTGTGAAGTGGCGTTAGCACGCTCGTTCAGAGGTTTTTATCAGGTTGGGTGGTTGTTTCACACTGTTTTCCTTCGGAACAGAAGTGAAGAAAAACAAGGCCAAAAAGACATCTGCTGAGCCAAAAAAAAAACACAAAAAAACTGACCTCTGCCTCAGTGTGGGGAACCAAACTCTTTAAACGCTGTAATAACACAGTCATTTACAAATGCAGTGAAAAATCTGGTGTAGTTGCAGCTGGAAGTCATCCTGAACACAAAGATCTTGCAATATTGTGTGCAAACGTGCATATATATTTTTTTTTTCAAAACTTGCACAAAAAGTTTAAAAGTCCATCATTCTTCAAAACAAGATTAGCATGGTTTTAAACTCTGGCATGAAAGGCAGCAGATTATATGCATTTCTTTCTATGTGTTTAGTGACAGTCTGTGTTGCTGTTGAGGACAGATACTTTAAGCAGAAACACTGGAAGGGCTATGAGACTATATTTACACAGTAGAACTGCCAATTCCTCTTTACATATCACTGTATAACCTATATTAATACATGCAAACTGTATCTATAAATCCCCCAAATTTGAACATATTCTTCAATGAACAGTTTATCCACCAAAGAAGAGCAACATCGAGCATCGCAGAGAACCACACTGTCCCCCTTTTCAGTAATCCCTCAGCGCTCCCTCCAGTCCCTTCACGGCTCTATCCTAGTTTTGTTTAGTAAAACTTTCTGCAACGGTTTCCTCCTCCTCCCACCCTGATGAATACCCTTGGCATGGAAGAAAAAAACGATGAAAAAGCGAGTGACGGGAGCTAATAACAGGAGGGAGAGAGGGACGGGGCAGGAGGCGATAAGGAAGGAGGAAGACAGAATAGTTGTGAAAGACAGAGGCGTGGCAGAGGAGAGGGAAATGTGAAAGAGTAACAAAGCTGATGGAATCCCTGCAAAGCTTACTGATGAATGAGGTGAAAAATGTCTGCTGCATTATAAAATCACATCAGGGTGATGCATTAGTCTGACTGTAAAGACTTGTGTTTGATCAGCTAAACCGTCTCTTTATTTTGTCTTTTCAAAATAAAAAGACTGCCATTACACAGTTTTTGACTAAGCTATTATAAGGTGAAGGTCACTTTACACACAGAAGGGGGGGCTTTATTTATTTCTGACAATTTGAATATATCACCTGATATTATATCCACATGCAAACATATAACATCTCAAATAAGACAGTTTGACAAAAAAAAAGAAAGTCCAAAATTTTGAATTATTAAAAAAACATTTGGATTTAATGTGTTCAAATATAAAATCACCCAATGTTTCTGTGTCAATATTAAACTGCCTCCTATGTGGTTTAGGGCCTATTGATGTAATTGTTGGTTTAAACAGATGTTTTATTGTCGGGTCAGAGTTGAAAGAGTTTAAACAATTTCGGCGTTAGTACAGTAACATGGAAATAATATGTGTTTACTCACTAGCAGTGACCACGCCAAAGCAAAGTGAGTTTACATGTTTGTTAAAGGTAAGGAAGCAAGGATGGGAAGTTGAGTCTCATTTGGGGAATTTCATGGTAGATGGCTAGGAAGAAGGAGACTGGGGGAAAGTGGAGGTTCTGTCTCGCTGGGCAAACACCCTGACCAGCTTAGGACCCCCTCATGGAGAAGAGGACGTCGTAGGACATAGGATAAGGAGAGGTAGGGAATGCTAAACTGAGCTGCATGGAGATAAATCTGATGAGATGAAGGGAGGGTGGATGCAGCAAGCATGAGACAAGCTGTGCTGGAAGGGGGAAGTGTCCATAAGAAGGTTTGTTAGGTGATCAGAGGTGTGGTTAAGGTGTGGCCCTGTATTAATGTATTATTTATATTAATACACAAAGAGCACATTCTCATTAAAATAGTTTAATATATGACATGAAAAAGCTGGTCATAGTCATATCACATATTAGGCCACACTAATATGTATTCATGCTCCAGTGAAAAACACGGGAGTAAAAATGGGTCAGAATCAGTCATTAACTCATGGCTGTAGACTGACTGAACCATGAGACCAGGCAGGACAGAGTGGGTCACTGACCGATGAAAAGGAAGCTCTCATTCTCTGCTTTTCCTTTTCCACCCTTCACGTTTCTCATGTTTTGCCCCCCCTCACACAAACACCCATGCCCCCCCAGTGTGTCTGTGATGGCGGTTGCGTAACATTACTAAAGAAACAGCACACGCTGCTGAGCAGCATCAGAGAGGGTTGGGGAGGATGGCGAGGGAGGGAGGGAAGGATGCTGAGCAGGAAGCACTGACCCAGTATCTAATGAAAGAGCAGGAAGATGAAGAAGGGGAAGAGGCAAAAGAAACGATGCAAAATAAATAAATAAATAAATAATTAAAAAGCTAGATGAGGTGAAGAGGGCAAAGTGACGGCAAGAATAAAAAAAAAGGTAGGAACGGCGGTGATGTGGAGGTTTGGTGCTTGGAACTGAGAAGGAGAGACAAAAAGAGATGGAGAGAGAGGCTAAAGGGTGAGGGGGTGGGGGAGGACGGGAGACAGAGAGGGGCAGACAATGAATTCAGGCAAAAAAAAAAGCTTGGGCATTTAAACTATAAATAACCACAATACTAGCAGCAGCACTGGGCTTCATTCTTCTCCTGCTTTGTGGTTCTTTTCTATTATTTTTCTTTTTTCCCCCAACATTCAAACCTCCCTTTCTTTATTTATACTTATGTTCTAAGCAAACACATGATTTTTATTTGTTAATGTGCTTCAAAGTAGCAGTTTTCATCTAGTTCGAGGCAGAGATTAATTTTACCCTCTTATGTTGTGCCTCATTTTACCTGAATAAGCTGACTTTGTGTGTTCACACCTAGTTGGAGACTAGTTATTCTGATTCACAGTCAATCTGTGAAAGTAAAAGTCAGCTGTGTAATGTTTTTTTTAGAAACTTTTCATTTGTTTGATCTCAATTTTTCTGAGCTAGAAACACTTTAGACTTAAAAGTCAAGTATTTAAGTGATAAGGTTAGGTTTAACTCTGGGTTCAAAGGTGGTTCTTATCTGGAGGTGTTGCCATGGCAACATTTTCTGCTCTAGAGCAGTTTATATACTGCAGGAAGTCAACACACAATAAAGACCTACTTCTATTATTAATTTGGACAATAAAACCAGCTTTTTTTCCCTGTGGACGGTTGTTTTCTTTCGGCTGCTGCCTTCTGCAAGGGTCACCACAGCAAACAAACTCGGACGAGAGATTTGGCAAGTGTTTTACACCCGATGTTAAGAAGAAGAAGAAGAGACATTCTTCAGCTTTAACAGAATGCTCTTTAGACAGAGGAAAGTGCGCTGATTATTCTGAAGCTTCAGCTTCACACTGTCTTTGCCAAGTTCCTTCAAACTACATAAAATGCCTAATTTCTCAAACAAAATGCTTAAAATCACGATAGAAACAAACATATAGTAAATATAAATTTAAATTTTTATACATTTGTTCTTATTGTTGTCTTAAATACCAGAAAAAAAGCCATTCACAAAACATAAAGCATGTTATGTTTTGCAAATACATTTTTTTTTTTTTATAAATTAAGACTGTGTGATTTAACAGTGACACATAAGCGTTTTCTTTCGACTGATGATCATGCAGTCCACAATGAAACCTGTAATATTTAATTTTCAGGCCCCAGTTTCCCTTTTTTTATTCTCATTAACAGCCTCTCACCTGACTTCTTCACTGCCCTCAGATTTTAGGGTAATGACTTCAAGAATGGCAGAAAATACTGGATCGGGGAGCACGAGTTGTTACTGATGGTTCAATATGAATTTTGTGTTTCAGGAGTGAAAGTTATTTTGAGGCAGAAAAATCAGATCATTACCAACATCAGAGAGCTGACTGATTATTTCCAACTGTCATGCAGCTCCTCATTTAGTTCGATAAACTGTGGGTCGTCAGCAAAGTTAAGTGCATGCCACAATTGCCAGTTTAGTCATGTTTATTGTGCAACAAAATATTGTAAAGCAAGTGCACTTATACTGTACATGTAAAAACAATACGTTGGATGCTTGTTTGTATGAATCTTTTAGTGCGTCGTTTATTGCACGCACCTGCATGTGTGAATATGTGTGCCCACTGTAAATCTATTATATATGAGCTGTATGTGTGTGCAGCGGTGATACACACGGGGTCATTCAAGAGTGTGTGTTGTGCTGCGTACTGGTATATGCATGTCTAATAGCTGAGGTGTGCATACATGCATATGAAAATGAGCCATTAACTGTTATCCGCGGGGGAAGACATGTTAACAGGTTTGACTGCCACTAAGAGGATTTGTAAGAACCAACAAGGCGCTGTGTGTGTCTGTGGGGATGTTTGGCCACGCGAATGCATGTGTACGCTGAACTGCATGGGTTTAAGTGTGTGAAGTCCAACTGAGTCAGTGGAAGGGAAACAGGGGGTATGAGTGTGAGGGGCGGGGGCTATGACTCATCTACTGCATGGGCCTCTGGCTCTCGCTTGCTGGCTTTCCTTGCTTAGCAACGGTGTTGCAAAAACCGAACCTCAAACACAACAAAAATGTGTCACAGGGACGCGGAAAATCACCCATCTATGTGCTCCAAATGACTTGCGTGGACATTTTACAAAGATCAAGAAGTCATAAATGAACATAAGGAACAAATAAGGTCGATTTTAGGTTTCTGCAGATTAAATCAACAGCAGGTTTTTACCTAATGCCTATGAGCAAAACAGGTAAAGAAAGTAAAAACCAGTTGTCTGGATGATTTATTTTAATATTTTCAGCTTCTAAAGGGAAACTTGCCAGGGAAAAAAAAGAGAACCCCCACCATTTTCCATTCACCTCATAAATCCCATAATCAGGTTCCTCAGTGAATACAGCATCCTGAACATTTCCCCACAGTTACCTCCCAGGCTGTCTCCTCTGCTCTTGCCTCCAACCCTCCTGTCTCCAGCATGGCTGGAAACCTTTCTTGCTCCCTGGGCGTGAAATGTTGTTGTTTTGTCAAAAACCCCTGACATCTCTGAGATTCACACAGGGGGTTCCTAGGCACCCTGATGAACTGCCTGCTGCAATCTTACACTCTGACAGTAGAAGCTTCAATATCTACAAATCTTTAAAAGGTGTACTTAAAAATCCACTCGTAGTTAGTCAGGTTTAGGCAATAAGATTTCCTTTCCAAAAAATATCTATCTAAATAGGTTTAGGGGAGATTTATGGATTAGTTATCTGGATTTATAATGCTTATAAAGAAGAAAAAGGTAGAAATACATTGTTTCAGCTGCAGTGTAAGACTTGGGATCAAATCTGATGCCAGAAACCTTCATCTGTATTGATATCTGAAACCAAGGAGTTCAAATAAAATCTTACAGATGTTCTTAACCTGACTGGAAAATAAGAACAAGCACGAAAGGGAAATTACTGTTTGTGCTACCCATGTGCAGTACTTTGAGTGCGTTTTTCTTAAGTTACAGGTTTTGTTACCCTTAAGAGCTGAAAAAAAGGAGGCATCTGTAACTGTGTGAACTACTCGCACCAGCATTGAATGTGCAACCATAAAACACCCAGACAAAGAAAACTAGGAGTCAAACCACAAGGAGAGGAAAAACGACAAGAAGAAGGACTGTTTTGAGAAAAAAAACTTTGCTGCTCTTTCGATATTTTAATACTCTGGAAACAGAAGAATACAAAAAAATGGTGTCAAATTCTTGGCGAGAAATCAATGTTTTCATTTTTGCTTTTTGAATCAACAGCTGACAAACTTGTGCATTGTTGCCTCTAACTGGAGCAGATTCGAACGCAGTGCACAAGTTCATACATATCGGCAAGGTCTCGACAACTTGAGCGCATGAATGCAGAGAAGAATGCTGATTTCCTTACAGGACAACGCTTTGAATATTTTCTCCAGTTTTTATTTTTCTTTCTAAATGCTTTTGTTCATTGTTGCTGCCCTCCCTGTGCCAGAGCCTGTTTTCAGAGTAGAAAATCTGACAAAATTTTAAAAAGAAAAAAATTTGCAGACACAACCACACCCAGTCACACACGCGCACATGCAAACTGTCACCACACTCTGTTACACTTAAACTTTAGAACTTGGCAGCTAGGCGATTGTTGTGGCATTCTTCATATATATGACTCGAAGAACTCATTGCTGTTTACTGATTTGTGGACTTTGCACTCCTTGACATACGCTTTATTCTCAGTTGACCTTTTTCTTATATGTACCGTTAAATACACTGTCTGCAAAACACTTCAAAACTTAGCTGAACAGAACCCAAAAAGATCTAACTCTAAATCATCCAGAAAAATCCTGTGTTCAAACTTAAAAATCAGGATTTGCAAATTGAGCTATTTCAGACAAACTGTCTTATCTTGCTGCTCGCTTGTAGTGACCAGTTTTTTATAGGTATGTTTAGGCACCAGCAGCACTTACTTACATTGACTCAAAAAAAAAAAGTTTTTACTGAAACACTTTCCAGCCAGTAATTATATAGGCACCTAAATGTAATTGGAAAAAGAATTTATTTGCACATAAAAACACTTTCTAAGAGACTGAGCATTACAGTCCTACTGTTCAGTGGACGGTAATTGCCAGTTGATTGCTGTTGTAGCTGAAGTACCCGTAGTGTAAATGGTCATAGATGGAACAAATTGCAAAGCTTGTACAGTAATTTTTATCTGATGTATTATGTTGTGAAATCTTCTTCTTCAGCTCACTTGCTGTGCCAACCGAAACTACCCAAAGCAGCATCAGTCATCACCTTCGCATTTCTCTTTCCCTTGCCTCACCTCTTTTCTTCCTGTCTCATTCCAGATGTTGATCTCAGTACAGATGTTGTTTGGGTCCTTTTCTCCCGCACACATCTACAGCTACTGCTCCCTCCCATCACAGATGTTGCTTAGCTCCCACCTATCCCACCCATGTCTTCCTCTGCTTCTCTGCCTCTGCCTCCCTCCCCCCCCCACTCATCTCTCACTTTGTGCCCTCTGTTCCTCCCTCTCCAGATTGTTTGTCTTTCCATCTGCTCTTTCCACAGTATTTTTCCTTCATATCTCCATCATTTGTCCCTTCCTCCATGTCCTGTTTTCACCTCCCCTCATATCAAATAACTCAGACTCTCAATATCTGCTCTTTCCATCTTTGGTTGTTTACCCAGTCTGCTTTTCATCCATCCTCATTTTGATGTGTCATCTCGGCGCACAATAAAGTCTGTCCGATGGACACAAATGATCCCATCTCGGATGATAACAAACCCAAAAAGTCTTATGCGACAAAGGAAGAATTTGTGGTTTGGTTTGGGTGTGATGGTCACAGTAATGTGCTCACATCCTGTCTAAAGAAGGTAACATATAATGTTGAGAGCTCAGAAAAAATTTTTGCATGTGCTTTTGCTAATGTTGTATAAATTACATGGGTATATTTTAACCCTATAGTCAACCTAATCTTGGCTTCTGTCTAATTTGCTGATGATTGAGTTTCAGACCCAAACACAACAATCAAAGAAGACAACAAGGAGGCAACCATCCTCCCCGAGTATTGAAGAGGCAGCATTATTTCTTAAAGCTAAATCATATTTAATCATTATGAAGGAATAAAGCTATCAGTTTCACTCTATATGTTTGTAGGGACTCCTACAAAATGTGAGGAGTTGAGTTTAATGTAGTCTGAAAGAAGATTATGTTTTAAGATTTTTGATGTTCTGACTGTCCGTCTGATAATTAAACTGATTTAATTATCAGACGTCTAAACATCATACACGTTTGTGATGAAGGAATAACACATGCTCTTTGTTTCAATATTGACATGATACATTCAGTATCTGTAATTAAAAAAAAAAGTAGAGCTTTATTTTCATCAGCTGGACCATATATATTGTTACTGATGTATTCACTATTAGTGTTTCAAGACACTTTCAGCTGATGTCCAACAGAAAATAAATAATAATAATAAGGCTAAATCTGAAAACTTTACATCAGGCAGATCGAAACCACTCAGGAATTATTATTAATTTGTTGATAATTTTTAAATATTTATTGTTTCTGCTGCTCAGAATGAACAAACAAGATGTCCTGATGAAGACAAGTGATGAAGAAATTTGTCACTGCGTTGAACAATGCCTAGACTGAATGTTTCTATAATTGTCAGGCTGTAAAATGGAAACATTATTAGAAGAAAGAAAAAATAAAAACACCACAGCTATGATATAACTTCTTCACAGTGGGATTCATATTATTCTGTGTTTTATTTCATAAAATAAAATACTGAAGAAGTCAACTTTTACTTTATTTTCCCAGAGTATTTTCGGAACGACTATAATTTCTCGCTGGTGATTTTCCAAACCAAGGAAGACAATTTTCCTCCTTGAAATGGATCTAACAGGGGCAACACAACTATCACCATGACAACAATGATTACTCATCCTCAAACAAGTGAAACAACAATGAATATCATCTAATCAGGCTCAGGCGCACGGAAGGTGCGATTATGCACACTGATGCTGCTTCGCTGCTTTATGCAAATCATCTCTGTGTCTCTGTGTTTCTCAAAGTGCTCTGGGCAGAATGATTAATTTGCGACTATTGATTCCTTGAGAAGGTGGGAGGGATTGAAAGAGAGCGAGGGAGGGGAGGAGGGAGCATCCAGTATTCTCAGTAGCGCCTCGATGCAGCTCTCGCCTCCAGTGTTTCATTTAAGATAAAAAAAAAGGGAGAAGAAGAAAGCTAAGTGCAGAGTTTGGATCCACAAAATCACCTCCATCCATCGCTTTCTCATTTTCTCCCATCTACTTTGTATAACTTATCTTTTCATCCTCTGTTTTTTTTTGTGTCTGTTTTCTTTTTTCTCCTACTTCCACTTCTACCACTGCTAATTTATCTGTGAATATGCAATAAATGCCTGAACCTTCAGCAACGCGCAGAGAGAAACCACAAGCAGAAGGAGAGAGGGAAGGAGGTGAAGTGCTTAGAAAACAGAACTAATAATATTAGCCTCCTGAATTCATACGCTATTAATAANCTGAACAAAAACTGACAGCATCTGAACATTGTGTCAGTCATGCTGCATTTGATTTTATGCCACCTTGTGTTAAAAATTCAAAGTTAGGTTTGTCAACGAAAAGGTTTAAAAAAATTATCTGATTATTTACAAAAAAATCGTTATGAATGACACTTAGAGATCACACCGCTGTTCTTAATCAAAAAGGATGTTGTCAAGTTTAAGTTTGGCACATTCACATAAAAAAAGATATATAGGTGTATTAAATTACCCTGAGTTATTTATGTCAATGTTACCCCATCATGTTTTTAGAGTAACCCAAAGTAAGCAAACCAAACAGATAAAATCTTTCTCAGCAGACATAAAAAAGGATCTTTAGGGACCTTCACAGGTTCATATCTTTCATAGTTAGCCTTTTTTATATGTTTGGAAACTGTAAATTTGCCTGAGGATGTCAAAATCCTACACACCAGATCTATAACAGTCCCTCTAAAATGTCTTCACGCTATCCCAAAAAATTATTGTGAGTTATGCAGGTTTATAGTGTTCCTACTTCATCAAGGTTCAATCTAACATTAATGTTATTTAAAGAAGTTAGATGATAAATATATATGAATAAAAATAATATAATTTTTCACTGCACTGTAAATGTCACAGAAGGCAAAACAAATGTTGCAGTATTTTCAGCAATAATTTTTCAGTTTACATAAAAAAACATATTCCATTGTTACATTTTAAAATGTATCTAATTACTTTTAACCCTTTATAGTCTTTTTCTGTTTGTTTTTTTATATTTACGCAAATTGCCCTATTTTAATAACGCACTTTCTATAATATTTGTGCATGTTTTTTCATTCTGTATTCATGTTTTTCTCTGTCAAACACTGATTACCGTAAATTCTTCCCCAAGAACACTCAGACATGTAACTTACGTCACAGGGGTGTTTGAAAATAACTTCCGTGCATGAATGTGAAATGTATTTATTAAACAAACATTGACTGTTCCTCTGAGTCTGCACACATCAACTGCTGGTCAGCACGTTACAAAACACCAAACATGCTTGTGTCACTGCACTGACTTCAACTCTGAGGTGGCTTCGGGAAACCGCTGGATCGTTTAGCTTATTCTGACTCAGCTCGTGTACCGCAGTACCTGCTATACGGAAAAGGCTCCATCTTTCTTTAAAACAATGCAGTCAAGTCAAGAGTTTATGCCTGTCTGTTTCACTAACAGCCTTGCATCAAGGATGAAGCATCAACACCAAGACCTGGGGTCTTAGGGTGGATTTATTACATTTTGTTTTAGAATATTATCACTTAAAGCAATAGTTCTGTGACGTGAGGTTTTGTAGAAATATTATAAACAATCAATATCCTATCTGTTACCTGTAAATAGCTTTTTGAACTGCCTCAGATTGTAGAAACAGTTTAATTCTGACTGGACTGACGAGCTGATAGCTAGTCAGAGTGGGGCCAAAGCTGATTCCTGTCTTCTCAAATCAATTCTAGTCTCAAACATTTTTCTGGTTTGAGGTTCTATAAAATCTTTTGAATCCTATAGATATTTGCAAACACAAACAGAGGGCGCAGTAGCGAGCTGTAGTGCTTCTGGTGCAGTCTGGGAGACTTCAGGCAGGAATATCATAATAGTTCTTCTGGAATTAATGTGTAAGCAAAGTTTACAGCAGTGCAAAGGTTTATTTAAAAGTGTTTGTATGCATTCCCTATGACATTAAAATTGTAGTTGTTTTATGACAGAAGCAATCCACTTTGTTCTTGGCCCAGCTCAGAGTAGTCATTAGCTTGATTGACAAGCTAATGAGGTCTGTAAGAAAAAGAAACTAACTACCACAGATAAGATATTTAGTGTTTATAACATATCCACTGATCCACACGTCAAAAGATCTGAGATATTTCTTTTATTATTAAAAAACAAACAAACAAAAAAATAATGATTCAAAACATGCATTTAAAAAACCTATACAGGTGGATTATTGTTAGAAAGGTTTTCACAATAGAAAGAAATGAGCACACCTGTCTAAGCAGAACACGTTCCATCGTTCCATTTTATCACCATTACACAGTCCCCCTGCCCAAATCAACCAGAGTCTTTTACTGGCTCATTTAGCAACTGCAGTTCATCAATGAGCAGTTAAACGTCTCAGTAACCGATTCTCTTACTGTATGTCTCTCTGAGACTCTCCGAGTCTGTCCCGCAGGACTGCAGGACAGCTGCAGAACTGAACCCCAAGTCATCTTAACTTTGTAGTCAAATTAGATTTTGATGGCAAAAAATTAACTATCAGTTGTTACATATTAAAATGGTACAGAATCAAAAACATATCTAATTTAGACTGCTGTTGCTTTGAGTTTAGGACATCAGGATTTGTTGTTTTCTGCATTAATTTTCTAATCTTATTAAATGAGTCCACCTGAGTACACTGGAGAGGATAAGTCACAATAACATTTTTTTTTTAAAGAACAACCTAAAGCTAATCAGTGAACTGATTTAAATTTAAATTAGATCTTTTTGGGCTCATGTTCCCTTTAATTATGTTCACATGCAGAAGCTTTTGGGTGCAGCATAACAATCAAAATGGTTCATCGATCAATCATGGAAAACACTCAACTGCTAATTATGGTAATTACCAATCTACTCGCCCTGGTTAGGGGTTAAGACAGAACATTTTACCATGCTGAGAGCTAAAATACTTGGCAAAGAAAAAAAAATGTTTGGCACAATTAGGTTTGAATTTGGATTTATGTATTGCAAGATTGGCAGATAAGTTTCAAGTTTGGTTTGAGGATTAGAACTGACTCACAACTCTGCCAGTTTAAAATTTCAACTTAAAAAAATAAAAAAAGTACACATATATATTTGCAAGATCTTGTATAAAAAAGAAGTGTTAGCTAGAAGGAAAAGTCTTGGAGAACTTATTTGATCTGCTGCACAAACCACTGAGCTGCCATTATCTGTGCAGCAAGAAGGTTGATTAATAAGAAAAAAGTGAGAACGTAAACTGATGCAAAAGTAACAGGCTGTAAATGTATTTAATGGGGTGCTTATTCAAAATGTTTTGAGTTTTACATAGTTTTAGATGGTTATGTTTTACTTTTCTTCTGTCCCTGTCCTGAGTAGCTGTCAGTGTCTCTACCAGAATTCCTCCTTTATTCTCCAAACTGAGACTGCTCTGTCTGCTGCATTTTAGATAATTACTATTCATAAGTTCTCTGCAAAACTCTCTTTCAAATCAAACCAAATTACCCCATTAATGAAGAAGTCATTAGTTTGTAAATATTTTAACAGACTTGTTAATTATTACTATGCAAGCAAAACAAAACAAAAAAAAGCTTACATTAAATTCAGAAGAGCTCCATTGAACTCCAATGAAGTAGGCAGTATTTAATTACTGAGATAGTATATATATACAGGTAAATGCGTAAGTGAAGTGTTACTGGTTTGTTGAACTAGTGCAAACAAATATGCAACTGGTGCAATGTAGCTGCGAACTAGTAGTCAAGAATGAGACATGGCATTAGAGATATAGAATAAATACACAAATGGCTTGCCATAAACCTGCCTTTTCTGGTTTACAACAGCCTCTTATTTGATAACAAGGAAACTTTACAATAGACAATCTATGCAGGTTGAGTATCTTTGTGTGTAAAATATCTTGGAATGCTTGTGTATTGACGTGTTGCTGAGGCCTGTTTATTTTACTCCCCGTCTCCTGCATATCAGTTCAGCTATGAGCAAATGTTTTGTGTACAGACAGACATATAAGACACACACACACAAATACAGACACTCAGAAGCACCATGAGTCATGTGGTTTTACAGATGACAGCATTGTTACTCTATCGGTTTGGCCATATGTTACTACTAACACAAACTCCATCGCAGCTTTACCCAGTGTTCACACTGAAAGCAGCTCAGCTGATTTGTCACTCTACTTTGACTGATTGTCGGCAGAGCTGGGAGCTGATGACATTTATCTGGCTATCAGCAGGAAACCCTTTACACACACGCACACCCCCAAACGCACAGAAACAAACAAAACAAAACAAAAAACATTCTACTAAAAATATATTTTTCTTCCTTTTGCGGTATTAAAATGCTTAACAGATACAAAGTGTGTCTTTGATGACTTTTCCTCACGCTGCTCATACACACACATACTGTACATAAACACACTGAGTTTCCTGGTCATTTCTTTTGGCTCCCGATATCTGTAGGATTATGGCACAGTCGGCCTGTCAGCACCTCTCCCACCAGGCGTTAAACAGGCTGTGTGGAGGTGCCAACAGCTCTCCATGAAACACCTCGAAACCTACTATACTGTAATACGACGAGCATGTTATTGTTACTACTGTACTGTAGGATGTTGGGCCTTTTGGTCCTGGTCAGAAGGAATGGGTAAATAACCCATGTGAGCAGGGGCCTCGTAGGTGGGTCCATCGCTCTCCTCAAAAAGACACTAAGCTTTTATTCAAACCTACAAGTCCCTCAGATGACGGACACAATGTCTAAAACTGGGGCTTACTGTGTAACCAAGCACATAGTATACCAGTGGTACATTCTGTGTAACAGAGCACATAATATATTTTCTATTTGAAAAGAAAATCCATCCAGGTGGTTTGAATCATAACTAAACCATCTCATCAGAATCTCCAACACACCAGAGGTTGTGTCTGTTGCTTATGGGGGCTCAGACACAAGCTGATTACTTGTTTGTTTTTATTTCGAGTATGAACTAATAAGAATGTATTTTTCCTTATAAAGTTCTCAGCTTGTAAAAAATAAAGTATGCTCACTAAAATACCTCAGATTGAAAGCTGCATTTTCTGCAGGTAACTCTCCCGTTTTATTTTTCAGTCCCAACAACCTGTTCAAATATGGAAAAAAAATAAAAATACTGCACAGAATTCAGTATGCTTGCTTCAGTATTTTGCGCTGCACTCATTTCCAACATTAGAAACATGAAACACTAACATATATTTCTGAAGGCCTTTCTGGCCTAGAAGAGTCTAAAAGTGACTTAAACAATTCCACAGGTCACCTGTTTAAGCAAACACAAATCATTATATTTTGGAATTTATGGCAGTTTGATTGGCGCAAATCACTAAGTTATAAAAAATTATATAAATTCTCATTATAAATTCTCAAATGGCCTATTTATGACTACGTATTTACTCAGAAAATAAATTATTAAACACAATTTCTGCAGTTTGTTTTTGTTCTGCAACCAAATACCAGCAAGTGCAGCATTTCCCAGAAGTTATGATACAATAACTCTATCTTCTTCTCCACAGCTTAACTAAAGCACAACTGAGGAAGCTAACATGCGGAAATATGCTTCACAACATCAGGGATTTTTGTTCAGCGTAGAAATCCAGCTGTGTAGGATTTCTCCTTGAGCTTTCCCTGCACTCGTAATTCAGCACACATGAGAGTAGATGTACTCCATACAAACTCCATCACTCTGGCACACTTGCCTTCTGTCACAGCCCAGACTGCTAACATCTCTGTCCTGTTGCATAACCCTGTTAGCGAAACACCTCAGCATCTGCAACACAGCAAACACACCTCTGGACTCACCAGCACAGCTTTCAGAACCAATTTTAAGATTAACACAGGAGGCTTACGGTGCAATGCCCACACATCGAACGCACCGGAAGTTAAGATTTACGCAGCGAAAAAGGTTCAAAATAAGCACAACATACAACCCTTACTTCAACTACTTGTCAATTTAGGACTGAATTTCATCATGAATACCTTTTATAATGTTATTCAAACATTTCAGTCACAAATCTGCTTTTGATACAAACACAATTTTTTGATTTTGTAAATACAAAAGTAACAGAATTAGAGCTAAAGACCACCTCTGTTGGTTAGTTGTCAGAAAAGTCTGAAAGAAAACTCAAAAAGTTAAGCTTGGCTGAATTTTCAATGAGCACAATTTTCAGTTTTCCTAAATTGGATTGTCATAGTGTACATACGTAACTTTAATCAAGATATTTATAATGCACACAAAACACACAAAATTAACTTTGGCTTTTGTATTGATTGGCTTACCATATGTGTTAACGTTGTTGTCACATTAGGCACGTTGTAAATATGTTTTTGTGTCTCTGTCACTCATGTTTGCATGTTATGTTCGCTCTGTGTGTGTGTGTGTTTGTAGCTGGTGTCCCTCCCATGGAGCGGAGTGGAGTGTGTGTCAGTCCCAGGTGGTGTGTGTGTGTGCACACTCGTAAACAATCTCTTTGATTGAGAGACCGTGATGTCCGTTTGACAGGCAGCCTTGTGCTGCCAACAGAGTGCTGCATCACCATAGTTACACAGTGTCATGTCGGTATCAATACCAAGCGATGCCATGAAAGAGGACAAGGAGAGCTCCTACAAACAGAAAGTGGAGAGATCTGCATCAATTAGCTAAATAGGGAAAGAATGCTGGTGGCTTTGAGTGTCATTATTGCAAAAACTATAAAACAACATAAAGATTATTGTTAAACAATGTGGCGTAAATTTTGATGCCTTTTTTTAACCCTTTTTAAGATCTTTGTTTAGATTGCATGCACAGCCAGAGACTGCGCACAGGGCGGCAAGAGAAAACCAAGATGGACTGAGGTGCTTTGAAACAACAGATGGTGTCATTTTTGAATGCATTACTGTGAAAGAGTGTCTCTGTACCCTGGACACTGAACTGCTGGATGTGAGGTTTTGTCCATGTTATTTACGGAGACAATGCTCATGTGAAACATTAGCTGTTGCTGCATGTAAGCCTATATGCTGAGGTGCTGCAAAGCTACAAACACAGCGCCACAACCCAGTCACAGCCATCTCTTGAGATTCGAACAATGCCTCTTTCTTTTCTAATAGTCCAATAGTTTTCTGAATAAAGCACTCACAAATAACATGCACAGATAAATACACACTGAAAAAAATGTGGTCAATTAAAGTTTTTAATTGTCTTTTAGTTCCTTCCTGTTGCTGCAGATGAAACAACTTGCAACTTTTCTTTGAGAAAAGCCAGAAATTTCTTTTAACCTATTTCATGAAGTAAAAACTACAACTAATACAAGCCTGAAAATCAATAATTACCCTTAATGAAACTGCAACCTATCTGCCTCCACCATAAGTAAACATCACTAAAGGGTTCTTATCTTAATGTAAATTTGTATGTATGTTTTATCCCTTAACATGCTAAATTAATCCCTCCAACCAAGACAACAACAACAAACAAACTGACAAATAAAACCTGCAAAACAAACCCAAACAAGCAAGCAAGCTCACATAAAAACACCCAATCCTGTGTTATGACAACCCTGTCCATGTCTTTGAAAGAAATCGTTTAATGCGGTAAGGTTTTTATAGGTTCAGAGGGTTCATGTGTCTTCACTAAATAAAGGATTTTGAGTGTTGTACTTGTATAAACACATAGCTTCAATACAATCTCAGATACTCACACCTCATTCCTAGAAACATATCTCCTGTCACAAACACCTTGCTCGCTCTCAAACCTGCCGTGATGGAGATTAATGGCAGCGTTTAAAGCCTGCTGAGCTCCACCTGTCAAAGCCGGGGCCCCCAGGGCAGCGCCGGCCTGTGCCTAGGAACGAGAGACTGTCCTGGGGCAAGATCTATCATGGAAACCCGCGGCAGGCTGGATCTCTGGAGCGAGCCTCCATAGATGGACCACCGACACGGCGCCATCCATCCAGAATGACAGGAATACGGGATGGCACAGACTCAGTGGCTGGTGCATGGAGGAGTGTGGCGTCGGAGGAACTGAAATATTCCTACACGTGAAGAGACAGATGAAACGGGACGCTGCATACCTAATTATAAAATAAATCCAACTTGAATCTGAATGTATAATTTAATATTGTATGTAGTTTTGATTGAGTCAAAAGTAGAAACAGGAAAAGTATTTTTTTTCCCCAAGCTTGTCTAGCCTGCGTTGTTTATTAACTCATTGTATGGTTTATCTGTAAGTCTCTGAGATCAACTTCATGTGATATTTAAATGAATTTGACATACCAGTCACACTTTGTCATTGTTTAAAATTGCATATATAAAATGTAATTAAACTGAAATTTGGGATAAAATTTGATTTTATTGCTAGCAGGTCTTATATAGACTTCACTGCTGCTCCTTAAGTAGGCATTAGTACATTGGTTAACCATTGTCCGATCCAGTTTGCACAGCGGTTCTCAAAATGTTTTGCCTGAACTACTCACTTTTTGGCTATTTCTGCTTTTTAGCTTTACATCATGCGATGTTCAATGTGAGTAACATTGCTCATGTTGTTATAACAAGAAGGTGGCTTTAGAGCATCTGCATGACTGTTACATACAGCCACATTTTATTCATCCAGAGAGGTGTAATTGAAAAGTACAAAGTTGATGTAAAAGCATTTCTTTGAATGTAATCAGCCAAAATGTATACAATACTTTATGGTGTCAAGTGTTAATAATAAAAGAATGTATCTGAAAACAGTTTCTTTTTTTCTTTCCCGAACACGGTGGGCTTTTTAATTTCAGGCTTATTAAACTGGCAAAGTTGGCAAGTTAAAAATAACCTCAAAGTATGTTGTTTGTTTCTTGAGAAATATTTCCAGAAGCTGGGTGGTTGTGGCATATTGACGACTGAGGGTTGACAGCTGCCTTGACTTGTCAATCACGTCTATTACAGTATCAACAACATGCCGCCCACAGAGTGCTGCTTAATGTTGTTTGCAAGACTCAGCGTAGATGAAGAACAATTGCTCTTGTTTCCTTACCCAGCATTCGTCTCTAATACATCCTAAATAATGTTTTTTTTTTTTTTTTTATAGCATTTGCTTTTATTGAGGGACCCTGGCTGTGAACCTTTCTCTCCCTAAAAATTGCCTGATAAGTAAAAGGTTACAGTTTTGGTAATAAAAAATTCCTGTATCAACTTGACAGAAAATGAATAAAGTATGTCAGTATAAACCATAGCAAAATAGAGGTACACAGAAAGGTAAAAGGCCACAAGAGTTGGGTGTAAGTTTAAAGACATGCATTTAAACTAGGGCTGTCCATTTTATCAAAGATTTATCATCATTGCAAAGCCAATATCTACATATATCTATGTAGGACTGATTGGGCTGCAGTGAATCATAGACTATAGGATAATATATTTACCAGGTACAATAGATTTTCACTCTCCTTAGAATAGAATAGAAACAGCCTTTATTGTCCCGCAAGGGGAAATACCGGCCTTGATGCTCACATTTGGTTTAAATGGTGGTCGTCAAGAGGAGTGAGAAAAATGTTTTTTTTTTCAGCGATTGACAAAGTTATTTCGATACATTTAACACCAATATTCCAATGTGCTCTTTTATCTGTTCTCCCAAATGCAAAATGTAGATTTAATTTAAGTATACAGTCTCAACAGACAGCAAAAGTGTGATGCAAAATAAAGTAGACAAGTTCAGGTCAAATCTGCTAATAACATTTTTCTAAAACTCAGAGCACATGTTTCCCAGTGTCATCATTTTCTTTTTCACATATAAAGAAAAGAAAACAAAACAACAACAACAAAATTGTGGTTAAAAACATTTTTTTTTTCTCATTCTCTATATTTATTATTTTTTTAACAGCTGACTGCAACAGATTACTCCAGTCATCAGATTACATTTTATTTGCGCTCCCCAACCACTGAACCACTTACAGGAGCTTTAGATAAATTGGTGGTCTGCATCTTTAATTTGGTCCAGTGGATTATTTTTGTAATCTGATTCCATGTAATTAGTTACCATTCCACCCCACCCACTGGTCCTGGAATATCACAAACTGCAGCTGTAGATAAAGAGCTTTTTGCTGACGATCAGCACATGAAAACTATTGGAACTGCTGGTTATTATAATTTATGTCAGTGCTGTAATGCACTCTAATTTCGAGGCAGTCTGCTCCACACACAAACATGCTTATACTGATGTACAAGGAAGAGCATTAACACCAAGAGATATTCAAATCTGCCAATGCAGAGCTCGACAGGAGTGCCACGTGTCAGCCTCCCTGTTTTGTAACACTAACACGTTAAAGCGATGACAAAACATGAAGCAGGGCTTCACCTGTACTTGCAAATGATATGCATCATGTTCCGAGCATCATTAGGAAATCACAGTCACACTGTGACGTAAAATGTTAAGAGCCGGGTAAAACAGGTTACACAGAACGTGGGCCTGTGCGTTAAAGATAGCACAGGATGCCTGAGGGTGTGTGACAGCAAACCAGAGCTGCTTGTGTTTTCTCTCTTTCTTTCTTTTTCCCTTCTTTTTCTCAACACCTCCCAGTTGTCCCCTTGTCTCCCCCACATTCTCCTCTGCACACCACACAGCTGTACAGCAACTGTAGCGCTGAGGGCAGAGCGAACAAGCTAAATCTCTCTCAGGCTCTCTCTTTCTGCTTTTTACAATTTCAAATCTCTGGAGTCAAGGACACTGAGCAAGCTTAGAGTGTGAGAAATAATGCCACTTCGCAGGGAAAAAAAGAACCTTGCATAGAGTACGTTAGTGTGGCTGTAGTTGCTCTGTTTAGTATTTTTAAGAGCCAAAACTTGCATTGTACATGCAGTGCTGTTTTCCAGGCCTGGCCAGCTCCACAGAAAGACCACTTCAGGGGACCATTAGGCAATTCAGCACTAATTTTCTATAAATCAAATACCGGTACAAACTACTTCTAATGCATATGCCAATAGCTGAATGACATTGCTTTCAATTTTTCAGACTTGCCTTTATGGCAAACTGAATATGACTCATTGCTAACGTAAATTTTACCAAGGTAGCAACTAATTGCTTGCATTTAAGGAACATTCTCGGTGTGCTAGCATTGAGACTTAAAAACAAATGCAATTTTCTTTTCAAATGGTTGCCAAAGGGCAAAAATCAACAAATGTATCATAAACATTGTCATGAGTCATTGCCTTATTTGTTTGTCTGTTTGGAGTTTGAAACTGCTACTTTGCTAACTTTTTCCTTTAGAAGCTCGCTGAGCTGCAGTGCTAATGATAGTTTGTACATAAACATGAACAAGTGAAGATTCAGTTAGTGCTGTTATTTTTATGTTTGTCCTTCTGTAAAAGTGTGCTACAGCTAACAGTGTTTTTGTTCACATCTCTGATAATGAAAACAATAAAATATTATTTGCTGTTGCTTGTTACTGTTGAGTAAAGTTCCCATACCTTTTTACCACAGACCATACTAATTGGTCCAAACTTACTTAAAAAAAATGAAGAAGCAGAGCATGTTGTTCTGTTCAAATGTAGCACAAAATACCAGCTAACAAGATAGACAAGGAGCACAGAGAATAGGGTAAATGAATGTAGAGATTTGTTTTATAGCTTACAGTCTATTGCTATGTTTCAGTTTCATCTTCCGCTGAATGTCTTGATCATTGCATTTAAAGTATAGT
This sequence comes from Kryptolebias marmoratus, assembly GCF_001649575.2. Classification (NCBI taxonomy): domain Eukaryota; kingdom Metazoa; phylum Chordata; class Actinopteri; order Cyprinodontiformes; family Rivulidae; genus Kryptolebias; species Kryptolebias marmoratus. The sequence continues at coordinate 19,230,697 of NC_051432.1, forward strand.
CTTCGATATTGAAATTGGTAAAGGCATAAAACCCTGAAAAGATTACTAAAACTAATACGAGATAAGATAACAGCAACATGTAAAGGCAGCAAAAAATGGTGACCAAACTATGTCAGAGTTACAAAACATTTAGTCTTGTAACAAATGCTTTTTGCCAAAGCAACATGTAAAGGGGAAAATTGTACCATGGATCAACTTAGGTCAGTGGAGAGGTTCAACATCCTGCTCAAACGCCCTTCAACGTGTGGCAGGGCTGTGTAAACCACTGGGGCAACCGCTCTACTGCTGAGCCACGACCACCAGCCGCCTCTGGTACCCAATGATCGGCATTTTTGTATAAATTATTCACAAGCTGTGCTTCATGTAGAACTTCTTTAATTAAAACATTAAACACACTATTATGTGCAGACGTACTGTGCAATAGATGAGGAAAACCAAATGAAGTTAGACTGTGTGTGCTGCCATAGTTTTGGAATTACAAAACAAATGAAGTGACAGTCTTATTAATGTTTGTATTCTAAAGTGAGGATGAGTAACACTGTGTGTGAAAGGATTATGCTGTGCAGCAAGACAAATGGGACAAAAAGATGTTAAGAATGATTCTTGTCAAAACATCTATGTGCAATAAGTGGATATGAGCGGAGGGCACACACACACCCACACACACATGCACACACATATTTGTAAGTAACTAGTAGGTGCTGCCTATGAGATAGGGCAAAATACAAAGCAAATTTAGATGATTTTACAATCACAATTCTCATTGTCCAATAGGATGCTTTGATAAGATTTGAGCATCATAATATTTTGCACATAACTTTCTTTCTTTTTGTCTTAAACCCGCATAAGGAGTGAAGTCAGACACTACTCTTGAGGCAATCCCACACAGACAGAAAGGAGACCCAAATGAATCATGGCAGAAATCCTACAAATGCAGTAAATCTATGTCATCAGTCCATGGCTTTGTCCTGTGAATCAGGTGAACGCGGGGTCTGGTATTCTCTGATTCAGTCTGACGATGGATAGAATAGGACTGGTGTGCGCGCATAATGTGTGAATATGTGTGTAAGTGTGTTCCTCTGAGTGTAAGTTTGAGTGTGTCTATGTAAGCGTGTCAAATTTTCTTTCACACATAAAGAGACATTTCACAGTTTTCCCATTGTACGATCACAAACAAACTCACACTGCAACTCGCATATGCTTTCTTTTCTCTCTTTCTCTCCTAACCAACGGTTGACTACACACTCATTTTATTGTCACGGACATGCCTATATTACAATTAAATCATTTTTCTATCTCAAGTCCTTGAGATTTTACCATTCTTTCCCAGATTTGCTGACACCTTTTACCATTTCTATAATTCAAACTAAAGAAGAGAATTAGTTCTTTGTGTTTTCGTTGTTTCGTTTTTGTATGAGTTTAATAAAAAAGGACCAAATTAGGTCAAATAAAAGACCTTATATATCAGCAATACAAGGGTGTCACTTTAAATGTGCCTCAGATTTGAAACATTGTTGCATGGAATAATAGATAGTACTTTCTTGTACACTGAGATTAGGCTCTCGCTGCATAGAGGTTGTTCAGGGTCACGGGGGAGCTGGTGCCTATCTCCAGCAGTCATTGTGCATGAGACAGGGTACACCCTGGACAGGTCGGAGGTCCATCTCAGGGCCACAGAGAGACAAACAAGACAGACACCCATTTACAGTCTCAATCACACCAACTTAGAGTTATCAATTACCCTAACATGCATGTTTTCCGTTAGTGGGAGAAAACCAGAGTACCTAGAGAAAACCCACATGTACCGGGAATAACATGCAAACTCCACCCAGAAAGACCTCAGGCAGGGGGCGATTCCACAGTATTTTTGCTGTGCAGCGACAACTCTAATCACTGCCTTTATCAGGTAAAGAAAATTAATAGATGGAAGGATGTACAGAGGCCTAAAAAGGCCATGATCTAACTTTTTTTCTTTCTTTCTTTCTTTCTTTTCCTTTCGATGAGTTTAAACGACAGTGTTGCACATTTAGTTTTAGTACACCTGACTGGACCACATGTGTCCTGTAACTGTGACCTCAGTGCTCAGAGATGCTTTGAGCTGGGATGGGTAAAAGAAAGAATCTTGCACTCAGGCACTGAAGGACCTCCGACAAAGTCCAACCCCATAATGTGAGCATTTGGTAGAACATCTTAAGATAGGTAGATAGTGTGAGTGGTGTTATGTATGAAAATGAATGCAGAATACATACAGAACAGTGTGGGCATGTGAGTTTATGTGTAGGCATGTGAGTGCAAATGCAGCACTGTGTGAGCGTGTGCGTGGGCATGCAGGGATCGATCTGCCCGTGTGCCTGGGAGCGCTGATGTGTTGGTGCATGTATATATGGCTGCTTGTGTCTCTCTGGCTCACCTTCCAGGCAGCAAGTCCTCCAGAGGCCCGAGTGCGTCATCACCTCCTCGTTCTTTTTGCTGGTCTCGTTCTCGTTGGTGCTCTTGATCTTGCAGACGCCGCGCGAGTACAGCCAGTAGTCTGTGCCCACAGCGATGGTCATGAGGCTGAAGGCGGCAAAGGCCCCCACCGTGGTCAGCAGCATCTGAACCCCGCGGTCAAACACGCCCATGTTGCCACATTCCACGAAAGGGGGGCCCCCTTTCCTCTTGATGTACAGAAAGTAAATATTTGTGAGTTTGCGTCGCCACGCCAGCTCGGAAAACGGGGGGTGGGCGGCGTCGGGTGGGCGACGGTAGC
>NC_051432.1:19233472-19235399 GCF_001649575.2 Kryptolebias marmoratus
GGGGGAGTTAGGGGAGCTCGGGGGAAATCGTATGGTTGGTTTTTGGGTGGGGCGCCAGCTAACAGGTGAAAAAAAAAAAAAAAGATCAAGGGAAAGGTTTAAGGTGGCGTTTGGCCCGACAGACGGGTCAAACACACTTTGGCAACAACAATAGCACCCTAAGTTTTCGGGCTTTTTGAATCCTGAACTTGAAATGGCGCTAAGTTGCCCTGCTCTGGAAAAGTAAATGCTGACCTAAAAACACAGGCTTCTAGCGGATCCCACAAGAGACCTGGTCTGGGATCTGGGCCTACTTTGTTGAGTTTGAAGGCCCCTAAATGTCAAACTCAGAGAAAGGCTGAGATAATGAGAAGATGGAGGACTTTGCTCAGTTTTCAGCTTTCTGCTCTGATTACAGACATTACAATCATCACAGCTTCAATGATTATGTATTAACTCTTGATTTATCCCTTGTGGACCCCTTCCCACAGCCTCCTGCTCACACACACACACACATACACACACACACACAGACCTAAACTTTCACACACTTGTACATGGACAAACACCCAGATACACACAGTTTGAATTAATTCATACTGAAAAGGGATGAAGAAACGGGGTGGTGGGGGTGGAGTGTGGTTAAGGCTAACACAGTTGACGGCCTGGTTTCTTTAAAATACCCCCCCTCCCCTTCAAAGAGCAAAAAGCAGAGACCTCAGATGAAGGATGACACAATTGAATGATGGAGTTTGACTACTTCGGTAAACTATGAAGGTTGATCTTGAGCATTTCTGGGCAATCAAGCTATGACCTAAACTGTATTTTGGTGGAAGAGGGTGATAGAAGACAGGCAAAGACAGACAGGCAGGGCCCAGAATTTGTTGAGAATATTAGTACTGGATGTGCTAAAAGAAATGAGAGAACAGATTCAAACCAGCAGGTTCAAGCATGCCTTCAAAATTAAGGACAGGATGCTATAAAATGCCAAATCTCAGCCGGCACCATGACTGCCATCAGACCCATTCCTTAGGAAATGATGGAGAATTAAAAAAAAAAAAGGGAAGGGGGGGAAGGTTGACAAGATCCTCTCTCTTAAAAATTAAATACTAAGATGAAAAAAAGAGGAAGAAAATGTGCTTTGAAAAATCAAACAGCAGCCTGGTTAGTTTTCCTTCTTCCTAAAATTACGATCCCCAGTTTCCATATGTGGTCCCTAGACCTTTCTCTGGCAACAGCGGAAATCTGCTGTCAGGGGATGGGGGCAGCGGCAGCGGCAGCGACGGAACACCGTGGAGAGAGGGGCGCATCCAGGCGGAGAGGCCGAGCATCACCGGGGCATGCAGGCGCCCGCAGGAGGAGGAGAACACGGAGGGATGGACGCAGCTTCCCGGAGCCTCGCGAGCTCTTCCTCCTGCATCCAAACCGATCCTAGACGGCTACATTAACGGCCAGCCGGAGACCAACGAGCGGACACGGACACGCAGCCACTTACTGTCATCACATAAAAATGATCAGACATAATCAAAAAGCAGAGATTTTTTTTTCTATATAAAAAAAGGAAATGCTGGCAGGCGTGGAGGGGAGGTTTTGTGTGCGCAAAAAAAAAACAAAAAACAAAAAAACAAACAAACAAACAACAACAACAAAAAAAAAAACAGTCGAGCAACACATCAATCCTCGGTTTCCTCGTTTTTCTTCTTCGCAGAGCTGAGATAGAAGTGGAGAAAAGAGAGAAGGAGGAGGAGGAGGAGGAGGGGGTGGATTATGGTTAGAAGCAAAGGATGAAAAAAATCGACACATCCAGAGAGCCAGGGAAATGGAGAGAGAGCGAGAGAGAGAGAGCGTGCGCGCGCGAGAGAGAGATGTTCCGTGCGCAGCAGCAGCATTTTACGCAAAAACAAGCGCACTCCCACCCCACCTACCCTCCCCAAAAAGCAATCATAGC